>NC_135181.1:26561875-26877656 GCF_041146795.1 Maylandia zebra | reverse complement strand
GACATCGAGCTCAGTGCTGTTAATATTCCCACAGCTACAGCGTTCCCTCGTCTGCTCGGAGAACACACTCCTTCATATTTTATCTGCTGGGCGATACAGGCAAGCCACCCTGCAGGCCGGTCTCCACAAATGACTGGATTTTAGTGTGCTCATTTCAGTGTGAGGAAAGCTGCAGACTCCACAGTCCTACAGTATCGATCAATCAATCACGTCCTCTAAAGAATCCAATCAGAGGCTGAGACCCCCCGTGCATTCTGTGCTATCCCAAAAACAACCACTTACAGACTAACTGATGTTTGTGTCTGCGCATGTTTTAACAGAGCAACAGCAAATCAAAAGTCAGACTCACCCACAGTGGCCCCAGCAGACTGTTGAGCTGCACTCCAATCCCATACGTGAGGTATCCGCCAACTCCCTTCTTCCCAGTTCTTTTTTAAATTTTTTCCGTGTCAGTGTGGAGGGGCTTGTGGAAACACAGACCCAACATTTATTTGGTCCTTCGAGCTGGATCCTAAAACATCGCATCCACCGAGGAGCGGGAGAGGACGCCACCGCAACGTCTGGGATGATTGACGTAAAGCCCTGGTGTTTCACTTTGCTTTGTTACCAGGCCGGGAAGTTTGCGCCTGAACTCCCCTCGGGATGGATGACGATTGACGGGATCCAGAGACTCTTCCCATGAATGAAGACAACACGAACAGTAAGTACAGGAGGCCTTAGAGAGCGGCTACGTGACCCTGCGTTGAACACAGGTACGGGAGCGCACTAGCCGCGTGAGAGGGACGCAGGGTTCTCCGCCGTGTGGGGCGTAGAGACAACCTAGGTTTGGTGACTCCGCCGTGAAGAGAGTCTGGAATCTCCGCCATTTGGGGCGTTTGAGAGTTTAACAGAGAGCGCTAGCTGTGCGTGTAGACGCAAGCGGTAGGCCTATGTTGTGTGTGTGCGGGCCAGACGTGGTCTGCATGAGTGTGGCTGATTGTTGTCTTGTAATGGGGAATAAACTGTGTAAGCCTGCCTTGAAAGAGGATGAAATACACTGCAAAGTCTTTAGTGGGCAGCACGTGGTGTGTGGATCGCTGACGATTACTGTGAGAAAGAGTGTATACACCTGCGCAGCGCTAACATTTACATTTCTTTTTACAGCAGATGGTTAATCATGTGATTTGATCATGTGATTTACAGCAGGACACAACTTAATGATGTTTTTCTACCACAGGATTACTGAGATTTTGTGTGAAGAAAACTGTAGTTACAGGCTATATGTTGATGATGAAATTACACTGTGTTGTTGAGAGAATGTTGGAGAAAATGTGACTGTTACAGGGGAGAAATTAATACAGTGTGATGAGACCATTGTTACTTTTTCCACAGCGAGTGTTAACTTTATGACTTTTCACAGCTCCTCTGGAATCTGGATGGCCGACACCTGACAACCAGGATGAACCGTGTGTTTGGCTAATGTTTGTTTTTCTTTAAGAGTGCTTGTAAAGGATTCAGCACAGACAGACAAGTGACAATTGAACAGATGTGCAGTGGTTACAAAATAGTTACATGGGGCTCATTATCTGACCACTATTGGGCTCATGGTGAGTAACAAACTTAAGGGAAGTCACTGATTACAATGTGGAATGACGTTGAGATGTTAAATGATTTGGCAAGGCAAGGCAAGGCAAATTTATTTGTATAGCACAACAAGGTGATTCAAAGTGCTTTACAAAGTGCTTTACAGAGACATTAGAAACAAAAACAAATAAAAAGTATGATTTAAAATTGATTAAAACAAGCAAACAAACAAACTAACTAAACACACACATTTCACACCTGTTCGCGCGATCTGAAACCTTATCGTAAGGGGAGCTACCAGTCCTTCTGTGGACGAGCTACTTTCTATTTTAAATTCCCTGAATTTAAAATACTCTCTAGACCCAGTCTAGACCCAGTTGGGGAGCTACCCAGAGCTCTAATCCCACACCTGTTCGCGCGATCTGAACCCTTATCGTAAGGGGAGCTACCAGTCCTTCTGTGGACGAGCTACTTTCTATTTTAAATTCCCTGAATTTAAAATACTCTCTAGACCCAGTCTAGACCCAGCTGGGGAGCTACCAAGAGCTCTAACCCACTTAACAAACAAACAAACAAACAAAACAGTATGTAAAATCAAAACAGATAAAATCTGAACAGTAGATAAAATCAGTAGTTAATGTAAGATTTGAAATTTAAGCTTAACTAATTAACAAACAAACAAAACAGTATATAAAATCAAAACAGATAAAATCAGAAATAGATAAGATCAGTAGTTAATGTAAGTTTTGAAATTTAAGCTTAAAAGTTTGGAACAAATTATGGGAAAAAGTAGGAGTTTAATGAGTTTAGAATAAACCTGCAATGATACTTGTCTCTGTGACGCTGAATACTTTATTACTCTTATGATCTATAGTTGGTTGCAAATGTGAAGTTGTTTTAACTTAAAGACTTTTTCTTCTAGGATACAGGCTCTGGGTGGAGCTGGGAGCTAAACAAGCAAAACATTTAATTGCTGACTAATGTTTTTACACAGGGTTACAGCTTGGAGTGAAGCTGCTCCAAGGGACAAACCCTGGAGATTGTTTTAGGGAGACTGTGCAACATTCTTGTACATGTCTCATTGGGGAGTTGACACATGGCGAAAGCCGTGTGGCAAGAGGAGTGTCATTTTTTAATTTGTAGAGACAATATACCCTGATAGCCAGTGTGAGAACTAGTAGAACAGTAAAGTTAAGACTTAGGAAGACAGGCAGGTAGGGATGGGTATTGATAAGATTTTAACGATTCCGATTCCATTTTCGATTCTGTTTAACGATTCGATTCTTTATCGATTCTCTTATCGATTCTTATTTTTAAAAAAGGAGAACACTAAGGTCGATTAGCTTAGAACTTTGTTTTTTATCTTCTCTTTGAACAAGATAGAAATTTAGGAGTAACATGGCCTTACAAACCCAACAGTGAGATCTTAAGAGATCCAGCCTACGGCTCTTCAATGGGGTGTCACAGGGTCCCCAGGAAAAAAAATGTAAATGTAAAATAATAAAATAAATATTCTCCTGTAGCAATAACAAAGTGTAACATAAATTATTCTGTAGCAATTACACAAGAATATCCAGTAATGTCCCTGCCTACAATTAAACACATTCACTTACCAAAGTGAAATCGGGGCATCTGCTGTGGCAAATGGGTGCAAGCCTTTGACCACAAACTCAGTCACTGCTCGGTGACATTCGTCTATCCTGGCCTGAAAGGAGACGCTACCGGTAGACTGCAGTGAGAACTGCCAGCATCTGAGCCAGACTCTGTCTGTCTCTCTCGTCATGGTCACCTAAATGCACAGTAATGGCAGGTTTTGTAATAAGGCAGATCGCGCTAACATAATATGCACTGTTAGTTGATTATTTACCTGCCGCATTAACGGGAGAGGACGTGTAAACGTTACCGCTGAGAGAGTGATATTATACCCCTTTCGTCAAAAAAAAGTGACAGGTTACTTCCGGAGCTCATTAATTATTCATGAGCTCCGGAAGTCCGGAAGTAATTAAATTATTCATGAGCTCCGGAAGTCCGGAAATAGGAAGTAATTAAGTAATAAAAATATGATATTCATAAAAATATGATATTCATAAAAATATGATATTCATAAAAATATAATTGATTATTTAGAAAGTTTTTTATATATCAAAATAGCATTCTTTTATTTCTTTAAGCAATTAAATTTTTATTTTTATTTTTTTTTATGCTCAAAAAACGCCATCTGGTGGCGGGTCAGTGTGTGTGTGTGTGCGCGCGCCTGCGCGCGCCCGAGGCTGTGTGTCTGGGCGCGCGGGGGCGCGCCCGTGTCTCCGGACCGTGCTCTCTCGGGCTCCGTGCTCATGTGTTTAAAAATGTATTAAACCATATTAAAATTGTTTAGTTAAACTTGTGCTTTTGTAACGTTCAGTATGGCCACAAACACATGCTGCATGCCTTGGGGGAAAACTTTATTTAGATTTATATGCATTTGTAGATTTAGAATAAAACTCATACTCAGAAAAAACTCGCGATCCCCTAACCCTCCTTAGATACATAAGCAGGGAAAACTCCTTAAAAAACCCTCCGCTATTTCTCCAAAACCCTACAATAACTTGTTAGGGTACCCCCTCTATTCCCAAAACCTTATATTCGATAACAGGGAAAATCCTGAAAAAATCCTTAGTCTTTTTTCTCAAATTCAGCGCCCCGCGGCTCCCTTCATGCTCAGCCAAACAAAGCCAAAACTCCTTTTAAAAATTTCTCCGCGATTTCTCCAAAACCCCTAGAATAACTTGTTAGCTACCCCTCTATTCCCAAAACCTTATATTCGATAACAGGGAAAATCCTTATTCTTTTTTCTTCAAAAACTTCCCTCTTACTAGCAAGCTCTAAAATTCAACGCACACTCTAAGTTCTACCTCGCTCTTAATCTCCGATCCACAACTTCTTGCAGAGCACAATTTTTTCCTGCTTGTTCGCTCCCCGCTCTGCTCCCGAATGCGCTGCTTACCTCGTTCGAAATTTGCGCCGGAGACCAACTCCCCCCCTTACTTCGCCCCGCTGCCAATCACATAACTATTGCACCGCTCCCTTCGCACCCCGGTTAGCCAATCCGCTCCAGGTCCGATTTTTATGATCTCCCGCTCAGGTTAAGACTACCCTCGAGGTCCCAGAAGACCCCTGCCTTCAGCCATATCAACAACTGGAACCGCTCAGACTGCTTGCGAGTTCGCATAGGGAGCGGCCGATTTCAACAGCAACTTGCGTCTCTTTCCTTATCCGCATATCATTCGGTAAGTGTTAATCTTCCTCTCTAACTACATTTTTGCATTTTCCTTTTTACCATTCTGTCAATCCTTTAATTTAAAAAATAAATAAATATCACAATGGTTTGTAACAGGTACAATACACCATCCATCCATCCATTTGCCTCCACTTATCCTTTTTTCAGGCTCGCGCGGTGCGCTGGAGCCTATCCCACGTACAATACACTTTAAAATATATATAAGCTCCACTTTTAACTCCCGTAAAAGTTTATACATTACATGTCTACATCACCTATCATGGCCTCATCAGGTATCTCATATCATCTTGTTATTGTTATGTTATGCTCCTTTGATATTTTGCTAGTTTGCGTGTTTTAAAACTCTTTTTGTTTTTCTTTATATTTTTAGACCCAGATGTGTTAACCTGATCCCTGCGAAACACCAGCTCTGCGTGGATTTTGACCGCGAGTGACCGGATGTTGTTTCCGGCCTGAGGTTGCCTGAAGGCTCGTTTGAAAGATTGCGCCCGAGACCAACTCCGCCTCCAAGGCATGCCTACCTTTAGCTGCCACCAGTGAGATATCAGAGCCGGGCTCCACATATCCAATCAGGAGCACGAGCAAGACAGCTTTTGCAGACTCTCCAGAAATATACAAGTCCTTACCAACTGCTCTGCAACCCAGTGTTTCTGGTCCCCTCACTAACATCGCTTTTTGAGATATTTTTTATGAACCACCAAAAAAGCAATTTTACCCCACAGACTGGGTCTGAGGGCAGCAGCGGGGACAAATGATTGTAATGAAGCGACGGACATTTCATGGCTGGTCTTGCATAATCGTGAGTTATTATGTCATATGGTGATAAGTACATAGTTTTGCAAGAGGCATACAAGCACTGTGGAAAAAGTAATCATAAAACTGTTTTTGTGAACACCCTACGTTATGCTTTAAAAAATGTGATACATGTAATGTGATCATCAAAGAACATGATTTTTTTTTAAAAAACTTTTATTCTTATGCTTTTAAAGTATGTCAGATTATCTTAAAACACTTATTTGTATGTTATAATGTTTTTCTTACACCATGTGTAATTTTTATAGACACCTTATTCATTGTATCAATGTGTAATTATGTATCTTTGATAAATAAATAAAATATTTAATCTTGTATTTGTGTACTTTCTGGTGATTCAATAAAAAATTAGTCACATATCGCTCTGATAAACACAGATGGCTGAAAGAAATGTTTGATGGAACAAAGGAAACAAGTGTCTTGCTGCTAAACTTTTAAGTCACCATGGTTTAAATGAGAAAGTCTGTATGTAAAACATGAAAAACTCCATATCAGTGATATCTACAAAGGTGTACTCATTTCTTTGTAATGGTACTTTACTGTTCCAATGAAACAAAAAGAAAATCTTATTTTTAAAGTACATTTTTCGGCCATCCTGACCTATTTTCAGGGGCAAGAATGTTGATGTTAGACTGTGTTTTAAATCAGGTTGTGATCTTAAACTAACTATCACAGCACTGATTTCAGTTGTAATCTCAATTAGAATCCCAATTTGGCTTTTCTCCAGTCAGTGTTATGGTGAAATTTAACTTGTTCTTTTGTGTAATTGCACATGGCCCAGCAAAGGACCCCTTAGTAAACTGTACAGCATAAGTTTTCAATTCACTTTTGTCAGAAAACTTCACAGTATGAGAAGTTACAGCACAGTTTCTCCAAACGTGTGGTTCTTTTTCAGCCAGCGTGCTTTTAGAGCATCTACATTAGCTCATGTAGTAAAAGTACAATCAGTAAGTGTACTTTAACATTTGAGATTCCGAGTCACTCTTGCTTAGATCATGTGAACTATATCATGAACCTTTTTTTGTATAATGCATCAAACGTGTTCAAATCAGTTTATTTTCAATTTATTTTAACTCATCTAGAGACAAGCAAGTCCTTTTTAGCTTCTGTTATGTATTTACCTCTCACACCTTAATCTAGATGTTAGTGTTCTCAGAGTTAACATGTCTCATGTTGCCATGTTGTATTTCTAATACCCAGCCTCAGTGTTCGCCCTGTTGACCCTCAAATCCAAACACCAATGATCTAGATATTCACAAAATTCATAAGGAGATTCTTAAGGTCTTAAGTTTTGTTGTTTTTATGTTTTACAAAAAAAAACTTCACATTTTTTATATTTTTAAACGAAAGTGACATGCAAGGATATTTTTCTTTAGTGATGTTGCTTCAGCAATCTCAAATACTAATTATTCTGGGAATTTTTATGGTCAAACTATGTGATTTTCCAAATGTGTGTGTGTGGAGTAAAATGACCTTGTTCTTATGATGTTGTCACCGTGAATCATTTAGGATTAACAACACAAATTGTATCGATAGCAGAAACAGTCTTATAACTTATAATTCTCACACGTTACCGCTAGTTTTACAAACGCAGTCTTCTTCAGCTCTGTTTATGTAGCTTTTATGAAACTGATTTTCCATAGTACAAGTAGAATTTAATTTTTCTTTGCTCTCCAGTATAAATGCAATAATTTGCAGGCTTTTTACTGAAACTCTCACAATGCAACACTCAATGCTCAGAGCTTCATATATCAACAGCTCTGAAAATATCTTCTTTTTTAAAGTAATGTAGGACAGGATCTCTCACTCTCTGTGTCTCAAAAAAAACCCAACTAAACTGGCAATCACCACTAAACAAATGAAAGTAGTTTATGGCTTTTTTATCAGCTGCATTTCTTTCATTTATGTATTGATCCCATTGTTTATTGGTAATGCTTTTAGGTCACTGTTTTAGCATGTCTGCCTCACACTCCATTTAAACAGTTTAACAGATAGTGGGGTCTGGTAAGGAAGTTGGGGGGAAGCAGACAACTCCACAGGAAGAGTCTTTTTGTCTTTTCTCCACTGTAAAAGATAGCAAGGCAGTGTGAAACTTTCTTTGCGGGAAAGACAAAACTGAGAGCCATGCTAGGCTCAGTGAGAGACTCTGCTCACCCTCTGCCCCAGCGATGGCAGTCCCTCACCAAGCTTGATTTCTGTTCTTTGTCTTGATTAAAGAATGTTAGCTACCGCTCATCGCTTGTCTGCAGGCTTTATTAAACGGAAAACTTCCACAACAACCTCTAAACAGTGGTTTATGGCTTTTTGTCACCTGCAACACCATGTAACACTTGGATGTTAGATTCTTTTACCAGTCAGTGTTGTTAGCCCCAACCCCCAGGCTCCAGGTGTCTGAGCTCTAACCCTGGCTGCCAAATGTCCCCCTGAGGCCTTTGTGCCTTTTACCACCAGACTAAGTTTGTAGTCCTATCTACTAATATTATTTTATTTTTTTATTATAGCACAAGTTTCAGTTAGGTTACTACTTTGACTTCCTCAATTTGAGCACATTTCTGACCCGATACTTTATCAAGCTTTTACTCGAGTGTTTTTGACACTAGCAGCTGTACTTCTACTTAAGTGAAAATTGCCTGCAATTTTGCCACCTCAGTTGCCACTTTTCTGGAGTTTGTACACTTTTTATATTGAAACGTTCAACGTTTTACGTGTTATCCTTGATCACAGTTCTAAACAAGTTAACTTTCTTCACTTCAAAGTAACCCAAAAAAGAAACTATATGTCCAGTTCTCTTTACTCCAAACCTGGTTTAAGGCTATGCTGTTGTTGTGATATGGCCATACAAATAATATTAAGTTTAATTAATCTTTTAAAAAAATGGCTGCTTCATGGCTACCTGTTCAGAGAATTTGCAGACTTTTATGGAAACTGTCACAATGTAACACTCTCACTGTCAAAACAGGGTTGATCCATGTTTCTATGAACACTGATTAATATATCAACAGCTCTGAAAATCCTTTTTTTTTTTTTTTTAAAGTAAAGCAGAACAGGATCTCTGTATCTCTAAAAATCCCAACAAAACTGGCAATCACCTCTAAACAAATGGAAGTAGTTTATGGATCTTTATCACCTGCAACACCATGTAACACCTAGATGTTAGACTCTTTTACCATCACATTTGCAAGGGTTTATGTGTTATCCTTGATCACAGTTCTAAATAAGTTAACTTTCTTGACATAAAAGTAGCCCAAAGAAGACAAATATATGTCCAGTTCTTTTTTACTCCAAACCTACTGATCGGAAAACATTATGTGATGCTGGAAGTTTTCATCCTATCCACCTGCAAAACAAGTTTACCTGTAAGCCAACACATTAGACGTAAGCAAATTTGTGAAATTCCTGAACAATGTGCTTTGTGGAGTAGCAGTAGTACTAGAACTAGTACTAGTAGTCCTAGTATTCTGCAGCAACCAGGCTTCAAGAGTGATCACTCTTCTGGCTTTCAAATGGTGAAAACATGTCACAGTCTTAACCGCAAATCAGAAATGTTGGTAAATTTAAAAAGGAATTTAAACGTCAGCTTTGACATAGACACAGACTTTATTAATGCCACACTCAGGAAATTCACATGTTACACATGATTTAGCTCACCTGCTAAATCCCCAGAGCAATAACCACATCAGCATCATTAGCCTGAGTGTTGATCCTCCAGGTGAGTGAGTGGAGTTGAGTGTGTGTGTGTGTGTGTGTGTGTGTGTGTGTGTGTGTGTGTGTGTGTGTGTGTGTGTGTGTGTGTGTGTGTGTGTGATCAGAGGTGAAGCTGCTTTCTGCAAAGTCTCATCAACAACATCTTTAGAAACAAACATCAACAACCAGGAAGAGTCTAAAAGCACTAAATATGAAACAGACCATTTACCATACCCAACACTGAGCTCCTGCACAGTCAGATGGAGTGAAACATAATGTCCCAGTGGTGTTCTGTTGGATTTAGCAGGTGAGCGTTGTTGCCAGTCAAAACCTTTTTGGAAACTCTTTACAAGAATCAATGTAATTATTTGTTTTACTTGAATCAAATGTAATGGTTTATATACCTGAAATAAAACTTTTTTGGAAACCCTGTACATGAAGTAAAAGGTTTTTGATCTTGTAAGTTCTGGCTTTAATATTTTCAGCTGATAAAGTGAACTTCATACAAACTCTGTGTTAGAAAAAGGGGATAGTTTACTACATGCTATAAAAACACAATCCTTAATCTTTTATTTTGCAACTTTATCTTTCTGTTCTGGTTTTTAGAGTGATTGTTTTATTGACTCGTACTTTGGGAATCACCCTGTTGTGAGAAAAGGATAAGCTGGGAGAGAATACAGCATTATGTATCCGTAGATCTAAGACATAAACCTGTTGTTAAAAAAGAATAGTTAACTGAAGTGCAGATTTAATTTTAAATTATTTCACGAACTGTCCAGGAATTACAGAGAGCTTTATACTGATATGGTAAAATTCTCTGAGTGTATTGGTTGTATATGACAAGTATTTGTAAATCATTAGTAGTTACTCTTGCATAGGTGTTTTGCTTGTTTTAAATTTGTGCACTATTTATTTTTATTTTTTGTATTTTGTAATGAATCTCTAATTCACTTTTTCTTGTTGGCCTTGTTGTGTGTACCTCACAAGTCAAATTATACATTGTGATGGAGCAGTCACAATACACCCGCACGAGACACAGTTTGATTTTTCTAACACAGAGTTTGTATGAAGTTCACTTTATCAGCTGAAAATATTAAAGCCAGAACTTACAAGATCAAAAACCTTTTACTTCATGTACAGGGTTTCCAAAAAAGTTTTATTTCAGGTATATAAACCATTACATTTGATTCAAGTAAAACAAATAATTACATTGATTCTTGTAAAGTTTTTCCAAGAAAGTTTTATTTGATGTAACGGGTTTCCAAAATTATTTAATTTGATGTAATGAAACCAATAGATTTGAATGGGGTAAAACAAATAACTCGATTGATTCTTGCAATGCTTTTCCAAGAAAGTTTTATTTGATGTAACGGGTTTCCAAAAAAAAGTTTTATTTCAGGTATATAAACCATCACATTTGATTCAAGTAAAACAAATAATTACATTGATTCTTGTAAAGAGTTTCCAAAAAGGTTTTGACTGGCAACAACGCTCACCTGCTAAATCCAACAGAACACCACTGGGACATTATGTTTCACTCCATCTGACTGTGCAGGAGCTCAGTGTTGGGTATGGTAAATGGTCTGTTTCATATTTAGTGCTTTTAGACTCTTCCTGGTTGTTGATGTTTGTTTCTAAAGATGTTGTTGATGAGACTTTGCAGAAAGCAGCTTCACCTCTGATCACACACACACACACACACACACACACACACACACACACACACACTCAACTCCACTCACTCACCTGGAGGATCAACACTCAGGCTAATGATGCTGATGTGGTTATTGCTCTGGGGATTTAGCAGGTGAGCTAAATCATGTGTAACATGTGAATTTCCTGAGTGTGGCATTAATAAAGTCTGTGTCTATGTCAAAGCTGACGTTTAAATTCCTTTTTAAATTTACCAACATTTCTGATTTGCGGTTAAGACTGTGACATGTTTTCACCATTTGAAAGCCAGAAGAGTGATCACTCTTGAAGCCTGGTTGCTGCAGAATACTAGGACTACTAGTACTAGTTCTAGTACTACTGCTACTCCACAAAGCACATTGTTCAGGAATTTCACAAATTTGCTTACGTCTAATGTGTTGGCTTACAGGTAAACTTGTTTTGCAGGTGGATAGGATGAAAACTTCCAGCATCACATAATGTTTTCCGATCAGTAGGTTTGGAGTAAAAAAGAACTGGACATATATTTGTCTTCTTTGGGCTACTTTTATGTCAAGAAAGTTAACTTATTTAGAACTGTGATCAAGGATAACACATAAACCCTTGCAAATGTGATGGTAAAAGAGTCTAACATCTAGGTGTTACATGGTGTTGCAGGTGATAAAGATCCATAAACTACTTCCATTTGTTTAGAGGTGATTGCCAGTTTTGTTGGGATTTTTAGAGATACAGAGATCCTGTTCTGCTTTACTTTAAAAAAAAAAAAAAGGATTTTCAGAGCTGTTGATATATTAATCAGTGTTCATAGAAACATGGATCAACCCTGTTTTGACAGTGAGAGTGTTACATTGTGACAGTTTCCATAAAAGTCTGCAAATTCTCTGAACAGGTAGCCATGAAGCAGCCATTTTTTTAAAAGATTAATTAAACTTAATATTATTTGTATGGCCATATCACAACAACAGCATAGCCTTAAACCAGGTTTGGAGTAAAGAGAACTGGACATATAGTTTCTTTTTTGGGTTACTTTGAAGTGAAGAAAGTTAACTTGTTTAGAACTGTGATCAAGGATAACACGTAAAACGTTGAACGTTTCAATATAAAAAGTGTACAAACTCCAGAAAAGTGGCAACTGAGGTGGCAAAATTGCAGGCAATTTTCACTTAAGTAGAAGTACAGCTGCTAGTGTCAAAAACACTCGAGTAAAAGCTTGATAAAGTATCGGGTCAGAAATGTGCTCAAATTGAGGAAGTCAAAGTAGTAACCTAACTGAAACTTGTGCTATAATAAAAAAATAAAATAATATTAGTAGATAGGACTACAAACTTAGTCTGGTGGTAAAAGGCACAAAGGCCTCAGGGGGACATTTGGCAGCCAGGGTTAGAGCTCAGACACCTGGAGCCTGGGGGTTGGGGCTAACAACACTGACTGGTAAAAGAATCTAACATCCAAGTGTTACATGGTGTTGCAGGTGACAAAAAGCCGTAAACCACTGTTTAGAGGTTGTTGTGGAAGTTTTCCGTTTAATAAAGCCTGCAGACAAGCGATGAGCGGTAGCTAACATTCTTTAATCAAGACAAAGAACAGAAATCAAGCTTGGTGAGGGACTGCCATCGCTGGGGCAGAGGGTGAGCAGAGTCTCTCACTGAGCCTAGCATGGCTCTCAGTTTTGTCTTTCCCGCAAAGAAAGTTTCACACTGCCTTGCTATCTTTTACAGTGGAGAAAAGACAAAAAGACTCTTCCTGTGGAGTTGTCTGCTTCCCCCCAACTTCCTTACCAGACCCCACTATCTGTTAAACTGTTTAAATGGAGTGTGAGGCAGACATGCTAAAACAGTGACCTAAAAGCATTACCAATAAACAATGGGATCAATACATAAATGAAAGAAATGCAGCTGATAAAAAAGCCATAAACTACTTTCATTTGTTTAGTGGTGATTGCCAGTTTAGTTGGGTTTTTTTTGAGACACAGAGAGTGAGAGATCCTGTCCTACATTACTTTAAAAAAGAAGATATTTTCAGAGCTGTTGATATATGAAGCTCTGAGCATTGAGTGTTGCATTGTGAGAGTTTCAGTAAAAAGCCTGCAAATTATTGCATTTATACTGGAGAGCAAAGAAAAATTAAATTCTACTTGTACTATGGAAAATCAGTTTCATAAAAGCTACATAAACAGAGCTGAAGAAGACTGCGTTTGTAAAACTAGCGGTAACGTGTGAGAATTATAAGTTATAAGACTGTTTCTGCTATCGATACAATTTGTGTTGTTAATCCTAAATGATTCACGGTGACAACATCATAAGAACAAGGTCATTTTACTCCACACACACACATTTGGAAAATCACATAGTTTGACCATAAAAATTCCCAGAATAATTAGTATTTGAGATTGCTGAAGCAACATCACTAAAGAAAAATATCCTTGCATGTCACTTTCGTTTAAAAATATAAAAAATGTGAAGTTTTTTTTTGTAAAACATAAAAACAACAAAACTTAAGACCTTAAGAATCTCCTTATGAATTTTGTGAATATCTAGATCATTGGTGTTTGGATTTGAGGGTCAACAGGGCGAACACTGAGGCTGGGTATTAGAAATACAACATGGCAACATGAGACATGTTAACTCTGAGAACACTAACATCTAGATTAAGGTGTGAGAGGTAAATACATAACAGAAGCTAAAAAGGACTTGCTTGTCTCTAGATGAGTTAAAATAAATTGAAAATAAACTGATTTGAACACGTTTGATGCATTATACAAAAAAAGGTTCATGATATAGTTCACATGATCTAAGCAAGAGTGACTCGGAATCTCAAATGTTAAAGTACACTTACTGATTGTACTTTTACTACATGAGCTAATGTAGATGCTCTAAAAGCACGCTGGCTGAAAAAGAACCACACGTTTGGAGAAACTGTGCTGTAACTTCTCATACTGTGAAGTTTTCTGACAAAAGTGAATTGAAAACTTATGCTGTACAGTTTACTAAGGGGTCCTTTGCTGGGCCATGTGCAATTACACAAAAGAACAAGTTAAATTTCACCATAACACTGACTGGAGAAAAGCCAAATTGGGATTCTAATTGAGATTACAACTGAAATCAGTGCTGTGATAGTTAGTTTAAGATCACAACCTGATTTAAAACACAGTCTAACATCAACATTCTTGCCCCTGAAAATAGGTCAGGATGGCCGAAAAATGTACTTTAAAAATGAGATTTTCTTTTTGTTTCATTGGAACAGTAAAGTACCATTACAAAGAAATGAGTACACCTTTGTAGATATCACTGATATGGAGTTTTTCATGTTTTACATACAGACTTTCTCATTTAAACCATGGTGACTTAAAAGTTTAGCAGCAAGACACTTGTTTCCTTTGTTCCATCAAACATTTCTTTCAGCCATCTGTGTTTATCAGAGCGATATGTGACTAATTTTTTATTGAATCACCAGAAAGTA
This sequence comes from Maylandia zebra, assembly GCF_041146795.1. Lineage (NCBI taxonomy): Eukaryota > Metazoa > Chordata > Actinopteri > Cichliformes > Cichlidae > Maylandia > Maylandia zebra. The sequence continues at coordinate 26,863,186 of NC_135181.1, read as the reverse complement.
CACAAATACAAGATTAAATATTTTATTTATTTATCAAAGATACATAATTACACATTGATACAATGAATAAGGTGTCTATAAAAATTACACATGGTGTAAGAAAAACATTATAACATACAAATAAGTGTTTTAAGATAATCTGACATACTTTAAAAGCATAAGAATAAAAGTTTTTTAAAAAAAAATCATGTTCTTTGATGATCACATTACATGTATCACATTTTTTAAAGCATAACGTAGGGTGTTCACAAAAACAGTTTTATGATTACTTTTTCCACAGTGCTTGTATGCCTCTTGCAAAACTATGTACTTATCACCATATGACATAATAACTCACGATTATGCAAGACCAGCCATGAAATGTCCGTCGCTTCATTACAATCATTTGTCCCCGCTGCTGCCCTCAGACCCAGTCTGTGGGGTAAAATTGCTTTTTTGGTGGTTCATAAAAAATATCTCAAAAAGCGATGTTAGTGAGGGGACCAGAAACACTGGGTTGCAGAGCAGTTGGTAAGGACTTGTATATTTCTGGAGAGTCTGCAAAAGCTGTCTTGCTCGTGCTCCTGATTGGATATGTGGAGCCCGGCTCTGATATCTCACTGGTGGCAGCTAAAGGTAGGCATGCCTTGGAGGCGGAGTTGGTCTCGGGCGCAATCTTTCAAACGAGCCTTCAGGCAACCTCAGGCCGGAAACAACATCCGGTCACTCGCGGTCAAAATCCACGCAGAGCTGGTGTTTCGCAGGGATCAGGTTAACACATCTGGGTCTAAAAATATAAAGAAAAACAAAAAGAGTTTTAAAACACGCAAACTAGCAAAATATCAAAGGAGCATAACATAACAATAACAAGATGATATGAGATACCTGATGAGGCCATGATAGGTGATGTAGACATGTAATGTATAAACTTTTACGGGAGTTAAAAGTGGAGCTTATATATATTTTAAAGTGTATTGTACGTGGGATAGGCTCCAGCGCACCGCGCGAGCCTGAAAAAAGGATAAGTGGAGGCAAATGGATGGATGGATGGTGTATTGTACCTGTTACAAACCATTGTGATATTTATTTATTTTTTAAATTAAAGGATTGACAGAATGGTAAAAAGGAAAATGCAAAAATGTAGTTAGAGAGGAAGATTAACACTTACCGAATGATATGCGGATAAGGAAAGAGACGCAAGTTGCTGTTGAAATCGGCCGCTCCCTATGCGAACTCGCAAGCAGTCTGAGCGGTTCCAGTTGTTGATATGGCTGAAGGCAGGGGTCTTCTGGGACCTCGAGGGTAGTCTTAACCTGAGCGGGAGATCATAAAAATCGGACCTGGAGCGGATTGGCTAACCGGGGTGCGAAGGGAGCGGTGCAATAGTTATGTGATTGGCAGCGGGGCGAAGTAAGGGGGGGAGTTGGTCTCCGGCGCAAATTTCGAACGAGGTAAGCAGCGCATTCGGGAGCAGAGCGGGGAGCGAACAAGCAGGAAAAAATTGTGCTCTGCAAGAAGTTGTGGATCGGAGATTAAGAGCGAGGTAGAACTTAGAGTGTGCGTTGAATTTTAGAGCTTGCTAGTAAGAGGGAAGTTTTTGAAGAAAAAAGAATAAGGATTTTCCCTGTTATCGAATATAAGGTTTTGGGAATAGAGGGGTAGCTAACAAGTTATTCTAGGGGTTTTGGAGAAATCGCAGAGAAATTTTTAAAAGGAGTTTTGGCTTTGTTTGGCTGAGCATGAAGGGAGCCGCGGGGCGCTGAATTTGAGAAAAAAGACTAAGGATTTTTTCAGGATTTTCCCTGTTATCGAATATAAGGTTTTGGGAATAGAGGGGGTACCCTAACAAGTTATTGTAGGGTTTTGGAGAAATAGCGGAGGGTTTTTTAAGGAGTTTTCCCTGCTTATGTATCTAAGGAGGGTTAGGGGATCGCGAGTTTTTTCTGAGTATGAGTTTTATTCTAAATCTACAAATGCATATAAATCTAAATAAAGTTTTCCCCCAAGGCATGCAGCATGTGTTTGTGGCCATACTGAACGTTACAAAAGCACAAGTTTAACTAAACAATTTTAATATGGTTTAATACATTTTTAAACACATTAGCACGGAGCCCGAGAGAGCACGGTCCGGAGACACGGGCGCGCCCCCGCGCGCCCAGACACACAGCCTCGGGCGCGCGCAGGCGCGCGCACACACACACACACTGACCCGCCACCAGATGGCGTTTTTTGAGCATAAAAAAAAATAAAAATAAAAATTTAATTGCTTAAAGAAATAAAAGAATGCTATTTTGATATATAAAAAACTTTCTAAATAATCAATTATATTTTTATGAATATCATATTTTTATGAATATCATATTTTTATGAATATCATATTTTTATTACTTAATTACTTCCTACTTCCGGACTTCCAGAGCTCATGAATAATTTAATTACTTCCGGACTTCCGGAGCTCATGAATAATTAATGAGCTCCGGAAGTAACCTGTCACTTTTTTTGACGAAAGGGGTATAATATCACTCTCTCCGCTGCTGCTGGGTTGAGATTCACGAGTCCGGAGCGGAATTAAAAACACGACATTCATTTAAGGTTATCACGTGTTTTGTGAGCAAATGCTTTTGCATATTCGTAGTGTTTCCTCCCTTAAATGAAATATCTACTTTGCAAGTATTGCAAGTTGCCCTGTTGTCATCCGTTCTCGTAAAGTATAACCAAGCTTTTGAGCATTTGAGCCGCTGGCGCCGTGTTTCCTGCCAGGTAAATGACGCTCCGCAACGTGGTGACGTCATTCGGGGCGACTGGAATCGATAAGGGAATCGTTTGCAAAAATGGCAAACGATTCCAAGGAATTGAAACAGTGGGAACCGGTTCTCAACAAGAACCGGGTTTCGATACCCATCCCTACAGGCAGGACATGGTTAGACTGTATAGAATTAGTTAGGATATACATGAGGACTACTCCAACAGAGAACGGTCTGACTCTTTGAGATTACATATGTTAGAGCATTTAGAGTTCTAGTCTTCTATAGTGATGATAGAAAAGCAGAAGAGAGCATATTAGCAGATTAGATGCTTGAAATGTTTAAAAATAAAGAAGTCTTGAGAACAAATGATCTGCCAGATGATTCTGTTTCTCCGCAGGAGCAGAGTCTGAAGTCTGGAGATTGGATGTTGATAAGGCCATGGAGAGGAAGTGCTGATCCAGTCCGCGATGGAAAGCTCATATCAATGTTTACCTCAAATATTGTATGATAAGTAGGGCTGGGTATCGTCACTGATTTCTAGAATCGATTCAATTCCGATTCACAAGGTCCCGAATCGATTCGATCCACGATTCGATTTAATTCGATTTAATTCGATTTAATTCGATTCGATTCGATTTAAATCTGGGAAATTTTGACAGTCAGAAATATTATAATTCAAATCAGTACATTTACATATTTTTGTATCAATAAAAAGGAAGCTGACACACGCAAGACTTTATCAAAGGTGTGAGCATCACAGCAGATGCCTTTGTGTCAAAGTAGCTGAAGATAAAACACAGAAAAACATGAAGGTGATTTTCCTGGCCTGGGATTTTATAAAAATATTCTGCAGTACATCAAAAACGAAAGAAAACCATTAACCCTTTAAGACCTACCATAGAACCAAGTCCGCCAGAGCTTATATTATATTTTTACATGCTGTGGAGCCATTTTTGGGAGCATTTCAAGTTGCTATACATCAATACAACCATTATAGCCCAGATGTTAATAATATGTATTCATTAAGTGCATAGTAATTACATAAATTGCAAAAAAGTGCAATAAACTACAAAAAAATTGAAAATCGTTTTTGATTTTTTAACATATATTTGTAGTTAGAGAAATTTAAGAGGCTTATCCCTCAAAACTGTAAATACAAAAAAGTTGCACAAAATAGTTTCCCACCACAGGAAATTTATTTTGAGTGTCTTCATAGTGTCTTCATTTTATTTTTGAAATACACCAATTTTTATACACTGCAGGAAAAACAAAAATAAATATTATACTGCAAATTTGCAAAAAAGCAGCATATGCATCAAAATAAACTATTTCCAGCAGTGCAATATGAGTCCTAAGCATCCCAGAAACAACACAGAAAGTCATAAAGTCAAAGATAACTTTTAAAAAGAGCAGTATAGGCCCTGAGGCCCTGATCGCAAAAAAGACTACATTTCCGCGAAAATGACGTCACTTCCGGTTTCGGCCAGGTAATGGCGGAAATGCAAAAGTTCGCGCTGACGTCTATTCCAACGTAGGAAGTGTTTTGATCAGCTGATCGGACCGGCAAAGCGTGTTTCTGGAATATTATGTTTTTGTTCCTGCAAGCGCTTTTTATGCAGTTTTTGCAAAGCTTTATGTGGAAGGAAACCGTGACCTAGGACAAGCTGATGGCACAATATGTAAGTAAAAAATTTTTTGCGCTAGCTTACGTGGTTGCAGTGCTACCGGGATTTAAAAATAGTTACGCATAACAGAGCGTTCCCGCTCCGATCGGCTCTAAAGGGTTAATCAACATATGAACATTACCTCTGAAGTTACAGCGGTTTTATTAGAGACACGGTTAAGCGTTTTGCATTTTGAATAATTTTAAAAAGTTTACATTTGTTCAGTATTGAACAGCAGAAATGAGGTTTTCTTTTCGGAAGAATGTAAAAGGGAAAAAAACAGCGGCTGACAGCGCTGTAAACTACGGTAGACTGGTGCGTAACAAGCAAGCGAATAATGAAGAAAGGGAAACTGTTCTTGAAGTACAGAGAGAGAGGGGGGGGGGAGGGAGGGAGAGAGAGAGAGAGAGCGAGAGAGAGAGAGCTGTGCATCGCGGTGGAAGCAAAACAGTAAAAGTCAGAGTGAATTCATGAAGATTTTATGTGAATCGTTTGGATCTTCTTTTGCTGCTGGTTCGGTCAATATTGTTTGGAGAGAGATCTGTCATGATCCTGGGTCGTTGACCCAGCGTTTTGTGTTTCTTTTTGGGTTCATCTTGTGTTTGGTGTTTATTCTGATTCTGTATTAATTCTTTGGGTTGGTTGTCGTGTTTATTATCCCTACCTGTGTCTCCCCTCTGTGCTCCGTTCAGGTCCCTGTGTTTTTGTTGCAAAACAGTCTGGGTGTTTCCGGTTTTACTTTGTAGGTCTGCCTCTCATCATGTCCATTAGTATCAGCTGTGTCCACCCCTGCATGTCATCTCCTCATTACCTAGTGTGTATTTATAGTGTGTGTTGGCTTCTGTTCATCGTCGGATCGTCTGTGTTTCTCGGTGTAACTACGTCTCTCTGCATTGTCCGCTCCCCGTTTCATGCTTAGGTTTGTTATTTAGTTTTCCCAGTCTAGGTTTTTTCAGTTATTCGTCTTGTCTCACTACCTGTTCAGTCGCTCCACTTCTGCAAATAAAACTTCATTCTCATCACCAGTCAACTGCCTGCATTTTGGGTTCTTTTCCTCCTACACCACACGGCTCACGCCGGCAGCCGTGACAGCACGATCCGACCATACTATGGACCCCGCAGGCTCCGCCCGTGAGGAAGATATTCTCCGCGTACAGTGTCTGATGAGCCGAATAACCCGCGCCACGGACCCACGGACAATTTCTGTTGGACTAAACGCTATTAAGGCGATCGTCGAAGGAAATCCTTTCCTTCGTGAGCTTTCCTGCTATGGAGATTTCATGGGAGAATTAAGCCGAGGCCAGGAGGCGTGGCGGGCTCGGGAGCGGTCAGAGCGCGTCGATTCCCGGAAGGCCTCGCTGCAGTCGCAGCCGATGGAGATCTCTGCAACGCAGCAGCAGACTTTACCACGGAGAGCTGTTTCCGTGCCGGTGCCAAGGAATTCTTCAGCCTCCGCGTCCCGCTCTGATCACTACACACCTGCCTCTTTCCTCGCGGCTATGTGGTCAGACGATGAGGAGCCAGCTTCCTTTTCCCCATCACCACTAGCCTCCTCTGTCGTCTTCTCCGCCTCCTCCTCCCGCAAGAAACGGCGTATGCGCCGCCAGCGCTCCTCTCCTCAGCTGGACTCTGAGATTATGACACAGCCAGCTGTGGTGAGTGGTAAAGACTGTCTTTCTGCTTTCTCCGAACTGCAAAGTGTTACCCCAGAGACTGAATCCAAAGTTTCTATGGGCTCGGGATCAGATATCACTGTCTCAGTTAATGCTGAAGCGGCAAAATTAAAGACTGTGGTTTCAGAGACCATTTTTTCCAGTCCCAGGGATTTAAGGGGCTCTCTTCATGCACCCTCTGAATCCAGGGATGCTTTAAAGGGTACGGTTAATACTGACTCCAGGATTGGAGATGCTAGCCCTGTTTTTCAAGGGACTGCGACCCCCTCCGGGGCCTCCCCAGAAGCTGAGCCACCTTCCTCAGCTGATTCTGGACCCCTGGAGGTTAAGGAGCCAGGGCAGGTCGTTCAGGAGCAGTCGCCTTTCCCACTGTTAGCACAGCCGTTAGCTCAGTCTCCAGCATCAGCTGCTCACTTGCCCTTAGCTCAGTTACCAGCTCAGGTTGCAGGTCAGCTATTAGTTCCACCACCTGTTCAGCCATCACCTTCACCTACTCCTCCTGTACATGCAAGCCAACCCATAACGGACAGTTCAACAACTTCTTACTCTAAGCAGAGAGACAAACCCAATAACAATGGAAACATTCCTCAAGAGCTGGCCAGTTCTGAGACTGAGACACACTCCAGGGCCTCCCCAGAGGCTTGGTTTCGGCCCCCAGCTGACTCTGGACCCCTGGAGGTTAAGAAGCCAGCTGAGGACTGCACCGGACTGTCGCTGCCTGAGCTGAGTCACTGCTCAGTGCAGCTGCAGTCTGCTTTATGTTTGCCAGAGGCCCGTGTGCCTGCTGGTTCTGTTGCGTCCCTGCCAGAGGCCCGTGTGCCTGCTGGTTCTGTTGCGCTCCTGCCAGAGGCCCGTGTGCCTGCTGGTTCTGTTGCGTTCCTGCCAGAGGCCCGTGGGCCTGCTGGTTCTGTTCCGTCTCTGCCAGAGGTCTCCGCACCTGCTGGTTCTGTTCTGTGTGTGCCAGGGGCTCCAGTGCCCACTGGTTCTGAGACTGTTTTTTCTGGGGGGCCGGAGGAGCCCGTCCAGCGGCCTGCCTCGTCAGCTGGAGGGCCCGAGGAGCCCGTCCAGCCGCCAGCTGCAGCCTCATCATCCTCGCCAGCTGCAGCTTCATCCACGCCGCGGGCAGCAGCAGCTTCTTCCACGCCTGCAGCGCTACAGTCTCCGGCTTCCACGCCGTCGCCTGCTGCAGCCTCATCATCCTCGCCAGCTGCAGCCTCCCTGTCTTCACCCACACCGTCGCCTGGTCCAGCCTCTCTGTCTTCACCCACACCGTCGCCTGGTCCAGCCTCTCTGTCTTCACCCACACCGTCGCCTGGTCCAGCCCCCCTGTCTTCACCCACACCGTCGCCTGGTCCAGCTTCAGCTTCATCAGCTTCGCCGTCGCCTGGTCCAGCTTCAGCTTCATCAGCTCCGCCTGGTCCGGCCTCCTCATCAGTGTCATCAGCTTCGCCTGGTCCGGCATCTGCTTCAGCATCCTCCTCGCCTGGTCCAGCGTCTGCTTTGGCTTCATCCGCTTCGCCTGGTCCAGCCACTGCTTCATCCTCGTCTGGTCCAGCCACTGCTTCATCCTCGTCTGGTCCAGCCTCCGCTTCATCCTCGTCTGGTCCAGCCTCCGCTTCATCCTCGTCTGGTCCAGCCTCCGTGTCTTCAGCATCGCCTGGTCCGGCTCCAGCACCCTCATCAGCTTCGCCTGGTCCAGCTTCAGCCTCCTCATCAGCTGCTGCCTAGCCTGGTCCAGCTTCTGCTTCTGCTTCAGCCTCGCCTGGTCCAGCTTCTGCTTCTGCTTCAGCCTCGCCTGGTCCTGCTTCTGCTTCTGCTTCAGCCTCGCCTGGTCCAGCTTCTGCTTCTGCTTCAGCCTCGCCTGGTCCAGCTTCTGCTTCTGCTTCAGTCTCGCCTGGTCCAGCCTCCGCATCCTCATCATCCTCATCAGAGGTGACATTCCATGTCCCTATTGCCAGTCTTGGCAGCCGGGGGTCAGTCCGCCAGGGCCTCCGCTCCTGGCCGCCACCCGGCACACAATGCACCCGACCCCTATGGCGCCTCCTGCGGGTGGTGGGGGGTGGGGTGCCCCCGGCCTCTCGGCCTGGGGCTCGGTCACTCAGGCACAGCTGGCGGCCGGCGGAGCTCACGGGCGCGTCACTGCAACTCCCCCTGGCTTCTGCTCCGCGGCTGCTGAGTGAACCCTCATCTGGGACTCTCCTCAGCTCTTACTGGAACAGTGGCGCGGCTGCCCCTCTGTTGGTCTTCCATGGTTTCTTGTGTTCTGGGGGCCTCTGGATGTCTGGAGTTTTGATCTCCTCCATACCCTGGAGGACGGGGCTGTGGCCCCCCCACACTCCCTAGCAGATCGTTACATGGAGAAACCTTTGGAATGCAAGCATGCTGATCCACACAGGTATGCACACAGGTGTACACATGGGTATTCACAGACGCGGACTACAGCTTTCTTGGCTGCTGCCTCAAAGCACATTGTGCGCTGTCTATCTTGCGTGCTGCACAATATCGTTTATTATATAGTATCTACTGATATCTACTGCTAGCTAGTTTATTGTGATGGTGCTGTTTTTTTTATTATGTTGCTCTTTGTTGTTTGCTTTCTCTTCTGTTTTTTTTCTCCATACAGGTGACCCAGGTGTTTTGTTTTTTTGTTTGTTTGTTTTTTTCTTTCTTCCCCCCCTTCTCACCGTCTCTTCTCCCCTTTGGTTTTCTTTCTCTCCCTCTCTTCCCATATGGAAAAGAAATAGTAAAAACATATATGATTTACTCATGAAAGTGGCCAATTTCTCATTACTTTCATATATTTTTTTAGTAAGTATACAAAACATACAAGTTTCATTGTATAATTTTTCAAGGGATCTTATATGTGTTTTCACTCTTGTATGCTTTTCGTACAAGTTTCATACAAGACAGATAAAAACTTTATAAGATTTATATATATCTTTTCCATGTGGGTTTCTTTCATTCTTTCTCCCTGTCCTATCCCCCAGTCATGTCTGTCCCGTTTGTAGCAACTGAAAATAAAATAAATTCATAATTATAATAAAGGTCAATCAAATGGACCAATATGGCAAGGCCATGATGATCCACTTGGTAAAATAAATCCGCTTGGCATCTTTCTTGGCCTTAAGACAACAATTCTGATGGCTAAAGATCCAAAAGGGACACAAAAAAACAAACAAAAACAAAACAAAAAAAACACAGCGCTGTAAACAACGGTAGACTGGTGGGTAATAAGCAAATGAATAATGCACAAAACAGATTTGAGACGGGAAACTGTTCCTGTGTGTGGGGGGGCGGGGGGGGAGGGGGAGGAGAGGGAGAGAGAGAGATGAAGTGTGATTTTTTATAAAAGTCAGAGGGAATTCATGACGACATTGATCAAATGTGAAGCGTAGTTTGCTGCTTCGTTTGCTGCTGGCTCGGCGAATTTTGGTTGGAGAGAGTCAAAACCTGCAGCTCAGAATCTAGCGCAAAAAAGACGTAAACACCTGGACCCGACGCATCGGAATCGCTAAGCTCCGACAGTGTGTCCGTGTACAGGCCGTCGGGTGAGAAAGCCGAGAAAGACAAAGCTCTGTGTTTACGTCTTTGTGTGGAATCCGTTAATGAATTGATATCGCTTTATTCAAGCTACTCACCTCTCTCTTCCACCTGCACTTTCAACTGGACCACGGCCAATCAGAGAGGTCCCGCCCCTGACTATCTCTGATTGATTTAGTCCACTATAGGGGCATAATGTGTGTCTGCTGTTGACCAGTTTGGGTTTTTTTTGTTACCCGAATTTATTTTTTTTTTTATTTTTTTTTTGCGACCAAATTGGTCGCACTCTAGAGCCCTGAGTGTATATTTATTTTTATATATATTCTTATATATATTTTTTGTTTACTTGCACTGCTGTAACTGGAGCCTCGCTGTCTCGTCTCTCTATATCTCTCTATACTGTATGTAGCGGAGATGACAATAAAGTTTACTTTGACTTCAGCAGCAAGCAGGTGCACCGAGGGCTCTCGCGCTCACTTTTCACGTATAGAATTTTGAAAAAAAAACATTGGTGCAAATTATAAGTCTGTATCATAATGTCTGGTGTTTTCGTGTTTGTTTTTATTTTGTTTTATTTTGCGGGTTGGTTATTAGATGCTGCTCCAGCCAGCCAGAGAATCCCCCGCCGCCCCGCCCTCTCGTCTCTGGGCCACAAGCAGCAGGCGCACCTCGCAAATGGAGGGCGCCCTTAGTCCCAGCAAATGGGCGATAGAAAACTGATAAGTGCCTATGCCATTCCCAATATGCGCTGGCATGATGTCAGGGAAGCATGAGTATGAGCTTTTTTTTTTTCTTGCCGATTCCCGTGATGCCGGCTCCCCACCACAATGCCCGTGTCACCCGTATCAAAAAACGCTAATGCAAACACCCATTGTAAAATCCCCCTATGGTGCATCATAAACCCTAAGGCATTGAGTGTGTATGTGTATGTATGTGCACGTGTGTGTCTGTGCGTGTAAATGGGGTTGCATTTGTGTGACTTCCTGCTCCCAAAAGGGTCATCTCCCCCACCCTGTATATGGCTTAACCCCTTTAATGGTCTCACCATACACAAACACAGGTGAGCACATAAAGGGCAGGAAGTAAAACATCCTCACTAAATAAGAAAAAAAAGAACCCTCACATAGGATGTCCCTGTAGTTAAACAGTATAACCTCCCCCACCATTCAACACACTGGGGAGGACAATAGAATCACAAAAATGTTTTTGATCATACAGTTTAAGGCAAGGCTTACAAATTTAAGTACAATAATCAGGGCTGCACATAAGTGGTCCACAGGTGCGCATTCGCTGTCAAAATAAAAGACGCGCACCAGATAAGAAGTTTGTGTACATAAGATTTTCTGGATGAGGACGGACATTTGTTCAGAACTCTTAAAGATGTCGAAGAAGCAAGCTCCGTAAGCAATTACTTTGGTGTTCCTCCACCGCAAAAGAAGCGCAGAAATTCTGAGAATATGCGCTTCTTTTGTGGTTCGGACTCCTTCTGATGTTTCTTCGGAGGTGGGGGAACACCAAACACCTGCGGACCACTTATGTGCAGCCCTGACAATAATGGCAACATTTAACCATTTCAACCTAACAGTAATTTAATAATTGGAGGTGAATTTAATTCAGTATTAGACCCATACTTAGATAAATCCCTCTCCAAAAAGACCACAATGTGTAAAGGTAGCAGCTTATTAGAATGTACATGGATAAAATGAGCATTTGTGATGTCTGGAGAACTTTAAATCCTTCAGGAGGAGAGTACTCTTTCCACTCTTCTGCACATAATGTTTACTCTAGGATTGATTATTTTCTGATAGATGGAAAAATGCTCCCCAGTGTCCATAATGCAACCTATCACAACATCATTATTTCTGATCATTGTCCTGTCACCTGGTCTGTTACACTTGGTAACTTCACTAAAATACATAGGAGCTGGAGATGTGACCCACAATTGCTGAATGATTCAAAATTTCAATAATATAGAAATTCTCAGACCTCTATTTTTTGACATAAACATAAACTACACCTGATTTATTATGGGAACCATTTAAAGCCTATATTTAAAGTATAACATCGTATCAGGCCTCACAGAATAAAAATAATAAACCAGAACAGGTAAAATTAGAAAAAAATTATTCATGATTTGGACACTGACAATGCAAGGGTTCCCTCTTTAGATGAATACAACACTATTTGTGCATTAAAATACAAACTAAATCAGATACTATCCAGTAACATTAATAGAGCGTTCACCTTTGTAAGACAGAAGTATTTTGAATTTGGGGACAAGCTACATAAGCTACTAGCTAGACAGCTAAAGAAGTTAGAAAATGACAGCATGATTCACAAAATTAGATCGTTCAATGGAAACCTTGTCACTTCACACAAAGACATCAATGATAGCTTTAGACAGTTTTATGAATCTCTTTATACTACTCATTCCACTGCCAGGCCTAAAGACATGCAGGACTTTCTAGACAAATGTGACCTCCCTGTGTTGGATCAGGTGGATTGCAAGATCCCTAATGCCAAGATTTCAACTGAAGAAATCTAAATCTATTGGTTTATTAAAAAAATGGTAATGGAACCCCTGGCACAGACAATTCGTACTTATCCTGATATACATGGTTACGACACAACATATACCTCTAATACTATATCGCTCTATGGTGATGACATTTTACTATACATAACAAAACCCCAAACTTCTGTCCCAGCAATTCTCTCTGTTTTTGACAAATTTGGCTTGTAAACGTCAAAATTTGGCTTTTTTGACGTTTACAGGATCAACTGGCCCAGGAATTCGCATGATAAGGTGGGGCCAGGTTTCACAATGAACACACCCGAAACTCTGGCTGATTGGGTCCCACACCCAATTTCACACCTTGGCTCAGGCGATTAGAGGATCATCAGGGGGTCCTTTTGTCCCTCTGTGGGGGGTCACTCCCACTAGGTTTATATCTGGGACTCTCCACCATTTGACCTTAGAACTGAAGAAGCTTCTCGGATGAGAGGTGAAACGTCTTCAAGCAACTTAAAGAAGTCCAGACGCTTTTCTTTGCAAGCTCCTTTGACCATATCTGTGAGTTCAATAAGGATGGTCTTTCTCCTGCAATATCTGCACTTGGTACAAAATATCCCAGTGTTTCATTATTATGCCGTTTATTTGGAATTACAAAACACATAGAATAAAAAAAAGAACATCTCTCTAAACACAGATTTCTTGGAGGACTTGCTCTACCTAATTTTATACATTATTACTAGGCAACAAATTTAAGAATAATTTCTCTCTTGCTGGATGATACAGCCTTACTCCCCAAAGGCCTGCAGATGGGGAATTTGTAAATTAAAAGACTTATATTCAAAGGATACCTTCATGTTGCGGAACCTGCTATACATTTCCCAGAGGTGGGTAGTAACGAGTTACATTTACTCCGTTACTTTTACTTGAGTACATTTGTGAAAAAGAAACGGTACTTTTACTCCGCTGCATAAATTCGACTCGTTAGTTTTTAAAAAATAATTAGTTTAACACATTAGATAACATGCCGCCAGTGGAGTTTCTGGTAACTTTTTTACCAATCAGATGTGGCCATGCAGTCACATGACCAGTTTGAAACTGTGGCAGGCAGAGCCGCCCAAGCGTTTCAAAGTAGCGGACACACAGAAAGAAGAAACACATGAAAACATGGCATAGCCAATTGTCTACGCTAGAGCTGAAGAGGATGAACACCCTTGGCCTCATATACAAAGAATGTTTCGCATAAAAGCAGTAGCCTACAAAAGAACAGCTATGTCTTCAGTGAGAGCTAAAACAAACCAACTTTTCAGTGTGAAAAAAACTCCGCTTGTGTAACTTGAGGAAAGTTTTCTCTAAATATCTTTTTAGCTGTGGTTAGCTGGATGTCAGTCTTATGTTACAGCAGCTGTGTCGAGCTTGATCTGCGAGTCATATTTTCGGCGCTACGTTGTAGTGAGATAAGTTTGTGGGTGTTTTGTGGAGCTTTGGCTGTCCTTTTAACTGCTCACTGGTTAGCTAGCGTAAGCTATAAGCTAACAGCTAGCCTGGTTAATGACGCTAGAGTTCAAAGCGCATGCAAACAGCTTGTCTCTACTGCTTTAACTGTTAAAACAGAAGGCAATACTGTGGCTGACAGGGTTTATTATGTGAAACAGCAGCTTGTTTAGTTTAAACAGTCTGCATTAAGCTGGGCAAACACTGCGATTTTTTTCAGTCACGTTATTCAGCTCCTGCTCAAACTGTACAATTGAATCGCAGGGGTTAAAAGTTCATAGGTCACGATGCAGGGTCTCACACTATACGGCCTGATGCTCTGATGCAACTTGAGTGCTCAAACTGTGTGTCCATAACATGAAGCTTATCATACAAAATCTGTCTCTCGCTCTCCCTCTCTATGTCTTACACACACACACACCCTTTGCTAAATTACTAATGAAAAACATTGAGCAGACAGCTGCAATTGAGCAGCAGTGTCCATCCAACTCTTTTCATGGTTGTTGTAGTCGTGACAATTTTGTGAGGCCACATTGAAAAGCCTCGGATACGGAAGCGTGGTACGGAAGTGTAGAGCTGCAACCCAGGCAAAAGAAAAATAGAAAAGTATATTGTTCTAACAATATACTTTTCAAGTTTGTACAATATACTATCATGTTAGTACAATATACCTTTCACGTTTGAACAATATAATATCACGTTATTACAATATACATAATTATCACGTTCGTACAATATAAATATTATATAGGCTACATCGCAGTTCCAGTCACGCTTCCATCACCGTCTTTCTCGTCTTTTCCCAGAGTAACAGCCAAACAGGAGGATCCATTGGCTAGCACTGCTTAGCCTTGCACGCATTCTTATTTTAAATTTAATCTGGAATTCATTGCAAACTGTTTGTGCGGGTTATGAATGACAGGATTTTGTTTTTCTACAAGAGTTAGTAAAAAACATCTCCAGTGTGATCACATCTTCTTGCCAAACATCTGCAGCTTGACAGTGTATACAGCACTATAATAACCAGACCTAATTCTTTTGAAAACCATACATCTTTCCACAGGTCTCAACTTCATCAGACATCACCTAGACTAAGAGCTGGATGAGGCCAGCACAAACAGCGGCCTAACCGACTAAGATGATGGATCCATGGGGTCAGGAAAGCCAGAAGCAGGGCTGGAGAGGTACCTTTCATGTCCATTCACTGGAGGTGTGGATCTATTGCATGGCGTTCCTCACATCAAGAAGCTGTCGATCAAAATCGACAGCTCTTCATGCATCTGGAGCTTGTGAAGGACTTCTCAGTCATGCAGGACTCCTGTTCACTGCTAAACAGTTACAGCTTCACAGAAAGAACCTCGAGAGCAAACTGCTGCTGAAGCTTAACCATCACCTCACTGAGTGAAGAAATGGCACATTTTTGCTAAATATGCAGAAATAAATGCACACCCATACAATTTATGGTAAACTGAGCTCCCTTGTATGTACATATGTTGAAGATGCCTCATTCTAATGTTTTCTCTGAGGCTGCTGTGCCATTTGGAGCAAAAATGAATACAAAGTTTACAGCATCTCTTGTCACTGGAAATTCTTTGCATTGTTTATGTGTTTATATTATTTACTGTAGGTATTGGTTAAAAAAAAATTATGTTGTGAAAAACTGAAATCTGGAAGTTAGAATTGTTGTACCTTGTTTTGTTGATCTTTTTACATATATTCCTGTTGAAAATACAAAAATCTTTTATATTTATTTATTTTTGTTTGTCTGATAGCATTTATTTAAAAAATAAATCAGTTACTCGCTACTTGAGTAGTCTTTTCACCAAGTACTTTTTTAATCTTACTTGAGTAACTTTTCACTTTTACTTGAGTAATAATATTTTAAAGTAATGCTACTCTTACTTGAGTACAATTTTTGGATACTCGACCCACCTCTGATATTTCCATAGGTAAAGCCACAGTTCTTACACAAGATAATATGGTGTTAAAAAGCATGGTCATTATTTGGCACAAAGTCAGGTGCCTGGAAGGATATGATAATTGTTTCTCCCTTCTTACTCCCATTCATGAAAATTCTGACTTCTTACCTGGTCTTTGGGCTGGTTTTGGACTCGGCATCCAATTCTATTTGGGAGAAGAAGTTTAAACTCTTACATAGGCTTTATATTACACCCGAGAAGAGGCACACAATGTTTCCAGCTTTGTGAAATCTCTGAAACAAATGTCAGTCTGCTGTTGGTTCTTTTTTTCCCCCATTGTCTGTGGACCTGTCCTGTTATTCTACAGTTTTGGAGATCACTCATAGACAAGTTATACATCATATTTAATTGCTGACTGCATCTGGGTCCAAGGACTTGCTTGTTAGGACTAAATGATGAGCTACCTGCCAACTTCCACAGAAAAGATCAGTGTAACCCGGATCAGAGTGCAATCTGTTTTACTAGATTTTAGTCATTTCCTACACTCTTCCTGCCATTGAACATTCCATGGTGTCCTGGGTGTGCATTCCTGGAATGCACACCAAGCCTTTGCAGCCTGCTAAAGATCACACATCCTATCACTACACAATTGATTATACACCTCTAAGCATATATGGTTAAATATTTCTAAGCATAAATGACAATCAACAATACAAAACCTAACAACCATCTTTAAGTACAGCTGACTCTGACATTATGTTCATGAACTGTTTATCTTCTACAGACATTTCTGCACGCTCATTACACTGGTTCTCCACAAAATCTTGATTATACTGTTTAACCAGCATTTCTTCTAAACTACTTATAGAAATGCAGTTTACCTGGACAAAACTAGCATCATGCTCATCCTTTTCACTACCCTGATTGAGTGGCCCATTGACAACCCAACCAAGCTGATTTAGCACAGCATAGGGTCCATTACCCTCACTGTTAATGATTCTCCAAGGTTCTAGTGCTTTGGAGAATTTACACCAATAAGCAGCCCAATGCCAGCATTTATCAGTGTCAACTCAACATCTTTTAAGTAAGGCCATTTTCTTAAGTCTTCTTCTTTAGTGACCGGAATAGCCTTTTGAGTGTACACATCAGGCAACCTCAAATACTCATTCTGTTTTAAAGCAGCTACTTCCATACCAAAAAGTTTATAGCTACTTACTGGCCTTTCCTGACCCATAGTCTTTAACATGATTTCCACTTTCTTTCCAGATGCATTTAACTGCATCATCAACGCCTCAGTGCAAAAAGTTGCAGAGCTGCCAGGATCAAGAAAGGCATATGTCTCAACAACCTTCATCCCATTTTCCAACTTCACTTTTACTGGAATAACTGACAAGGCACATTCATTAGCCCCGGCCCCAGTATGGCTACCAAAGTTCAAAGAAACAAGAGCATTTGAGACTAATTATTCTTTACAGACAGCTTTAGTTGCTTGCCACTGCCGTTGTTTTGAGTCTATGTGGAGAACAGTAGGGTGATTTTTATTACAGGTGTGGCACGTCAAACGATGTGGACAAGATTTACTTATATGGCCTCTCTGTAAGCAACCAAAGCATAAACCTTTACTCTTAAGGAATGTCACCGTTTCTTTGTTGGCTTTTAGTTTGAATGAGTCACATACGTCCAAAAAATGATTTTGGTTACAAAACAAGCACCGAGTTTGATCCAACCCTTTATCTTCATGGCTTATTTGAATACGTTCCAGTTTGTGTTTGTCATTGTTCTGTTCTGAAACTACAGCAACAGAAGTAGCAAAGCTACTGCTTTTAGTTTTAAACGGTGCCTTTGAAGCCATCTTTTCTTTTGTGTTTTGACTCTCTCCAAAAACAGGATCTAATGCAGCTCTTGTTTGCTTTTCAAGAAAATCAAGAAGATCTTTAAATCTTGCTCTGCGATTGCACTTTTCTGTTATATCAATGACTATTATTCGCCATTTATCACGAAGTCTAAAAGGCAACTTTGAAACAAGAATCCTCATATTGGTTGAATTTTCCAGCTCATCAAGAAACCCGGCTTCATCCATTGTGTTGAAGCAGCTTCTTAGAAAGAATGTGTAAGCACGTAATGCTGAAGCATCATCAGACTTTAAAACTGACCCGTTGAGAGCCTTGTCTATAAATGCAGATGTTATCTTTGCTCTGTTATCAAAATTCCACTCAAGCTGCTTTTTTGCCTCAACATAAGCTTTCTGTGGACTCATGTGCATGCAACTTCTCACTAAAATTCTGGGCTGTCCTGTAGTAAACTGTTCTAAATAATAAAGCCTATCCTGCATGTTATCAGTCTTAGTTTCTATTCCTTGCTCAAACGCCTTAAGAAAGGATCTAAAATGCAAAGGATCACCACCAAAAACAGGAATTTCTTCTGCTGGAAGCAGTGACAACCTCTGTTGTTTTACAAGCATCTCAGTAATCTCATTTTTCTTTCTCATGATCTCTGTTAGGGCACTGCTGTGGACATCAACCTGAGAAGAGATTGGCCTTGGGCTTTCCCCTTCTGGTTTAACCTTAGCAGGTGCATGTGTCTCTAGGGGCATTGGCAAAGGTGAATGAACTAAAGGGGCTTTCTTTGTTCTTGAAGCCTTTTTGAACTGTAGCAGCAGGTATGAACTCAGTAGATGTTCCAGAAGGAGCTGTAATCCTGCCTTCTGATTCAACCTCAGGTGAAAATTTGCATTTTTGCATCTGCCAAAACCAACTTAGTTCTTAGAGCCAATGCTTCTTTTCTTGCTTTTAATTGAACTTCTTCCAGTTCGAGCGCATGTTTTTCTTCCAGTGCGTCCACCTCCACTTTCAAAGCGGCTCTTTCCAACTCAGCTTCCATCAGCGCCATTGAAGCTGCACGCGAGCTTTTACTCCTTAAACTTAAGGCTGCAGTAACATTACTGGGCGCTTTACTAGAGCCCTTGCTGACAGGTTTAGCAACTCATTCAGAAATCATGTCGCTCATTTCTTACTTGTGAGACACTGTCAGGCTGCGCAATGTCACTGTCATGAGATGCTGCCTTTGATTCAACATTAGAGGCTGCAACTTCATCCTTTTGTGGATCACGGTCTGCATTTATCCAAGTGTCGATTTCATGCAGAAATTCTTTAAAACCGATCAGCTTAGGTTCATACCAATCGCTGTGATCTGTTTCCTTTTCATCATCGTTCAGCAATTTTTGAACTGAAGTCTGTAAGTCCATAAACTCTCCCAAGTAATCATTAAATGTTTTCATGTGTTCATCTATGGAAGCTTTTGATTCTCCAGCATCAATGAGAGCATTAATGTCATTTCGTTTTTTTGTCAGAACGCCAAGTTTCGCTCTGCATTTTTTAATCAAATTAAAAAGCTCTCTTTCTTGTTCCTCCATTTTAACCACAAAATTCGTTTCACAAGGTCCAAAAGATAATTGCTTAATATAAATGTTTCAGAATGTGACAGGTGAGACCTGGAGACTTGGGACCGCCCCTGGTGGGCGGAGCGGGTCTTTGCTCCTTTCATAAGCGCAGGTGTGGGCAGTTGGGTATTCCTCTGTAAACCTGAAGCTGCGAGTGCTTGGTCCGAGTTGGGCAAGTTGGTGTTTTTTAACGCCTGTCTATGAAAGTCTGATACGGGTCCTCCCCTAAACTTCTGTTAGAACGGTGGGAAACATTGCTCCCGTGAGAACGGTATAGTGGACTTCATTGCCACTGACCCACATTTATTAGGGTGTGACACGAACTTGTGGACAGAGTACCGAGCTGCTGCTTTGCCAGGTGGATTTCTGGCTGCGGGCAAAGGACCCGACACATCAGTGTGTTTTAATTTGTTTTAACCTGGTGTAAGTCGACAGACTGACTGCTGCGGCTGTCGATGGTTTTGGTTTTTTGTTTTAATCTTTTCTGTATCAGTAGGCACCACAGATATTGATTCTTTTAGTATTTTAACCCCTTTTTATATATATATATATATATATACATACATATATATATATATATATATATATATATATATATATATATATATATATATATATAAACACCCAGCACGCCCCTGCGGGCGGTTTATCCTTCAAGCTCGGGTCCTCTACCAGAGGCCTGGGAGCTTGAGGGTCCTGCGCAGTATCTTAGCTGTTCCCAGGACTGCGCTCTTCTGGACAGAGATCTCCGATGTTGTTCCTGGGATCTGCTGGAGCCACTCGCCTAGCTTGGGAGTCACCGCACCTAGTGCTCCGATTACCACGGGGACCACCATTACCTTCACCCTCCACATCCTCTCGAGCTCTTCTCTGAGCCCTTGGTATTTCTCCAGCTTCTCGTGTTCCTTCTTCCTGATATTGCTGTCATTCGGAACCGCTACATCGATCACTACGGCCATCTTCTTCTGTTTGTCTACCACCACTATGTCCGGTTGGTTAGCCACCACCATTTTGTCCGTCTGTATCTGGAAGTCCCACAGGATCTTAGCTCGGTCATTCTCCACCACCCTTGGGGGCATCTCCCATTTTGACCTCGGGACTTCCAGGTTATACTCGGCACAGATGTTCCTGTACACTATGCCGGCCACTTGGTTATGGCGTTCCATGTATGCCTTGCCTGCTAGCATCTTGCACCCTGCTGTTATGTGCTGGATTGTCTCTGGGGCATCTTTACACAGCCTGCACCTGGGGTCTTGCCTGGTGTGATAGACCCCAGCCTCTATGGATCTTGTGCTCAGAGCTTGTTCTTGTGCTGCCATGATTAGTGCCTCTGTGCTGTCTTTCAGTCCAGCCTTGTCCAGCCACTGGTAGGATTTCTGGATATCAGCCACCTCCTCTATCTGCCGGTGGTACATACCGTGCAGGGGCCTGTCCTTCCATGATGGTTCCTCGTCTCCCTCCTCTTTCTTGGGTTTCTGCTGCCTGAGGTATTCACTGAGCACTCGGTCAGTTGGGGCCATCTTCCTAATGTATTCTTGGATGTTCGTTGTCTCATCCTGGACTGTGGTGCTGACACTCACCAGTCCCCGGCCCCCTTCCTTCCGCTTAGCGTACAGCCTCAGGGTGCTGGATTTGGGGTGAAACCCTCCATGCATGGTAAGGAGCTTTCTTGTCTTTATGTCAGTGGCTTCTATCTCCTCCTTTGGCCAGCCTATTACCCCAGCAGGGTACCTGATCACGGGCAGGGCGTACGTGTTGATGGCCCGGATCTTGTTCTTACCATTCAGCTGACTCCTCAGGACTTGCCTGACCCTCTGCAGGTACTTGGTGGTTGCAGCTTTTCTAGCGGCCTCTTCATGGTTCCCATTCGCCTGTGGGATCCCCAAGTACTTGTAACTGTCCTCTATGTCTGCAATGTTGCCTTCTGGTAGTTCAATCCCCTCAGTTCTGACTACCTTCCCTCTCTTTGTTACCATCCGACTACACTTCTCCAGTCCGAACGACATTCCAATGTCATTGCTGTATAGCCTGGTAGTGTGGATCAGTGAATCGATGTCTCGTTCACTCTTGGCATACAGCTTGATGTCATCCATGTACAGGAGGTGGCTGACAACTGCTCCGTTCTGTAGTCGGTATCCGTAGCCAGTCTTGTTAATGATCTCACTATATATATATATATATATATATATATATATATGTATATATATATATACATATATATGAAATACCAAGGGCTCAGAGAAGAGCTCGAGAGGATGTGGAGGGTGAAGGTAACGGTGGTCCCCGTGGTAATCGGAGCACTAGGTGCGGTGACTCCCAAGCTAGGCGAGTGGCTCCAGCAGATCCCGGGAATAACATCGGAGATCTCTGTCCAGAAGAGCGCAGTCCTGGGAACAGCTAAGATACTGCGCAGGACCCTCAAGCTCCCAGGCCTCTGGTAGAGGACCCGAGCTTGAAGGATAAACCGCCCGCAGGGGCGTGCTGGGTGTTTTTTTTTTCATATATATATATATATACACACACACACACATATATATATTAGGGGTGCAACGATATTCGTATCGATATTGAACCGTTCGATACAGTGCTTTCGGTTCGGTACGCATATGTATCGAACAATACAACATTTGTAATTTATTTTATCAATTTTCCTTCTGACGATGCTGTCTGTGTTGAGCGCTCAGTGAATCTGTGTTCGACTACTCCGCCTAGGCTGCACTGTCGAGCGCAGATCCACTGAGCGCTCAACACAGACAGCATAGTCAGAAGGAAGAGCGCAGGGCAAGCTAGCGAGACAGAAGTTAAGCTCTACTTGCAACAGGCAAATTGAACCTCATTCAGATCTGGCGTTTGGAATTATTTTGGTTTTCATGTGACGTATGACCCTGAAGGTAAGCGAGTCATGGACTAAAGTAAAACAGTATGTTGGATGTGCCATGCAATGCTCAATTACATTGGTGTGAACTAGTGTGTTAGCGCAGTTAGCTCGTTAACGTGTTGGCCGTCTAGCCCCATGCACGGAGCGATCGGCGGTAGCTCGTTAACGGAGATTTGCCGTGTTGTGGCGTTAAGGTCATTTCAACGAGATTAACCTGAAAGCACTAGTGGGAACACAACGAATATGACTGCACATTTACACCGACATCATCCTAGTGCAAAGACAAGTGGAAGCAGACAAAAAAAAGCAAGCATGCTACTAACTTTAGCCGAGTCATTTAGACAGCTGTTAGCACATGATTCTCCTTATGCTGCTGAGAATATAGCCCAGAAGAAGCGGATAGTATAGCTTTTATTTTGGAAAGAGCCATTTCTCTGTAATAAACTCTCTTTTCCAAAGATGAGTGATTCCTCAATCAGATACAGGGCTCGCAATATCGCTAGCCCGACGTCCTGGAGCTAGCGATTTTTTTCAGTCGGGCTACCAAAATCTTTCTCTTCCCTGCCCGTCGGGCTATTGTAGGAAAAATATATGTCAATGCTTTTGCATTCTTTCAGAAATGTAGCTGGGTAATTATGTCATTGGCATCGGTGAGCCACTGTCAATATGTGACATATTGAAGTCGCGTTTGAATTTGCGCTTGTTTTTTTGCTTTCACTTTGCAATCGTGCGAACTGTGTATAGAGAGCGACAGCACTGATCTGTGAGTGATGATAATTTGTGCACCAATTCCTCTGACATCGTCTTATTAATCGTTAGCTTACTATGCAAACATGACAAGTGAAATCTCCCGCAGCTTACACATGTGAGAGGTTGATCGCGCAGAGAATCGCTGAGCTTATGTGAGTGAGCGTGTAAAAGCATTTCAGTTCTGCTGAGCCAAATAAGACAGGTCAGGGTGAAGAAGTGACAGCCAAAGAAAAGCTTACCACAAAACGGAGAAGTTATGACAAATCAGACTATAAGGCAAAAAGAAAGTGCAGCTTTATGGTTTCATGGACAAAAGAATTTCTGTGGCTGCGATATGATGAGCTAAATAACCAGGGCTGCACATAAGTGGTCCGCAGGTGCGCATTCGCTGTCACAATAAAAAACACGCACAAGGGTTAGGGTTAAATTTAAAAACTGTACTTTTGAGTTAAAATATATATTTATAATTTTAATAAATGACAAATTAAAAATGCATGAACATTTTTTTGTATCGAAAAAATATCGAACCGTGACACCAAAGTATCGAACCGAACCGTGAATTTTGTGTATCGTTGCACCCCTAATATATATATATATATATATATATATATATATATATATATATATATACATAACAAATCCTTTTTTTTTTTTGTCTCCCCGCTCTTGCATGCACAGCGGTGGGCCCGAGTGAAGACGGCACCGAAGATTTGTCTTTTTTTCTATAGTGTTTTACCCATTTGGGGTCATGTGTGAGTTGCCGTCCATTTTTAACCTGTGTGCTATGTCGATTTGTTTTTAAACTGTTCCCCGCAGCGCTTGTCCTGTCTCACGGGCAATCGTACAGTTTTATCGTTTTTAATAAGGTAAAGCTTTTAATTGTTTTTAGGTGCCGCTGTTACACTGTTTCTTTTATTTTGTATTAAAAATTAAATTCTTTTAAACTGACTGTGCGCCTACGGCTCTGTCCTATTTTAAATAGGTACCTACCACGGGTCACAATAAGATTTATGAAAATCTTTGTTTGGATGCTCAGCTCATCCAAACAAAGTTTCGCATTTATTCACGAACTTTGCGTCATTTTTTCAGTCCATTCTGCAAAGATGCAATCTTCCAAGTTCAATCTTGCAAGTTTTTCCCAGCTTCCAAGTTGACATCCAAGCGAGTCAAATGATTTTTTTTTTTGACTTAGATGGCACGGCCTTTTATGTTCCAAACACCAAAAAAGTCCAAGAAAAGGCCGTGGCTGGCAACGGGAGGTTTGTTTTAGAACGCACTTCTGACTCCATTGTTTAAAAATCATATGCCGTTTATTTCGTGGAAAATTATAAACAAAAATCAACCAAATAACTTCTTAAAACTTAAAATTAAACGAAAGTTAACTTAATTTGCTTTAACAACTTCAAAAGTGGTCAAAAAATCATTTTCTAACCCTCTCCCCATCAGACATTTGGCAAACAAAAAAACCACCTTTACCACACCCCTCCAGGGTGCTCCTAATCCCCTGATTAATGGGAGGGTCCATAAGCCAATAAACCAATCACTTTCCAAAAACTTTTCCAATAAAATGAATTACAAATTTACATAACAAAACTAGGTCAGCATATTCTTACAACTTTAAAGAAAAAACAAAAATGAATACAAATTGCGTTTTATAAACATTCAACAAAAATGGCCACAACAATGTGTACTGGGTATAGAGGTAGATTAGAGGAAGTGTTTAAGAGGCATAGTGGACTTGAGGAGAGTGCAGACCCAGCAGGCCCCTATCAACAGCAGTTGAAGCATGGCTTAATGAGTGGGTTTCATCCACTCATTGCAGATTACTCCAACGGCTGTTGGAATGATAATTGCAGGAAAAGGAGAAACTGCTGAAACAATGGTTCACCAGGGCAGTGGGGATGTACATTACTACTGGACGCTTGACCTGTTAACCTCTAAACCAGACCAGATAAGCCATAAAATGTTGACCACAGCTGAGGAGAGATTAGCTGAGGGCTATCATAGACAGGTGCCAGATGAAATGCATATCACACTTAGGTTTAAAACTACACCAGGACCTGATGAGGCCTACACTGAAAAAGTAATGAAATTAGGTCCTCAAAGAATTACTGTAAATGCAATATACACTGATGAAAAACAAATGGCAGGATGCAGTGCGATAATTTCTGAAGCAGCTCAACAACGTTTTAAGGGAAAGGTGCCACATGTTTTGTTAAGTGTAGCACAGCTGAGTGAAGAGATTTGGCATTCTTAGTGGAGCAGGGAGAGCACACTGAGTGGCAGCAAGCTGCAGGGGAATGGGAGGCAGATATGCACAACAGTATCTTCCGTAAGAAACTGGGATGGGTGACACATGCAACACCACAGATACACTTACAGGGAAGTGAGAATGAAACAGCAGAATGATATATGGTAGATTTAAATGATCACCCTGAGCTCAAACAGATCCCAGACATTTTGTGGTCAAAAGGGAAGACTGATGTAGGGTTAATGATAACAGCAAACCCAGTAGTAATTACAGCCTAAAACCTCATATAGACCCAGAGTGAAACAATATCCCCTCAAACCAGATGCAGAAGTAGGGATCAAGCCTGTAGTAGAAGACATGATTAAAGCAGGAATACTGGTAGAAGCCCCAAATGCAGCATGTAACATGCTCATTTTTCCAGTTTAAAAAGCAGATTCCCAGTCGTGGTGCCTGGTTCAAGACTTAAGGGCTGTAAATCAAGCTGTAGAGAGTATTGCACCATGTGTCCCAGACCCCCATACCTTGCTAAATCAGATAAAACCAGGCATGACATATTTCACAGTGGTAGATCTGAGTAATGCTTTCTTTTCCATACCAGTGCATGAGAATTCACAAGATTGGTTTGGATTTACACACCAAGGTAAAAAATACACCTACACTAGATTATCACAAGGTTTCTGTGACAGCCCTACCCTTTTTATGCAGGCAATTACTAATTGTTTGTCTGATTTCAAAATACTATCCCATTCACAGATACTAGTTTACGTGGATGATATTTTGATAGCGTCTGACTAAGAACAAAATTGTAAAACCACATCTATGGCGCTGCTGACACATCTAACAAAAACAGGGAATAAAGCGTCACTTTAAAAGTCACAGTGGATACAAAAGGAGGTGAAATTCTTAGGTCACCAGCTCAGTTCAGCAGGGAAAAGCATACACCCAGAGAGGAAAGCAGCTATTAGCAGCTCCTAGGCCAGTGACAAAGAAACACGATGCAGTTTCTAGGATTGTCTAATTATTGTCGTTCCTGGGTGACTAACTTTGCCGAAGTGACTCAACCACTGTTAGATATGGTGTATAGCCAGTCTTTAGCAATGTCAGATAGTCTGAGCTGGAAGCCAGAGGGAGAGCAGGCATTTTGCATGTTGAAACAACTGTCGACAAGTTCGACTGTGTTAGGATTGCCTGATTATAATAAGCCGTTTGTCCAAACAGTTGACTGTAAAGGACGTTTCATGACTTCAATGTTAGCACAAGACAGCGGGGGAAGAATGAAGCCAGTAGCCTACTATTCTAAAAGATTAGATCCAGTTGCTTGCGCTTTGCGTGTGTGAGGTCAGTATGTGCAGCGGCTCAAGCTGTACAATGTTGTGGGGAAATAGTTCTATTTCATCCTTTGACACTGCTAGTTCCATACAAGGTAGATGTTTTACTGCTGCACACTAAAATGACGTTTCTGTCACCTGCAAGACACTTGTCTTTAATGTCACTGCTACTCTCACAACCACACATAACCATAAAGCGGTGCACAACTTTGAATCCGTCAACCCTTCTGCCGACGGAGGATGAGGGCACTCCTCATGAGTGTAGAGAGCACGTGGAGAAGGAGTGTAAACCAAGAAATGACTTAAGAGACATGCCACTTGTTGGGGGAAAGGTTTGGTTTGTTGACGGTTCAAGTTTTGCAACAGCAGAGGGACAGACTAAAACAGGTTTTGCTGTAGTAGATAGTGAGAAAGTTATCCGTGTAAGACAGTTAGCATGTTCCATGTCTGCTCAAGCAGCAGAAATAGTAGCTTTAACGGAAGCGTGTAAAGCTGCCAAGAAACAAAATGTGACAATATACACTGATAGCCAATATGCATTTGCTACATTATATTTCTTTGCAGTGCAGTGGGCAAGACGAGGTATGACAACCTTGACAGGGAAACCTGTAGAACATGCCAAGCTCCTGCAAAATTTGCTGGAGGCAGTATTATTGCCCAGCAGAATTGTTGTTTGTAAATGTGCAGCACATGCCCGAGGGAATGATCCAGTCACATTAGGGAATGCTTTTGCAGATAAGATTGCAAAAGAGGCAGCTTTAGGAGCACATGGTGTTCACATTTTAGTAGTACAACACCAGCAGACAATCCCTATTACACAATGGAAGAGACAGGCAGGACATGGGTAGACTGTATAGAATTAGTTAAAATGTATATGAGAATTACTCCGACAGAGAATGGTGTGACACCCTTTGAGATTATATATGGTAGACCATTCAGAGTTCCAGTATTCTGTAGTGATGATAGAAAAGCAGAAGAGAAGAACACATTAGCAGATTGGATGCTTAAAATGTTAAAGAGTAAGGAAGTCATGAGAACAAAAGATCTGCCTGATGATTCTGTTTCCCCACAGGAGCAGGGCCTGGAGATTGGGTGCTGATAAAGGCCTAAAGAGGAAGTACTGGTCCAGTCCGCGGTGGCAAGGTCGCTATCAGGTGCTGCTGATGACGCCCACAGCAGTGAAGATAGCTGAGAGGCCCACCTGGATACATTAAGCGCACTGCTTAATGTAATCTGAGGAGACCGTGGCTCAGGGGGTTGGGAATCGCATCTGTAACCGGAAGGTCACCGGTTCGATCCCTGGGCTCTCTGTCCTGGTCGTTGTGTCCTTGGGCAAGACACTTTACCCTACTTGCCTACTGGTGTTGGCCAGAGGGGCCGATGGCGCGATATGGCAGCCTCGCTTCTGTCAGTCTGCCCCAGGGCAGCTGTGGCTACAACTGTAGCTTGCCTCCACCAGTGTATGAATGTGAGAGTGAATGAATAGTGGCATTGTAAAGCGCTTTGGGTGCCTTGAAAAGTGCTATATAAATCCAATCCATTATTATTATTATTACTGCAAGAGGGTAACACACTTCCTGGCCGACTCTGGGTAATGGTGAAAAGTCCAGGTACAAAGGGTGCGCGACTTTTAGTGTCGTTTTGGTGTCAAACTGGTGAAGAAACCAACGGATCCTGAACCCAACTTAGCATGGCTGGGTATGTGCTGTTCACCTTCTTGGGCCTGTTGACCCTGTGTGGGCTGACAGGAGCACACTGGGACAAAGGAAACCACACCCAGTACCCACATGGGTTTTCAACAATTACTGGTGGGAGTTTATGAACACAACCGCTTACATAAACAACAAGACTAATTGTTATGTTTGTGCACACATGCCACTGTCTACACATTCTTCTGGGCTATAGCCGTATAGTATCACTGAGAGCGAGACAGTTTGTTTGCTTGTTTTAGCCACACACCCAGGAGGAAAACGTACTTGGAATAGACTATTTATAGTGATAATGGCCCACACATTGTAAATGAAGTGATTGGGTACATGGCAATCTCACCCTAAACTCTGGCTGATTGGGACCCACACCCATTTTCACACCTTGGCTCAGGCGATTAGAGGATCATCAGGGGGTCCTTTTGTCCCTCTTTGGGGGGATACTCCCACTAGGTTTAAATCTGGGACTCCCCACCATTTGACCTTAGAACTGAAGAAGCTTCTCGGATGAGAGGTGAAACGTCTTCAAGCAACTTAAATGGTAAATGGCCTGTATTTATATAGCGCTTTACTAGTCCCTAAGGACCCCAAAGTGCTTTACATATCCAGTCATTCACACACTGGTGATGGCAAGCTACATTGTAACCACAGCCACCCTGGGGCGCACTGACAGAGGCGAGGCTGCCAGACACTGGCGCCACCGGGCCCTCTGACCACCACCAGTAGGCAACGGGTGAAGTGTCTTGCCCAAGGACACAACGACCGAGACTGTCCAAGCCGGGGCTCGAACCGACAACCTTCCGATTACAAGGCGACCTCCCAACTCTTGAGCCACGATCGCCCCGAACTTAAAGAAGTCCAAACGCTTTTCTTTACAAGCTCCTTTGACTACGATGACCTGGATGACTGAGAACCTTCACAGACATACTTGGAATACTGCCAACTTCTCAACTCCCCTGAACCTGAATGGAAAGGTAGAGTCACCAGTAGCCGGTCCTCCTTGCATCGCAAGGAGGAGTATGCAAATTGATAGGTGAAACATGTAGTACGTTTTTACCAGATGGATATACAACTGGAGGAGACATTTATGAAGCACTGCAGAACTTAACCACACTGCAGAAATACATGATGAATCGCACACCGGGAGGAGATGCACCACAAAGCTGGATAGCTTGGTTAATGTCTGGACCATGGAGGCATCTTCTTTTGAAAATGTTAACTCCTGTTTTTGGACTGTTAACATTGATTTACTTATGTATAGGATGCATTTTACTTTGTATAAGATCAATGCTAACTAAAATGATTTCTAATACATTTGTTAACTATGTACTTTTGCAACAATATGAAATAAATGACATGACAGAAGCCTGTGTATAAATGACGCCTGCACTGAAAATGTCAAGCAAGTGGTGTATGGATAAGAATATATTACACAGAAATAATCTGGCATGACAAAACAGGAGGGAAATGTTAGAGTGAATTGTTAAATGTTGAAAATTTTATGCTTACCATCTCTACATTGTTTCACACTGTATGATCAAAGACATCCCTTTGTTTCTGACCCCCTCCCCAGCGTGTTGAATGGTGTGGGAGGCTGTAGTGTTTTATTATAGGCACATCCTATGTGAGGGTTCTGTTTTCTTATTTAGTGAGGATGTTTTACTTCCTGCCCTTTATGACCTCACCTGTGTTTGTGTATGGTTAGACTGTTAAAGAGGGGTTAAGCCACGTACAGGGTGGGAGAGATGACCCTTTTCTGAGCAGGAAGTCACACAAACGCACCCCCAAACACTAACACACACACTCACAAGCACACACACACACAGTGCCTTATCATTTATAACCATGGGGGGGGGGGGGGGGGGGGGTTTACAATGGGTGGTGCTTGTGTGTACTGTAACTGCTTTAAATAAAAAGGCGGCAAGCAGAGACCTGGGTCGGAGTCATCTGCGGTTGGATTCAGAGTGCTTTTCTGAGACACCGACCGGGGTTTCCCTTGCGCAAGTTAAAACCGATCAGTCGCTGTTTGTCTTGCTTTGTTAACGGGAATACGTTTCTGAACCAGCAGGGCTGCTGAAGCGCAGACCCAACAAGAACTGTGCCAGTAAAGCTCAGATATTTTTGTAAAATCCAGTTGGGAGCTATGAGAATGTTGTGTATTGATTTTACTTTTCTTGTTGTTACTTCTAGTGTGGTATAGGTCTTTAAAATGTGCTAACGCTACCAGTGTGATGCTAGCTGCTATGTGCAGGATGGAGGAAAGTATTCAAATACAGGAACTTGTTCTGGTTTTATTGAAGCAGTCAGGTTTTAGTAGAAGCAGCCTATCTCAGGATTCAAAATGTTTGTAAATGAAGTTATATTTGGTTGTTAAAAGGAAAAGTGATAATAAATAGTTATTATCACCATTTGTGTTTATTAAATCTTCATTTAAAAAAAAAAAACACAACTTAACTGCAATCTGAAGTTTGCTGACACCTAGCAGTGAAAATGTTACACATTGTACCATGAAGAGTAGAAAACATCACTTCAAATATACCATACCCGTTTGTATCATTATACTGTGACAGTGGACTGATGAAAATTCATGCCCAGAAACAAATCAGTACATGAAGGTTGTGACTTTAACACTCCTGTGTTGGACAGTCTGTGTTTTTCCACTCATGCATCGGTGTAAGGAAGAGGACTCCCTTACTGCATTTATTTATATTGTATTGTCTGTATAGCACTTTAGAGCACACCTTTCACTTTATTAAAAGCACCTTATCAAGCAATTTATGAGCATTGCACTTTAAGCATGGATTTGCACACAAGAAGTTTAAATATTTATTGACTATTTATGGGGAATTTTAAAATCAGTTGGTGGCCTTATTTCAGATCCTGCACAGCTGCTCCTCGTCAAGGAATGTGGTGGTTGTCTGTCAGGAGAGAAGAATGGTGATTGAGATTGTGATTAAGGTTTACCAATAAGGAAAACTAATGCAAATGTGTGTGTGAAATCTAGGGAAAAGTGTTGCAAATAGTGATGGGACGTTCTGTATCGAGGCTTCGGAGCGTGTGTCGAGTAATGGAGGGAGCGTTTCCGCGATGCGCGTATCGAGGCTTGCTTCATTTATGGGAGGAGCTGAAAATGATGACGTCCGAAGCCTCGCTGCCCGGCTGTACCACGTGACTGGTTCATGAAGTGGTTCGAACTTTGCCGCGAGATATGACAGCGATATAAAGCCCTCAGACTTCATTCAAAATGTGGGTGTTTGATGGAGAGCTGTTAGTGAGAGTTTGGAGACAGTTTGGAGGTTTATGAGAGTGAGGAGAGAAAGTCAGGAGAGAATGGAGCCAGCTAAGAAGAGGAGGATGTCCTCCCCTGTGTGGGAACATTTTGATCTTATTCCTCCCAACAAGGTATGTAAATTTCTACAGAAGATGTATTTTCATAACACTGATGGTGCAATACAATTTATGTTGAGCTGTCTTGACTTTTGTACAAGGTGAAGTGTTTGCTATGTGCCAGGGAGCTGGGATATAACAACAACACCTCATCCATGCTTAGGCACTACAGAGCTTTGCATGAGAATAAGAGGACACCGATCGTGGAGCAAGACCAGGTGAGCCATCAAATGCAGTGATAATATAGGATGCAGTAATGTTACTAAATGATATAACAATATTATACAGCTGTTATAAGTTACATGTGTGATATTTATATTTGTGCTTTATCTTTATTGTCTTTCCTCAGGAGAACAATCTCAAATAGATGAAGACCTGGTCAGCATGGTGATTGAGGACTCCCAGCCATTTAGCATTGTGGAGGACAAAGGATTTAAAAGATTTGTTAAATCGTTAAATCCTAGCTATGTTCTCCCCACTAAAGGTTATAGAAGCAGTGAAAATTTAGTTTTTACAGAATAAAATGTGAACAGGCAGGACTGAGGCTCAAAGCCTCAGTGTGTAGCTGTCCATACCTCAACGTTACAAAAGCACAACCACTGTCCACACCCCAACCACACCTCACCTCACAGTAAATGATCATTTCCATTTCAAGCATTTCCAAATAATCATTTCCCATACTGCCAGTATAAATATACACAGTATACTGCCATCACTACAATATACATGTTTTACACACTCCTTTTGTTGTTGACATTTACAGGCTGTGTGCAAAATGCCACACTCTTCAAATTCATGCCAGCTATTATTTTTACGTCCAGTAGGTGTCCTGCTAGAGCAAATGAAGCTTCATGAAGCTTCGCGTTGGGGTGAACCAATTGGATGAAAAGCTTCAGTGCTTCATGGGGCTTCATCTGCCCATCACTAGTTGCAAATAAGTGTTTGTAAGTTAATGATTACTCACCTTTCTTGCCTGTGTCCTCTTCAAGGTGTTTGGGCAAATGTTTCCCCGGGGGTCCAGACACCATTTAAAGGTTCCGGGAGAGACCATTGGTAAAGAGAGTGTGGTGAATCTTTTTGTGCTTGGGTTTCTGGGTTTTTATAATATTGGGTTTGGTGTAACATTAAAGTGTGAAGTATTTATTAATATGTAAATGTGAAAATGTATTTATGTATTTATTTATTCTTATTGATATATTGTATACTGTGGTGGAAGGTTGGGATTTAAGAATTTACCTGAGAGTGGAATAATGGTTAAGTCTGTGACAGCTGAACATATTTAAGGCTGCCAGTTGTCATTAGAGGATGGATTTTTGTGCTGTGAAGAAGCTCGACAAGTTAATTGTTTTAAGGAGAGCCATAGAGCAAATAAATACTTTGTTCCACTACACTTGCCTTGGTCTGTCTCACTGTGTTTCCAGCCGCTAAGGGCTGCCCTGTTACAATCGGTCTGATTTAATACGCTCACATATCCACAGTTTGTCCTCAGTGTGGTCATATCATTCATGTGCGTCCTTCTGATTCATGCGTGTGAACTCAAGTCACAGACATGGTTTTATTATTTACCAAAAGGCAGGACAGATGACAGAACACTGACACTGAGACTTCGGTATGTGGAGTCCAGAGGTCCAGTTAGTGAAGAGACACGCTCCAATTTCCACTGTCAGATAGAGGCTAAAACATGCATTGCACACAGTGAATTCACCGCCCAGTGTTACACTGTCAGCAGAGCTGTCAGCAGCAATTTAAGTGTGATATCGTAGCAGAATTAACACTGTCACTCTCCGTCAATGGTCTAATTGGAATATTTCCATTTTTTTTCTTCTCGTTTTTTTTTTCTTTTTTCCCATGTCTTTTTTATGCTGCTCACCCTTGTCCTTGGTTTCTTTCTTCTTATTTTCTTTCACTGCTTCCATCACCTACTTCCAGACTCATCCACAAACAACATCCTTTATTTCGACATATACGTAAAGCATGATCACGGACAGTCATGCGCTCAACGGCAGCACATTTACATCAATCACACAGTGCACACAGATGTATAGGATACACACACTTAAGTCAAGCGTACTCATATTAGTAAATATGCACACACATAATCAGACTCTTTTTTTTTTCTCTCCTTCTCTCTATTTACGAACAAGTGATGTATTCTCTCCACCTGTCTAAGCGACACACACAGTGGCCTCTATACCTCGGGGAGTGGTGGGGGGAGATAGGCCTCCATAAGGCTATCTCCCCCCACCACTCCCCCTGCCAGTGGCAGACGCCCTCAGACATCGGTGCATTGGTGGTTCTTGGTGTCTGGGGATGGG
The DNA here is from genome assembly GCF_041146795.1 of Maylandia zebra. Taxonomy (NCBI): domain Eukaryota; kingdom Metazoa; phylum Chordata; class Actinopteri; order Cichliformes; family Cichlidae; genus Maylandia; species Maylandia zebra. Next base: position 26,829,604 of record NC_135181.1, on the reverse strand, counting down.
CGTCCAGGTACACACCGGCTCACTCCTGGTGGCTGCTAGTTGGGGCCTGGAGCCTGGGGCTCACTCGGGGCCCTTTGGGGGGTGGGGTGCCCTCGGCCTCTGGGCCTGGGGCTCGGTCACTCTGGCACAGCTGGCTGCCGGCGGAGCTCACAGGCACGTCACTGCAACACTGCATTATACAATAAAATAATGTGATTAATACATAAGTAAAAGAAATTCCTATACAGCCATAGTCCTGTTTTTGTGGAGTCTAATTCTGCAAAGAGTCTGAACATTGAGGTCATGCCGTAACTCAGCTGAGTGCAACAAAGTACTCCTTTAAAAGTATTTTGTTGCACTCCTTTAAAAGGAAATCAGTAAACGTCCTTTAAACACCAGAGCTTTAAATCCCATTAAAGCCACAGAGACGTTAAAATAAAAACTCAGACTCGTAGAAATAGACGAAATAAACTGCATTTATTCTGAAAGGCACAAATCTGACAACTGAGCTGTAATGTTACATTCAAAGGATACATTGGGTGTCATAAAAATAAACCCAGGCACGAACAGTTAAAAAAAAAGAATGAGAGGAATTGCAACAAATAAGAGTTGGATATGAAGAAAAGCAGAGTTTTTGAAATGTTTGAGCCTTGAGACAAAATTAAAACTGAAAACCTGTATTTCATCAGGGCTTAAATGAGGATGTGAAAACCTCTGAAAAGTTTCAATTCTTAATCCTGGAAATCACCTGTGAGCAGATTAGGATTACACATTCACGTCAATGCAGACTACTTGCACAGTTCTGATATAAATGAAATGACAAACAGCAAATTAACATTAAAAAAAAATTCTTAGGTACAAAATTTTAAAAAGGGATTGAAAACATGCCTGTAATGTGGGTGATGGAGCCTATCAGCTGTTATTTGTTGGTAGGTTTTAATGGTCAATGTCCAGTTAGTCTGCTGAGGAACCTTCTAACAGGTCAGGGGTCAGGTTTAGGCTCATCCCTTATATGGATATATTTTACTGTGTGACACACTTACATGACAGAATCACTGTAACATTGATCATCTGGCTGGAACACATCCAAACTCTAAGCCTGACCCCTGACCCTGATGACCAGTACTCCACGCAATGCCAGCCATCTTTTATTAATCTGCATTGATGGGTGGTGGCTAGCAGCGATATGAGTAAAAACAGCTCATTAAAAGTTTTCACAAAGCAATCACAGACATTGTCACCAGACAAGGAGCTAGAAGGTGTTGGTCTGATGACGAGTTTACTACAATGAGCTGATCAGGTGTGTTGGGGATTGGACAATCCCCCTCACTCTTAATTTGAAAATTCATGTGCTCGCTGTCGGGGTTCCTGGTACAGATGGTCCGATTAGAGTGGGTTTAGTTCTGGTTCTGCTCTTGAGGGTCTCTCTAACCAGAAAGTGCAGCAGGTGGAGAACTGGTTCATGAGCAGAACCAGGACCAGGGGGCGTAGTTCAGCTGTGGGAGGAGGGACTCACTGGAGAGGCAGCTGATTATTGCTGCCTATGCAGGTCACATAGCTATTTTACCTGAGCACAGGAATATTTCAGGTGTGCAGGACTACACATCAGAGCCTGTTGCATCCTTTCTGGACCTTCAGAAGACAGGAAACACTCAGCCTGTTGGGAAGTTTCCAGTCGCTATCAGTCTTTTCAGGAACACATCAGTCAGAGAAACTCTTCAAGGTTATTTTTATCCTCGCTTAGAGCTCATCATCTGCAGCTGCAGGAGATGTTGAGCTCTGGGCTTCAATTGTGTAATACAGACAGCAGGAGGCTCTGCAGGAGACTCGTCTTCAGTCAAATGCAGGAGTTGGAATATTTCTCAATTAAAATGATGAAGTACAACAAGATGTGCAGCATGGTGTTAGATCTTTTTATCTTCAAAATATTTCACTCTGGATTAAGAATCTCGTCGGTAAAACAGAAGTGAGTCAGGAGAGGTGAGTTAGAGACTTGGAGCTTCAGAGATCAACACATGGATGTCTTCACATGGTGAAAGAAGCGCCACTGTTGCTGGACCCATCCATCGATCGACGAGTGGAGGACATGTAGAAGTCAGAGGTGACTCTGGAGAAGCGGCGTGGGGCCATGTACTTCTTTCCAAGACACCACAGGTCCCTGAAGATCCTCCTGAAGTGGTTCCTGAAGTTCACCCCTACGAAGGCGTACAGCACTGGGTTCAGGCAGCAGTGCATGTAAGCAATGGTCTGGAACACCGTCTTGGCCATCTCCAACATGTCCGCCTCACCACACGAGACCTCCTGAAACAGGCTGACCGTGTCATACAGCAGCACTATGTTGTAAGGCAGGTGGCAGATGATAAAAACGGCCACAACCACCAGCACCACCCGTACTGCTCTGTGCCGCTGGAAGTTTTTGGCCTTCAGCAGGGTGATGATGATGGCACTGTAGCAGAAGATCATGATGAAGAGTGGCAGAAAGAAACCCACGCTGATCTGGGTGCTGGGGATGCCCACCTTCACCGCAGCGGCTGTTTCTGAGTCTTTAAACTTGAACTCACAAACATGCGTTTGGTTATTAGGATCACTCAAGTGTGATGGCTCGTACCAGTTGTAGAAGTAGAAGCTGGGGACGGACACAAGTATAGCGAAGATCCAGACGATGGTACAGATGACGCGGCTGTATGACAGTGAGCGCAGTCTGAAACTACGCCGAGCCTGGACAATGGCGATGTAGCGGTCAGTGCTGATGCAGGCAAGCAGCAGCATGCCACTGTACAAGTTCACACTATAGGAGCCACGCAGCAGCTTGCAGGCCACCTGCCCCATCGGCCACGACCACTGCTCGTTGTAGACGATGAATGGCAGCGCCAGCACGAACAGCAGGTCAGCGATGGCCACGTTGAACAGGTAGATGTCAGTCATGGACTTGGTCCTCTTATAGAAGGCGTAGGTAACAATGACCAGGCTGTTTCCCACAAAGCCCAGGATGCAGATGATAGAGTGGATGTACGGGCCAATCACCTTCGCCGCACTCTGGTTGTTGGGAAATGAACAAAATCCACCGTAATCTAGGTAATCAGTGACATTATTGTCATCATTGGACGTCGACATAGGGTATGCTTGGTTTGACATATTTGTGGTGTATGACTGGTTGGACATATTCGTGGTGTATGATTGGTTGGACATATTCGTGGTGTATGATTGGTTGGACATCTCCGTGGGGTATGATCGGTTGGACACCAAATCCTCTGCAGAGTAGATCACTGTAAAGCAAGCAGAGAGAAAACATCAAACTACAGCACATGTGTCTGATGGACTCACAGTGAAACAAAGACAATGGCAAGAGGAAGACCAGAGAACACATGATGAAGAAGCTGTGTGAATGCTATAGCATCTTCAGTTCGCACATTAATCAGCTCTGTATTTTCATAAAAAATTAAATGAAATCCACATGTTATTCAACTACATCTCTGCAAACACTTAACAGCTAAGGGCTGGTTCAGGTGCAGGGTCACCTGAACCAGCCCTAACTACAGGGAGTGCAGAATTATTAGGCAAGTTGTATTTGTGAGGAATAATTTTATTATTGAACAACAACCATGTTCTCAATGAACCCAAAAAACTCATTAATATCAAAGCTGAATGTTTCTGGAAGTAGTTTTTAGTTTTTTTTAGTTTTAGCTATTTTAGGGGGATATCTGTGTGTGCAGGTGACTATTACTGTGCATAATTATTAGGCAACTTAACAAAAACAAATATATACCCATTTCAATTATTTATTTTTACCAGTGAAACCAATATAACATCTCCACATTCACAAATATACATTTCTGACATTCAAAAACAAAACAAAAACAAATCAGCGACCAATATAGCCACCTTTCTTTGCAAGGACACTCAAAAGCCTTCCATCCATGGATTCTGTCAGTGTTTTGATCTGTTCACCATCAACATTGCATGCAGCAGCAACCACAGCCTCCCAGACACCGTTCAGAGAGGTGTACTGTTTTCCCTCCTTGTAAATCTCACATTTGATGATGGACCACAGGTTCTCAATGGGGTTCAGATCAGGTGAACAAGGAGGCCATGTCATTAGTTTTTCTTCTTTTATACCCTTTCTTGCCAGCCACGCTGTGGAGTACTTGGACGCGTGTGATGGAGCATTGTCCTGCATGAAAATCATGTTTTTCTTGAAGGATGCAGACTTCTTCCTGTACCACTGCTTGAAGAAGGTGTCTTCCAGAAACTGGCAGTAGGACTGGGAGTTGAGCTTGACTCCATCCTCAACCCGAAAAGGCCCCACAAGCTCATCTTTGATGATACCAGCCCAAACCAGTACTCCACCTCCACCTTGCTGGCGTCTGAGTCGGACTGGAGCTCTCTGCCCTTTACCAATCCAGCCACGGGCCCATCCATCTGGCCCATCAAGACTCACTCTCATTTCATCAGTCCATAAAACCTTAGAAAAACCAGTCTTGAGATATTTCTTGGCCCAGTCTTGACGTTTCAGCTTGTGTGTCTTGTTCAGTGGTGGTCGTCTTTCAGCCTTTCTTACCTTGGCCATGTCTCTGAGTATTGCACACCTTGTGCTTTTGGGCACTCCAGTGATGTTGCAGCTCTGAAATATGGCCAAACTGGTGGCAAGTGGCATTTTGGCAGCTGCACGCTTGACTTTTCTCAGTTCATGGGCAGTTATTTTGCACCTTGGTTTTTCCACACGCTTCTTGCGACCCTGTTGACTATTTTGAATGAAACGCTTGATTGTTCGATGATCACGCTTCAGAAGCTTTGCAATTTTGAGAGTGATGCATCCCTCTGCAAGATATCTCACTATTTTTGACTTTTCTGAGCCTGTCAAGTCCTTCTTTTGACCCATTTTGCCAAAGGAAAGGACGTTGCCTAATAATTATGCACACCTGATATAGGGTGTTGATGTCATTAGACCACACCCCTTCTCATTACAGAGATGCACATCACCTAATATGTTTAATTGGTAGTAGGCTTTCGAGCCTATACAGCTTGGAGTAAGACAACATGCATGAAGAGGATGATGTGGACAAAATACTCATTTGCCTAATAATTCTGCACTCCCTGTATATGCTTTAGCAAAAAGGAAAATTTGAAGCCTAAGGAAGAACAAGTATTATACAAGTAATAAATGCATGAACTAGTTTTTCAGCATCACTCTGAGACAGGATATTTCTAATGGTAATGCACAAGAGAATTTAATTCTTCTTCTTGTTTTTCAGCTCCTTTCTCTAGCCATGTGATCATGTGCATTCATCTTCTCCTATCCAAGCATCCTCCTTTGTCACACCAACCCTCTGCATCTCCTCCTTCACTAAATCCATGGACCTCCTCTGAGGTCTTCCTCTTCTCCTCCTGCCTGGGAGCTCCATCTTCATCATCTTTTTTCCAATATATCCAGTCTCCCTCTGCACATGTTCAAACTATCCATCACAGCAAGTCTCACTACTGTTTTCAAACCCACCCTTTAATTCTAGCCTGCTCTTCCTTCTCTCTTTCTCATGCATGTATGATGTGAATAAGTATTGGTCGCAGCATTGAAACCTGTGGGTCTCCATGACTAACGCTGTGTGTGATGACAACTCTGTTTTTTGGAGTCTATCAGAGAGAAACGACTCAAACCAGCGCAGTGTTTCTTTTTAACACCAGCGTTTTATTGCAGTGAAACTCTAGGAGCACTAAGATGAGTTCACTGTCCAAGGCTGTGAGACAGTGGAAAGCAGCCTGAGCTGGAAATCCACAGAACTGCCTGTGGATCCCAGACACGTCATCCTAAATTACCAACTCCAAGAACTAAGTGCCACACTATTACCATAACTTTAACCTGAAGCAGGCATGTTTCCGGCTGATGAAACAGCATTTCAAAATACCACAGTGACTCTTCTTATTCATTAATTTAAACACTGTTTTTGGTGACTTTGATGCAAACACAGTGACAAAGCTTCACAGTGGGTGTAAGCTTATTTCTTTGAAACGTCCCATTGTCCACTTGAATGCTCTAAATGTTCCCATTTTCCCATAATCTCCCTCTTAAGAATCTGAAGAATGAGTTTTATCTCATTTTCATGTTGCCGTTGCTGTTCTCTGCATGTGTTATGTTCATGTTCCTGCACTGTGATGTGATCATTGTTGTGTCATTGTAAACTAGGCAGAACTCTGCGAGGCTCCTGGCCCTCGTTTGGGTTCTGAGCTCAATGTGAGGCTGATGGTAAGTGTTGGTTACAGCACAGACTGAGGTGTCTGTCAGTGAGATGTTTTTGGAAACAGCTTCTGAGGAAAGTCTGGATTGATTTGTAAAGAGAAAACAGACAGTGTCAGTCACAGAAAGCTTTGAGATGTTAATGAGTGACACACTTTACAGCCTCCAGATTTCAGCGCTTGCTCTTGATCTGACTCATCCCCGCTGAGCTACGAGTCCTGAAACCTAAACGGGACTTTGACATGTTAAACGTGTGAAAGTGGTGCAGAGACCGGTTACATTGAGCTGCTGCTGCTCGTAAACTCAGATGAAGACATGCTTGTTGCAGTGCCAATGGTGTGCGCGTCACGCCATTTCAGGTGTTTGAGCTTTTGCAGGAAGTTTGCAGAAAAGAGGTCAGAAACAGCGAGTGACCCACTTCGTGCATGCATGGTTTCCCCCCTGGTTACTTCCCCCACAATCCGCAGCCAACAAACACCTACCCCTCTTATGTTGTTCTTCACATATTCACATTTTTACCTTCATATCAAATGGACTGATTCTGATTCTTATATAGCGCTTTTCTACTCTCCCGGAGTACTCAAAGCGCTCTATACAACATGCCACATTCACCCAATCACACCCATTCTCACAAGCACTGACACTAAACTGAGTGCTGTCTAACTACATTTGCACACATTCATATGGATGGATGTATCGGAGAGCGGCAAAGATTAAAGTCGAGCCGAAAGAGCCAGGTGTGTCTAACTGACAGGCTCAGGTGTGTTTTTTTATCGATGTGCTTCCTGTAAATAAGAGAACTTCCTCCTAACCTTTAGCTGCAGTTAGTCATCAATAAATGTCCAAATGTCACTAAATGCTCTATGAATGCAAGGCACGAGTCAAGTTCATTTCATGTTACCAGCTGTAATCACCCAGTGTGAGCAAAAGTAATGAAAAGTAACTTTTATTTATCATCTTTTTAATGTAATTTCATTTTTCATTTTTATTTGATGCATTTTCATTTTTATATCTTTATATTTTTACCTTTGTGTAATTTATTTATTCTGCAGTTTGCTGTATTTTATTGTATTCTTCATATTTGATTTTTATACCTTTAGTTTTCTTTTAAACTTCATTTTGTTTAATAGTCTGGTTTATTTTGTATTGTCTTCTTTTCTTTATTATAATTCTTTATCATTTGCATAGGTTAAATTAATATAACTGTATTTATTTATTGTGTTTTTAAGCTTTTGTTCTGATTTGGTATAAATAAAAAGTATAAATAAAACTAAACTGAATATAGTCTCATGTAGTCTACAGTTTTTATTTTTATCTTTATTATTTTCTTATGTTAAATTAATGCAACTATATTTATTTGAAAGTCTTGCTTTTATATTTTTATTGTGTTTTTAATTGATTTTTGATTTGACAGGTGTGTTTGTGCCTTAAATAAAGTTCAGTCAGTCCATTAATCACAGGACGGGAAATGTAATAGATTATTTGGAGTATGCGGGCAGGTGTGCTCAATGCTGGCCTGAGATCAGCTGCTGGTTTTCAGGAAGTTAATTCACAAACACCTGAGCAGGTGACAGAAAGACACAAACGAGAAGTGGCCGTTTCCCACCACTCGCACGTCCGATGTTTGGGGCAGCGTGGTGGATGAAATCGTCTGAGGTCTTCTGGACCTTTCGCTTCCCCGCAGGTGACATTTGAAATACAGGAAGTCTGAGGGGACAAATTAGAGCCGAGGGCCCTGGGAGCAGAAGTGCAGAGCAGGAACCCGAGGTGTTTGAGGAACTATTTATTTCTCCTTTAAGATCAGTTTAACCTGCACGACACAGATGCCGCATCGCCGTTCCACCAAGGCTCATGGGAAGATTTCTATTCTGCTTGTGGAGAAATGTGAGCTGGCAGTTCATGACAGCTTGGAGCTTGCCTGGGCTCGCACATTTATACTTAGAGTCCTTCTGAGAGTAGCCACTCACCCACATTTGGGTAGGCCAGAGGTTATTGAGCGTTTCTGACAAGTGGAAAAGTTCAGGCTCCAGAAAACGTGTTAAATTGATTCTAACGGTTTTTATTTCTTTGTTTTTCAAAGTTTAAAAATCAGATAAAGTATAAACATGATATTTTCTGCTTTGATGTTTCTGTTGACAATCATTAACCTGCATCTGACGGCAACCTCTTCTTCCAGCAAGCACAAACTTTATCCTGCAGTGATTTAACGACAATGTTTCTGAGCTGCAGAGATGCTGCACAGCTGATGGACTCAGTTTCTCTTTGATTAAACTTTGTTCTTGATGCAGTAAAGAGGAATTTACTGTGTGGTTTCTGTGCTCATGCGAGCAGCTGACAGAACGTGCCATTCAGAGGGAAACGTTGTCTTATCGATTCGATCAACAGAAAACGCCTCACTGCACCACACCTGATCTTATCTAAAAAATATCACACATTACATCATTTAACAGAGTTTAACCTCAAACTTTCTCTCATGCTGTATTGAAAAGCAGGAAAAACACACCTGAAGGTTCAAAGTGCCACCTCTGAGCTTCAGCCTCTGTTTCCAGCCTGAAATGTTGACACAGCCTGCAGAGCAATGTGGAGAAGCTGGGGTCTGACCGTTCAAGTCAGCGCTACAGCAAAAACTCCAGTCAGAGAAAACTCACAGGTGTGGCGGTGGATGATGAAGCTGGCTGCTGAGGCCACACAGGTGAAGACAAGGATGAGGAGGGCGATGATGCAGCTGCACAGCATCCAACAAACACTAAGCGCTGCAATTAAAGAGAACTACAAAGCAGTGAGAAACCCCAGTGCGAGCCTTCCTCTTTACCCTGCCCTCTGTGTGTGTGTGTGTGTGTGTGTGTGTGTGTGTGTGTGTGTGTGTGTGTGTGTGTGTGTGCCCGGCTCAGCACACATTACTGTGATGTCAGCTCTTCGTCTCAGCTTCCTCTCACAGTTTGATAAAAGAAATAAAATAAAAGTCAGAATTGTTCCATTTTTCTGCTCAAGGTCTTGTCACTTCGTCTTTACTCACACTGAACTTTATTTATATCTCCTGTGGAGACAGAGCATTATAACATTTGGGGGTCGCTGCTGTAAGATTAAAGGCTGTGTGTGTGTGTGTGTTTGCTGATAAAAATCATTTTTGTATTATCTGTTGTGTCGGTTTCCTGTTGTGGTTCCTCTCGTGCTGTGGGGGGTTAAAAGTGCCATAGCAGCATTACACATGATTTATTGTTTGTAGTTTTGCTTCGCCTCAGATGACTCTCAGACCATCAGTGACGTTCAGACTCTCAGTTCTGCATGGACCGCTCAGCATTACAGACGTGTCAGAAACATGTAGTAACACAGTCTATGGCATCATTACATGTTTAGATTTTCTGTAAAATTACAGTGTAATTATATTTACATACAAACACATGCTGTAAGTAAGCTTTGCCCGTGTATAAACTAAGAACATCATTATAAGCTTGCATAGGCCTGCAGGTTTATTCTTTATTGGGAGGGAGAACAGTCATTACCACGTTCATATCTGTAAAAGAAAAGCTGACCTCCCTCACGCACAGCAGCAGAGTGAATATTCAATAGAGATGTAAAAAGGAAGATTCCCTCCGTAATGCGGCACACATCCTGAGGACAGACCTGCAGAGCCTGGAGAAATAGTTTGTTGCTTTATAAGAAAGCCCTCCTCAAAGCCAGAACATCTTACTATTCATCACTGATTGAAGAAAATAAGAACAACCCGAGGTTTCTCTTCAGCACTGTAGCCAGGCTGACAAAAAGTGAAAAAAAAAATGACTCATAATCATCTCAGATGTAACATTACCTACAACTACTTTCAGTACCATTGATATTCATTTAGAGTCTTTCATTTAGAGGCAGTATCAACAGAATGCATAGCATACATTTTCGCTATGAATATGACACCCAACTTTATCTATCCATGAAGCCAGATAACACACACCAATAAGTTAAACTGCAGTGATGAGTATGTCTTAAAGACATAAAGACCCTGATGGCCGCTAACTTTCTGCTTCTTAATTCAGATAAAACTGAGGTTATTGTACTCGGCCCTGAATATCTTGGAAATATGGTATCTAACCAGATTCTTACTCTTGATGGCATTACCTTGGCCTCCAGCAACACTGTGAGGAACCTTGGAGTCATTTTTGACCAGGACATGTCCTTCAATGAACATATTAAACAAATATGTAAGACTGCGTTCTTCCATTTGTGTAATACCTCTAAAATTAGAAATATCCTGTCTCAGTGACGCTGAAAAACTAGTTCATGCATTTATTACTTTTAGGATACTTGTTGTTCCTAGAGTATTTAAAAGTAGAATGGGAGGCAGAGCCTTTTCAGGCCTCTCTTCTGTGGAACCAGCTTCCAGTTTGGGTTTAGGATACAGACACTATCTCTACTTTTAAGATTAGGCTTCATACTTTCCTTTTTGCTAAAGTATATAGTTAGAGCTGGATCAGGTGACCATGAGTTATGTTGCAATAGGTGTGGGATTCCCATGATGCACTGGGTGTTTCTTCTTCTCTCACTATGTGTTAATAGACCTCTCTGCACTGAATCATACTTATTAATCTCTGGCTCTCTTCCACAGCATGTCTTTTATCCTGTTCTCACCCCAATCGTTCGTGGCAGATGGCCGCCCCTACCTGAGCCTGGTTCTGCCCGAGGTTTCTTCCTGTTAAAAGAAAGTTTTTCTTTCCCAGTGTTGCCAAAGTGTACAGGGGGTCATATGATTGTTGGGTTTTTCTCTGTATATGTTACTGTAGGGTCTACCTTACAATATCAAGTGCTGTGAGGCGACTGTTGCTGTGATTTGGTGCTGTATAAATAAAACGGAATCGAAATATTCTGTGGACTGACGAGACAAAAGCTGAACTTTGTGAAGCATTTGAGTCCTGCGTCAAACTAACAGCATTTCATAAAGACATCACAGCAACAGTCAAACATGGTGGTGGTAGTGTGATGGTCTGCTAACACTGCAGCTTCAGGACAAACCATGAATTCTGCCTTCGACCATTTTCTGGTACAGAGCGGAATTCATGGTTCTGATGGCCATCATCAGTTCCTGCCCTAAAGCTTACTGGGTAAAGACTAGTGGGCCAAAATTTGTCCACAGCGATGTTAAACACTCATTGAATAATAATAACAATGGATTGGATTTATATAGCGCTTTTCAAGGCACCCAATGCCACTATTCATTCACTCTCACATTCACATGAATGTGAGAGTTGTAGCCACAGCTGCCCTGGGGCAGATTGACAGAAGCGAGGCTGCCATATCGCGCCATCGGCCCCTCTGGCCAACACCAGTAGGCAGCAGGGTAAAGTGTCTTGCCCAAGGACACAATGACCAGGACGGAGAGCCCGGGGATCGAACCAGCGACCTTCCGGTTACAGATGCGCTTCCCAACCCCCTGAGCAACGGTCATGATAGCACGCACGCACGCACACACGCACGCACGCATGCACGCACACACACACACACACACACACACACTAAAACCCAGGGAGGATGTATTGATTTATGAACACAGAGCTTTATTCTTCACTGAGACTGTACAAGCTTAAATATCAGGATATAAAGAAGAGGTGCATGATGGGAGGCTCAGCTCACGTCCTCCATGTAGTCGGCTCCATGACTCTGACTGAGCTGGGAGATGCTGACGTCCTGAGTGGATTCATCCACCTGTGGACAGAGACAGAAATGAGCCTGAGGCTGCAAGTGGAGCTACAGGTGGAGCTGCAGGGGCATGGTCTCACCTTGTCGCTGTGGTCGGGGCCCTCAATGGAAACCTCCTCGATCTCCTCGCCGATGCTCAGCTCGCTCTTGGAGAACTCAGAGCGGTGACTAAACAAATAGAAGAAAAAAAAGTGAGACAATCCTCCACCTGCTCAGCCTGACCGCAGGACAGATATCACTTTAATGCAAAACATGACAGTGGCTCTGTGGCACTGCGGTCAGCAACACATCTGTCCTCTGTTCCTTCGAGCTGAATCTGAACAGCTGCTGTAAAGGTGTGGAAGGTTTCAACTACTTTCTATTTCTATTTATTTATTTATTTATTTATTTATATAGCACTTTTAATTACAACAGTGGTGTTGACCAAAGTGCTGTACAAACATACAAATTACACAATAAAATAGCAATATCAATTAACATCAATACCAAACAGCTAATAACAAATAAATAAGTAAATAACTCTCATGCAGAATTAAAAGCCAGTGAGTAGAAATGTGTTTTAAGATAGGATTTAAAAAGGTTGAGGGTAGGAACCAGTCTAATGTGGAGAGGCAAATCAATCCTCAATTTAGATGCCACGACTGCAAATGTACAATCACCTCCAAAAACCAACCTCGACCTTGGTGTGCCCAAGAGCAAAATATTATCCGATCTAAGAGTTCTAGGGGGCGTATAAGGCTGCAGTAGGTCTGACAGATACCCTGGGGCCTGTCCATTCAGTGCTTCATAAGTTACCAAGGTTTTTGTTTATTGATTCTAAAACGTACATGGAGCCAGTGAAGCGAGGCAACCACCGGGGAGATATGTTCATTTCTCTTCGTTCGTGTCAAAAGACAAGCAGCGGCATTCTGGACCAGCTGGAGCCTTGAAAGACAAGTCTGACTAATGCCAGAATATAAAGAATTACAGTAGTCCAGTTGGGATAGGATGAAAACATGAATTGCCCGTTCTAGGTTTTTAAAGGACAAAAAAAAGATCTCACCTTGGATAAAAGCCTCAGTTTAAAGAAAGACCGCTGTACAACTAAGCTAATCTATTTCTCAAAGGTGAACTTATTGTCAAATATAACCCCCAAATTTTTAGCATGCGATTTGATAAAAGGTTTTAAACTGCGAAAATTAAAATGTGAGGTTCTAGAATTGCAACTTGGTCCAAAAACGATCACTTCAGTTTTATTTTCGTTGAAATTAAGGAAATTAGAGGCCATCCAGGCCTCAACTTTGACGAGACACTGAAATAAAGGTTCTAGCGAGGCAGAACTGTTTCTCTTTAGCTAAAGATAGATCTGAGTGTCGTCAGCATAGGAGTGAAGACTAATGTTACTGTAACTGTCCCTGAGACAGTTAAAATAAAGTTGGTTATTTCATGTTTCTGTGATAGATTCATGCTTAATTTAGTTCTTTTATTTACAAGATAAGATGATAAAAGTGTAACATTAATTAAAAAACATGTCTAAAATATGTGATTACAAAATATGGGTTTGTTAAATATGTAAAGTGCTGTAAAGTTTGTATGAGGTAAAGTTTGTAATTGTCACATGACCAGAGTTTGGTTGAGAGCACAACCATGGCATTGTGGAGCTAGCATGGATACATGGCTACAGATGCATCTACAGCCTCAGCGTTAATGTTATTCTGCATGTGGTCCAAGAGGCGCACACGGTATGGTTTCATGTATATTGTTTGTATAATGTTGCATACGTGTTCTACACTGGTAATGAGAGGAAATTTTTTGTGATATCCATTATTGTGCATTTTTCTGTTCTGCTTGCACAAGACTGTTTATGGACACTGATATGAGAGACTGAAAAGCTCAAAACATTTATGTTGTAAACTTTGTGTTTCTTCAGTTTTCACGGTGTCTGAAGACAATAAGAGTGAGAGAGAGAGAGAAATAAATTTCCGAAGACATCAGTATGATGCGTGGCCATTCTTTGTTGGACCCCTGTAGTTACAGTGAAAACGTACCGCCAACGTGGCTGGAAGTTCGACGTTAGAAGCAATGCATGTTCCAGAATAAGAAAAGAAGAAACGTTCTTGACAGCGCAGTGTGTGTGGTTCGAGAACACAGCGGAAAAGAGGCTTGCAAACTTAAAAAGAGGAAACACCATTATTGGCGCTTTGGACGGCAACGACCACGACTTCACCAATAGAGGGCGACATTGACCATCATAAACTACAGCTCTGCAAATCTCTGCCGCTGCACACAGCAAGAACTGTAAAATCCCTGGCGGTCTTCAAGGAAAAGATAACGGCTCTTCAGTCAGCGCCAGGTTGGGCTGTGATATATCCACAACTTCATGGAGAGGTTTGGAGTTTGGAGAGGTCTATTAAAATAATAATTTATTTTGTTTAAGAAAGGTACTGAGTTAAAGGTAACCAACCTGTCATTATAGCCAAAGTGTTCCCTTTTATTTTACAAGTGGTGTTGTTTAAAGTGTTCTAAAAATGTTTAAGAGTTCAACTTAAAAGAAGAATAACAAGGGGTGTAGTTAAGCAAATTGTTGCAAGAATCAGATTGTACTGAGAATTGTATATTTGCCAGGATCGCATGTACATATAGCAACAACTTGTTTATGCAGCAGGTTTGCTGAAACATGTACAATGTCAGTAAACACAGAAAAATCACATATTGAAGAATGCAGAGAACAAATTGATTCCCTTAAGGAAGAGCTAAGTAGATTGAATGAACAATTGAAATTACACACTGATGATGTCGAAAGAGAGAAATTGGAGTTACTCATAGGTGATATTCATGCTAAAATAGAAATCAAGCAGATAATGTTGAAGAAGCCTGCCTCTAATACTTCAAGACTAGAGCCCAGGAAATCCTCAAGGGAGCGAAAGTTAACGCCCAAAATGCTAGAACTTAAGCAACAAGAGTTTTCTCAGAAGGAGAGTAAATTTATCAAACTATATGAAAGCTGGAAAGAACAAGTTAAAGCTACACGTTCCAAACTTAAAGATGAGTGCTCTGACCAAGAATTAGCTGACATGATGGATACTGTCGAAGGGCTAGAGTCACAAGTGAAAAATACATACGAAGATATGAGATCGCAGTCAGCCCCTTCTACTGAGACTAGAAGAAAAATTGATTCCTGCACAGCAGTAACAGCGGACTTGATGAGAATACTTAAAGTACGTATGAGTGAAGTGGAGCAAGAAGAGTTTGATGCTAAGGCAGAAAATGCGAGACTTCACATGGTGCTAGACAGAGAATATGCTCAGTCAATATTTGGGACTACAATCTCCCGACCTTCTGTACGTAGCTGCCGCTCAAGCTGTTTATCGGAGCAGCAAAGCATCAATGTAAAAAAGGCAGAGTGTGCTGCACAGCTTGCCGCGAAGCAGGCCGAGATAGAGATGGAGGAGGCTATTGCTACACAAAGGCAAGAGCTTAAAAGACTAGAAAATCAGCGAGATCTTCAGGTAATAACTGCAAAGCTAAAGGCTTATTCTCAAGCAGATTCAAGTGAAGCCTGTGGAGAAGACAAAAGCGCACACAGTGCGGTAGTCAGTTGTCCTCCATTAGCTCCTGAAGAAATCATACCAGAGCAAACCTACAAGAATAATAACAATGAACAACCAAACAATAATAACAATGAGTCATTGTTAATGCAAGCCTTGCATGACACAATGGTCCTCACCAGACTTCCTGCACCTGAGCCCCCAGTCTTCTCAGGGGACCCACTTAAGTTCTTAGAGTGGAGCACTAGTTTCAAAGCTTTGATAGAGCGGCGATGCACAAATCCAGCTGACAGGTTGTTCTACCTACGCAAATACATCAGTGGAGAAGCACGGTCTGTATTGGAGGGAAGCTTTTACAGAAAGGATGACGAAGCATATGACCAAGCTTGGGAAGCTTTGAATGCTCGGTATGGCCACCCCTTTATAATTCAGCGTGCATTTAGGGAAAAACTGAACAACTGGCCAAAGATTGGTTCAAGAGAGTCACTTAAACTGAGACAATTTAGTGATTTTCTGACAGCCTGCAGCAATGCTATGCCATACATCAAAGAACTGCAGGTGTTAAATGACTGTGAAGAGAATCAAAAATTGCTCCAAAAACTTCCTGACTGGGTGACTTCTCGTTGGAATCGTCGCGTCACAGTGCAGTTACAGCAAAAAGAAGAATATCCAAGCTTCAAACAATTTGCTGATTTTGTTGCACAAGAAGCGGAAGTTGCATGCAATCCTGTAACATCATTTCATGCCTTGAAACACACTGAAGAAAGGTCAGCTAGAGACATAAAGCGTCCAAAAGCTAATGCATACATCACAAATGTGAAAGCATCAGAGAGAACAACCACAGGATACAGGCACATGTATTTGCTGTAGAGAAAGCCATTCTATTCACAAATGCCAGATCTTTGCTAAAATGTCCGTGGAGAACAAAAGAAAGTTCATACTTGACAATAACCTGTGCTTTGGTTGTCTAAGAAGAGGACACAATTCAAAAGACTGTAAGCGCAAGGCGACTTGCGGAGTTTGTAAAAAAACATCATCCAACAGCTCTTCACGAAGACCGTCCAAAGACTCCAGTGAACACATCATCACATAGAATGCAGGCAGAAGAAAACATATCTGCACTTTCTTGTTGCATGGACAGAGGAGATGGTGGGAGCACATCCATGATCGTGCCTGTGTGGGTTTCTTCAACCACCACTCCAGAGAGAGAGACCTTAGTGTATGCTCTATTAGATACACAGAGTAGCAACACTTTTGTAGATCAAGGGGTATGTGAGGAGATGGGGATGAGTTTAGAGCCAGTGAAGTTAAAGCTAACCACTATGATAGGAAGAGATTCCATTGTTCAGAGCGAAAGAGTTAGTGGGCTCAGAGTTAGAGGGTTTTCCTCCAAAAGCTTTATCAACTTGCCACTTGCCTATACCAGAGACTTCATCCCACTTGAACGTTCACACATTCCCACCTCTGAAACTGCCAAAAGATGGGAACATCTAATCAGAATAGCACAGGAGATGCCTGAGTTAATGGATTGCAAGGTCGGGCTGTTAATAGGCTACGACTGTCCTAGAGCACTGGCACCACGGCAAGTAATCGCGGGAGGTGACGAAGAGCCATATGCAATCAAGACAGACCTGGGCTGGAGCATTGTTGGCAGTTCACAAAAAATGGCAACATCAGCAGAAGTGACAGGCCTGTGCCATCGCTTATCTGTTAAGGAACTTCCACCCTTGACACCAGCCACCATCATCAGAGTGCTTGAGTCAGACTTCAAAGACACAGCTCCTGGAGAAAAGAGCATATCACAAGATGACATACAGTTCATGCAACTGCTAAATGAGAAAATACACCAGAATGCTGATGGGCACCTAGAGATGCCACTTCCCTTTAAGGCACGCCCTCAGCTGCCAGAAAATAAGCGTCTGGCTCTGGTGCGACTTAAGCACCTGAAAGGGAAGTTTGAGAAAAATCCCAAATTTAAGGACGATTATGTAAGGTTCATGGACAATGTCTTCAAGGAAGGTGATGCTGAAAGAGCTGAAGATGATCCCAGAGAAGGAAATATGTGGTATATTCCACATCAAGGCGTCTATCACCCGAGAAAACCGGAAAAAATCAGGGTTGTGTTTGACTGCTCTGCAAAGTACAGTGGCACAGCTCTGAATGATCACCTCTTGACTGGACCTGATCTCATCAACAGTTTGACTGGAGTACTCTGCCGATTTCGCCAACACCCAATTGCAATCATCTGTGATGTAGAGAAGATGTTTCACAGATTTCATGTAAACAGAGAGGACAGAAATTACTTGCGATTCCTGTGGTGGGAAAACGGTGAAACAAACACAGAGCCAAAATAATATCGCATGAAAGTCCATCTTTTCGGGGCCGCATCCTCACCAGGCTGCGCAAATTATGCAATGAAGTATCTTGCGAGCCAAAATGAAAGGGAACATCCCACAGCAGCCAACTTCATCAGAAGTAGTTTCTATGTTGATGATGGGCTAATCAGTGTAAAAACTGTGAATGCAGCCATTGAACTAGTGAGAGATGTGCGGAAGGTGTGTGCAAAGGCAAGACTAAGGCTCCACAAGTTCATATCCAACAATAGAGAAGTCCTGGAGTCAATTCCACATAGTGAACGAGCTAGTGGAGCCCAGGATGTGGACATCAGCCATCATGAACTCCCAGTTCAGACTGTGTTGGGAGTAAGGTGGAGTGTAAGCAGTGACACCTTCTCCTTTAAAGTTGCCCTGGAGGAGAAACCAGTAACACGACGGGGAATTCTGTCCATTATAGCCTCTGTGTTTGACCCATTAGGCTTCTTGGCTCCTTTCCTTCTAATAGGAAAGAAAATTCTACAGGAAATGTGTCTAAAGAGCATTGGATGGGATGAGCCACTGCCTGGTGAATTGAAGCCACAATGGGAGAGTTGGGTCACTGATCTGAAGAACCTGCAGAGACTCCAAATCCCAAGATGCTTTGTACCTGAAAGCCTTGGGAAAGTCCAGAGAATAGAACTCCACCACTTTTCAGATGCGAGCAATCGTGGGTATGGTCAGTGCTCATATGTTCGGGTGATGAGTGAAGACCAAGTGCATTGCTCCCTAGTCATGGGCAAAGCAAGAGTTGCACCCACAAAAGTTGTAACCATACCAAGGCTGGAATTAACAGCAGCAGTGGTGTCCTCAGCAGTCAGCAGAATGCTAAAAGAGGAACTGGAGCTCAAAATTGACCAAGAGTATTTCTGGACTGATTCACAGGTGGTTTTGGGCTACATTAACAACAAAGCTCGCAGATTTCACGTTTTTGTTGCTAATAGAGTGCAAAGAATCAGAGAAGCAATTGATCCTGCACAGTGGCACTATGTTGACACCAATCAAAATCCAGCGGATCACGCTTCCAGAGGCCTCACAGTAGCGGAACTCATCAGTTCAAATTGGCTCATTGGACCTCATTTCCTGTGGGAAAGAGAGCTTGTCACACCAGACTCAACTCCAGACCTTCTGGTAGGTGATCCAGAGGTCAAAACGACACAAATACTACAAACAAAGGTAGTAGAGGACAGGAACTTCTTGGAGAGACTCAAAAGGTTCTCAAAATGGCATACAGCAGTAAATCTAGTTGCTAGGATTCAGCAACTAGCCAAAAGAGCCAATGCAACAAAGGGTATAAATGTGGAAGACAGGAGAAAAGCAAGTCATGTGCTTATAAAATTAGCACAAGAAGATGCTTTCAAGGAGGAAATCCAAGCACTGAACCATGGTAAATTACCACAGAGCCATCCTTTGTTCCAACTTGACCCAATATTGCAAGACGGTGTTCTCAGGGTAGGAGGGCGGTTAAGGAAGGCTTCCTTACCGCTTGACATGAGGCATCCAATAATCCTACCCAAACATGGCATAATTACACACCTGATTTTAGATCAGTGCCATGAGAAAACCCAACATCAAGGCAGAGGACAGACACTTAATGAGCTGAGAGCAAATGGTTTCTGGGTTGTTGGTGGGAGCAAAGTTGTGGCTAATCACATTAAGCAATGTGTTACATGCAGGAGAGCTCGCAGGCCAACAGAAACACAAAGGATGGCTGATTTACCGGCCACTCGTGTTGACCCCTCACCACCATTTTCCTATTGCGGGATGGATTGCTTTGGACCTTTCCATACAAAGCAAAACCGCAAGGACTATAAGAGGTACGGTCTTATATTCTCTTGTTTGTCCTCTAGATCAGTCCACATAGAAATGTTGGAAGATCTCACGACAGATGCCTTCATAAATGCTTTGCGGTGTTTTATAGCTATTCGTGGAGCCATCAGACAAATCAGATCTGATCAAGGAACAAACTTTGTGGGGGCAAAAAATGAACTGACAGAGGCCTTAAAGGAAGTAGATAAGGACAGACTGTCTGCTTACCTGGCCAGGAAACAGTGTGACTTTGTCATGAATGTGCCTGACGCCAGTCACATGGGAGGTGTTTGGGAACGGCAGATAAGGACAGTCAGGGGTGTCTTAACCAAGGTCCTTTCACAGAGTGCTGGAAGATTAGATGATGCTTCTTTGAGAACATTCTTCTATGAAGCCATGGCAATTGTTAATAGCCGTCCTCTCACCACCGACAGCATCAGTGATCCCAAAGCCTTAGAGCCACTCACCCCAAACCATTTACTCACCATGAAAACCTCTGTACCACTGCCTCCACCTGGAAAATTTGTGCCAGAAGATCTGTATGCCAGGAAAAGGTGGCGCAGAGTTCAATATTTGGCAGAGCAATTCTGGAGTAGATGGAGGAATGAGTACCTCTCAAACATCACACTAAGACAACGCTGGCACTCTCCAAGACGAAATGTTAGAATAGGCGACATTGTCATTGTGAAAGACGAAGGAATCCCTCGCAGTGAATGGAAGCTTGGGAGAGTACTGGATGTTTGCAAAGATGAAGATGGTCTGGTTCGGAAAGCCAGAATACAACTAGGAAATAGAAAACTATCGAAAGAGGGTGAAAGGCTCAATAAACCATCCACTCTTGAACGCCCTATACATAAATTAGTGGTCCTAATAGAAAGTAACTAGAATGTTCCAGTGGAACTTCTGTAAGTGTGTATGGGATGGTTAAAGTATTAGGATTGACTTGCAAGTTTGTCACAATTAAGTACTGTTTGGTTCTGTAAATTCCTAGATTTATTCAAATTATTTACAGATTTCATAAATCATAGTAATTTGGTGGGAGTGTAACTGTCCCTGAGACAGTTAAAATAAAGTTGGTTATTTCATGTTTCTGTGATAGATTCATGCTTAATTTAGTTCTTTTATTTACAAGATAAGATGATAAAAGTGTAACATTAATTAAAAAACATGTCTAAAATATGTGATTACAAAATATGGGTTTGTTAAATATGTAAAGTGCTGTAAAGTTTGTATGAGGTAAAGTTTGTAATTGTCACATGACCAGAGTTTGGTTGAGAGCACAACCATGGCATTGTGGAGCTAGCATGGATACATGGCTACAGATGCATCTACAGCCTCAGCGTTAATGTTATTCTGCATGTGGTCCAAGAGGCGCACACGGTATGGTTTCATGTATATTGTTTGTATAATGTTGCATACGTGTTCTACACTGGTAATGAGAGGAAATTTTTTGTGATATCCATTATTGTGCATTTTTCTGTTCTGCTTGCACAAGACTGTTTATGGACACTGATATGAGAGACTGAAAAGCTCAAAACATTTATGTTGTAAACTTTGTGTTTCTTCAGTTTTCACGGTGTCTGAAGACAATAAGAGTGAGAGAGAGAGAGAAATAAATTTCCGAAGACATCAGTATGATGCGTGGCCATTCTTTGTTGGACCCCTGTAGTTACAATTACATTTCCTGAAAATAAGACCCAGAGGCAACATATAGATAGAGAATAGAATTGGCCCCAGTACACAAACCTGGGGAACACCACAAGTAAAGGGGGCTGTGGAAGAAATAAAATCTCCAACCTTCACTGAGAAAGTCCTATCACAGAGGTATGAGATCTGAACCACTCTAATGGAGTACCTTTGATGCCGCAGTGCTCCAACCGAGAGATTAAGATGTTGTGGTCAACAGTATCAAATGCAGCGGTCAAATCCAAAAGCAAAAGCACAGCTGAGACAGTGGCTATTAAAAGTTCTTAACGATCTTTTACAAGTGCTGTTTCAGTGCTATGAAAAGCTTTAAAACCAGACTGAAACCTCTTGAGAACATTGTGACCATATAGAAAAGATTGCAGCTGAACAAATACAACCTTTTCTAAAAATTTTCACAGAAATGGGAGCTTTGAAATAGGCCCGAAGTTTGCAAGAACAGAGGAATCAAGATTAGGTTTTTTTAAGCACAAGCTGGCACAACACCTGATTTAAGACTATTAAGGCTATTAAAAATGTCAGAACTGACAACCTTTTTTTAAGAAATGTGTTGGAACAACATCATTTGGACAAGATGTCTTTATGCCATTACAAAGTTCTTCCACCTGATCAAAACACACAGGCTCAAACTGATCAAAATCAGATGAATATTGCAAAAATGTCATGTGAAGGCAGGGCGGTCATAAATCGAAGATGTTTTATCTTATTTATAAAAAAAAAATGCAAAAATCTTTCACAAGTTTGTGTGGAACTATTTATGTGGGAAGCAGGAGAAATATTCAGGGCAGAGTCAATGGTTGAGAAAATAAGCCTGGGGTTGTTGAAGGTATTCTCAATAATACTGGCAAAAAACTTTGATTTTTCTGCTTTTACAATGTCCTGGTATTAGACAGGACATTAGACAGGCTGTCTCTCAGCATCAGGAAAGACACCTGCAACCCATCTTTTTTCCACTTACGTTCAGCCTACCTGCACTCTCATTTGGCTGAATGAAAAAAGTTTTAAACGGGGCAATCTAATCAAGAACAATTTTGTATTTATAATTAAAAGCTGATGCAATCTGCTCTTGACACTTTTTTAAAAGCAATAGAAAATTGTCCTGTTGCAGATGGTTTAAATACAGGGTGTTGGAATAAAAAATGTAGTATGGCAATAGGATAAAAGTATGTCAAACACAACGGGACAGTGGTCAGAAAAAAAAACACGTCACATATTTCCATGTTTGAGACTGGTAGACCTAGAGACAGCACAAGATCCAGAGAGTGACCCTGTTTATGGGTTGGTCCCGACACAAACTGGGTAAAAAAGTCTCTGGCCAGTGGATTTGAAGAACAGCACACATGAATATTAAAATCACCAACAATTAATATTTGGGACATTTCCTACTAAAAAATTTGAAAAGCCTTTGATAAAATCTTTATGGTATTTTGGAGGTCTGTAGACTGCTGTGACAAGTGTCGGTCGAGGATGCCCCACTTCAAACCACAGAAGTTCAAAACTTGAATAAAAGTCAGTTAAAACCTGTTTGGATGCGAGCTTACTTTGTGCAGAAACATTTAAAAATCCCTGAAATCTGGGAGCAGCAAAAACGTTGCAAAAATCACAGCTGTGACGTCAAACACTGATTTAATCCATCATGCACATCAGTGGTTACCATGCAAGAAAAAACACAAACTACTTTTCCTGTCAATGTCTAAACTCTGGTCTAACACGCTTTTATGAAACATAACTTCATTTTGCCACTAGATGGTGCTATGACTGCCGTTAGCTGTGTTCGGGGTTGGACTTTCATCAGACATCTGGAGCAGGCTGGATTTCTCAGTGAAAGATCAAATAAAGTACTAAAGTAAGTACAAACACGATGCCGTAGAAAAAACGCTCTGATGTAATAATAATAATAATAATAATAATAATACTAATAATAATGATGATGATGATGATGATGATGATGATGATGATGATGATGCGTGGAGCAGATCCAGCAGCACCTTCGAAGTGTGAGTGCTCGACTCACAGATATCACAGGAACATCAGACCCTCTGAATCCTCGTGAATAAAAAGGACGTGAATAAAAAACAAGTGTGTGTGTGTGTGTGAGTGTGAGAGAGAGAAACTCACACACTGGTACGTACCTGTTGAAGTCGTCGTCGTACTCGACCTCGTCATCTGAGGGAAAAAAGTGAAAACCTCGTTAATCGTCTGACTTCATCCAGTTCAGAGTCAGGGTGGTTGAGGACCTATTTGTTTGTTTGCGTTTTATTTATGTTTCTGTCATTGAGCAAGAAGAACATACAGCTAGCTGTATGCGCTGCTGCTGCTCACTTCCTGTTCCTGCGGTGGACACTTGTGTAAACAGGAAGTTGTCAGTACCAGCTAAAGGTGTGCGAGCTCAGGCTCATCTGAACGTCATCAGTAAATTGTTTTTTTAATCTTGCACCTGTATGATGTCACAGAAGGGGGGGGGGGGGGGGGCAGTTATCAGGAAAACATTTTGTGAAGGGGAAGGAGCTAAAGCAGTTAGTTTCAGACAGAGTATCAGACAAAGAAAGCAGCATCTGATTGATTAAAGGAGTACACCATGGGACTTCCGTTGACGCCATGATCTAGTCAAGCAGCATAAGGAACGAGCTCCGTCCAGATTAATACAATACTCCTAACTACAGTTTTTAAAACTGCAGTTTTTAAAAATGCAATTTCCATTCTAACCAACATGGCATCGTCCCTGAGAGGCAAGGGATCCAGCAAACAGGATCAAAATAAAGATAAAGGCGAGCATTTGACGCAATTAACTCTGTCCTTGAATGCAGATGCTAATGCTACTGCTAGCACTTGGGATGCAGATACGAGGATACTAGCAGAACTAGAGAAGATAAGAAAAGATAACAAAGATGGGCATATGGAAACACAGCAAGCTCTGACAAGACTGGAGGCATCTGTCAAGAATCTGAGAGAAGATATGACAAAGCTGGAAAACAGAACAACGGAGATGGAGGAGCGTATTGGTGACAGCGAAGACTCCACCAGGTGCCATAAACGAGCCCTCCGGTACTTCTTGCATAGAGAAATGGATCTCACTGCACGATGCGAGGACATGCAATATAGACTAAGATTGGAATAGAGCGAGCACACAGAGCCCTCGCCGCTAAGCCCAAGAACCCTGTCAGCACCGCGCTCGCTGGTGGTCAGATTCTGGGACTTCTCTGTGAAAGAGACCATCCTACAACAAGCCTGGGATCAGAAGCGAGTCTTATATATGGGCACACAGATATATTTTGACCATGATTTTTCCCCGGAACTGCAAAAGAGGAGAGCACTGGTACGAGATGCAGTAAAGCAATTAAATCTGAAAAACATAAGAGCCAAGTGTGTGTTTCCAGCAAAACAGAGACTGTTCAAGGATGGTGGTGAGAAGACGTTCTCAAGTTTGATGGATGCCCTGCTGACGCTTCAAGAGCTGGGGATACAAGTGCGAGTCGACCAGACGGAGTGCATGGAAGCGGAGCTATCCCGGTGCCGATGGTCAGCTGAGGGAACTAGGGCAGGTATGACCCTCTCCATTGCAGAAAATGAAAAATGTCTTTATGGAGCACTGAGATATTACTCTTGCCGAGTTCATTTTAGTTTTTCTTGGACATAAATGTTAGGAAAAGGTAACCAAATTTTGCTTGTTCAGTGGATGGAATGTGCACACACAAGTAGATACCAATTCCCCACTTATATAGCTGCAATGAACCGATCTGCGAGCGGGCAACAGTGACGACGTAACACATTGTGTTTTCCCCCCTCGGAGGACTCGTCACCACCCTCCGCCCTGGATACACCGGGGTCTGGATTACTCAGGTTGTTCTGAATTCAGTCGGGTACGTGGAAGCTACTGTTCTTAATGTTCTTTATTTGTTTACTTCTGAATGTTTTTCAGAAGTAAACAAACTCACTCACTCTTATGGGGAGGATTGAATGTATAAGGATGAATATTCTTATTAATTATAAATCACCACTCTTTCACAGATTTCTTAAGACCTTGTTTATAGAAATTTTAATATTATTGAGAATAAAAATAATTCAATTCAATTCAATTTTATTTATACAGCGCAAAATCACAACAACAGTCGCTTCAAGGCGCTTACAGTCACCTCAAGGCGCTTCCACACCTATTATTCCTATTTCAGAACCAACCCATTTTGATCCCACAGTCTGCATTCAAATTATTACAAAGCATTACATCTAAATTTATTTTGCAGAATAAAGGACCAAGGGTCAGACTCAAAATGTTAATGGAAAAGAAAAAGGGGGCCTCAAATTGCCTAACTTCAGAATGTACTACTGGGCAGCTCAATTAAAATCAATGGCTGCCTGGATTATTCATAATTCAGAAATGCAGTTGGTATCTATGGAAGAGTATTCATTACCAGGTATCTCCCTTCGGAGTCTCCCATTTCTCAACCCACAATCACGGGAAAAAATTTTTTAATAACTAATCCGTGGGTCAAGCATACTGTAAAGATTTGGAACCAAGTGTTAAAAATGCTAAAAGGGAATTTGACCATGTCTTGAGCTGTTCCCATAAATGGAAATGTTGAGTTCCTTCCATCATTGTCAGATCGGAGTTTTGAGAGGTGGGCGGAGAAAGAACTGATTACAGTCAATCAGCTGTTTGAAAAGAATACTCTTAAAAGTTTTGCCCAACTAAGGGCTAAATATGCTTTATCCCCAGGGGACCATTAGAGATATTTGTAGTTAACAGACTACATTACAAAACATAAAGATTGGGACAATATTAGAAGAGAACCAATCGGGTTAGAAAAACATTTTATAAAAAGGAGTTTTGACCTTGTTCGGGTGTTTGTCCAGTCATATATTGTTAACGTGTTTTATATATGTTTCATGTACTCTGTGTTATGTGATCTGAACCTGATGCGTGTCAGCCCTGAATCCTACCTAAGTGCAGAGATCCACTTCTGTCACTTGGAGCCTTGAAGCCTCTGTCTTTGTCCTGAGATGCTCCTGCAGAGAAATCACGAGTTCCATTTTATCTGTCAGCACCAACAGCGTGACTGAGACTGCTCCAGATCAAACAGGAAGGTCCACATCACCAGACCACACAACCATCCAACCACACGAACATCCAAACACACAACCATACCAGTTGGAGTCCAGAGAACGGCCATGTTCAGGATCACAATCAGTTTGTTAAAGATCAGGTGACCTCACAGAAACACACTCGACCCAAACTCGCTCCGAGAGAAATCAAACTGACCGTTCCTGCTGAGGTTTGGCTCCGACATGCTGCTTTGTCCTTTTCCTCCTCCTCCTTGACCCTCCAGCGACCCTCCTTGACTCCCCCTGGATCCGGACACCTCCCCCTTCCTGTGAAGAGGAGACCGCAAAGACTGAAGACCCTGACAGACAGTCCAGCAAGTCAAATTAATCAGACACCCCCCACTCCACCCCAGATTAGACATCCTCTCTTCCACCTAACCAGAGCAGACAGCATCAAACAGCAGATTGAACATGGACCAGAAACAGCGAGAGAAGAGGAGGGTTGTAAAGCGGCTGGTCTATCAGCTCCGCCTACAGCTGCACAGTTCAGACTGCTGGTTCCCATGCTGTGGGGCATGGCCCTTCACCAGGTCAGGAGATAAACCTTAGGGGTCGTAATATGAACACTCAGAAACTTTTCGTAGATTTTACATTTTCTGCACAGATCAAACACTCCTGTTAAGTCAGCAAGAGTCTGACTGAAAACCGAAAGGGGTGCACTTGATTTATGACAAAGAGAAGCCAGCAACAGCTTCAAGGCAAAAATAAATATAGAAAACATGGTGTTTAATCAGTTTATCCTGTCTTTATGATTTCTAAAGTCATCCCTGAAACTCAAAGCTGACCTATTAATGAAGCCTATAAATCATTTGACTATGTAAGGAGATCCCCTTTCTCTGACATCAGACAGTTCCAGGAATATAAAAACGGTTTATCAAAACACTTTCGTGCTCACGAGAGGAACCAAAATGTCAGAGCAGAGAGGAAAGCCTAGAGGTTTGATGCTGACCTGCTTCACCTGGAAGGATTCATCAGTGGCCAATCACATGAAGAGAGGTGCACCTGCAGCTCACCTGAGCTCAGAGGGATCAGAGAGAGGCTCGTCTCGCTCGCCCTCTGAGTCAGCAGCCAGCACAGACAGGCTAAAGCCAGGAGAAAGAGGAAGAGGAGAAAAGAAGGAAAGAAAGGAGTCAGTGAACATCAAAGTCTGAGCTTCTATTGAGGAGGACGTAATCAGCCATGAAAACTGTTAAACGCCCTCAGAGTCATGAGCAGAGGAGGAAGAGAAGCTTGGAGCTCCCCCGTGACCCACTTTCTCCACAAACGTCAATAAAGTTTTACATCGCCACCATCAAACTGTAATCTGAGCTGAGTACAGCTTAGTCCACGGGACTGGCGTCAACAGGGATGCTGATTTAACTCACGCGTAATGAGGCGGACAGGCGAGCAGCTCCGAGTTTACCTTCCCCAACACGTGACACGAGGCACAGCAGGGCGGGCACAGGTAAGAGCAGGGAGATCTTCGGCAAGTGTTTCTGTGGTCGCTCCGTCAGGCGGTGCTTACACGAGTGTTATTCCTGTATCTCTGTGTCCATCTGTGGGTGTGACGCCCCCTGCTATTAATGGGCAGCAGTGTGCAGAGCCCGTCACGTAGACAGGGAGCAGGGAGATCAATAACATCTGCTCATTGCTGATCGATCACTGATCTAAAAACTGTTTGATCAGACTGACATGGTTTCAGGTGCTGCCCAGACTCCGGCTGCTCCACTTTCATCACAAACGCTGAGCTGAGACCTGCGTCACGCTCTACAGGAGGTCACCCACATAGAGCTTGGCCACACCCACATAAAACAGTCACACACACAAAGACAGCTCGGTCACACCCACAGAGGGCTCAATCCACACCCAGTCCATCTAGGGAACACCAACACCGTGATCCTGCTCCACATTCAAACCCCAGCTCACAGCTCTGAACGCCTCCTGACAAGCTGTTAGAAACACAGGATCGCTCCCACCATGGAGGAAACTCTCCAGCCAATCATCATCATCCTGGATAAATCTGAATGTTTGCATTCGTCAGTGAAACAGCCCAGAGCACAGAGACACTTCAGTGAAAATCTGCTCATTAAGAACAAATACAAATAAATTATAAATAATAATAATAATAATAACAACAACAACAACAACAACGATTCTTCACGCAGTCTGTAGTGAAGTGTGTCTGTGTTGGTCTCTGCGCATCTGTTTCACTAAAGTTCTTTAAATAAAGAACGTACAGCTCCTCTGATTGGGCATGACGGGACGTGCACACTCACTCGCTCAGACTTTTGCCTCGTCTCATGGAGGACACGTTGGAGCCAGAGAGACTCTCCTCCAACACAGGGACGGCACTACCGCAGGAGGAGTAGGAGGAGAAGGAGGAGAAGGAGGAGAGGAAGGACAGGGAGCACGTTCAGACACAGCACAGGTGTGAACAGCACAGACAGGTAAAGTTCTATGGTGTTATTTTTGTGCAACTATTTGCCACTATTTCAAAATAGTGGCACAAATATAACCCCATAAAATTCAGGTGTGAGATGAAAGAGAGAAAGCTGGAACAATTTCTTTTAAATGCAGAAAATTCAGTTTTCTATTACAACATGTTTGCATGTATCAAAATGTTCAGATTGTTTGCAACATTTATTTTATTGAAACAATTTGTAGGAAAGAAAATCTTAAAATTATTTTCCTTTTTTGGATTCAGCAAATATTTTCTGGAAATTTTCCTTTTATTTTGGAGGGGAGGGTAAATGTGAGGGGGAAGGATAACTACTGTGGTTTAAAGCTGAAAGGAAATACGTTTGACCCACAAATTCACACTGACTCAGAGGTCAAAGGTCAGCCAAGCTCACCAGCCATAGGTCTTCTGCGGTTTGGGCAAGGGGTCGTCAAAGAAAGAATCTCCTTCATCGAGGTCTTCCTCCTCCTCCAGGTCCAGGTGCTCCCTCTTGTCGGCAGAGATCTCCTCCTTCTGCTGGAAATCTCCTTTACTCAGAGAGCGTTCTGAGTCCTAAGCAGCGACATGACAAGTTCAGATCACACCGTGCACCCCAGACTGGAGGTGAGCAGGTGATGAAGACGCGGTAAAGAGGAAGATGTGGAGGCCGATTAAAGCTGTAGTAACGAGGTCACAGTGTTTCAGAGCAGAAAAGTTAGATTTGATCATAATCAGCTGCAGGTCTCAAACAAAAGCTGATGTTCAGCAGCCGGGAACTTCCTGTATGTTTCACAATACAAGCTTTTAAAGAGGCAGCAACACAAGTTAGAAAAATGTTCACGTCTTCATTCAGAAATAAACAAATCTATTTAATCAGTAAAACTAAAGATGTGTACTCTTTTGCAGCTTTTATTCTTAAAGATGCGAACAGGAAGAAGCCATTTTATCACATAAACACAGAATAAACTAGGTTTATGGTGGCAGTGATAGTGTCTGGTGAATTCAGATGCTGTCGCTCACAGGCTTAGTGTACTGCCCCTCAGCAGGCTTCCTGAAGTCCGCCAATCAAGAGAAATACAGCAGTGAGGGGAAGGAGGTAAAACGTATTTTCCCATAATCGGATAACTGATTATTCTGAACTACGACTAATGCAAAAGTACTCTGGAAAGTTGGGGATGTTTGAATATTAAAAGATTTAAAGTTAGAGCCTTTCATTTTATTTCCTAACCAG
The DNA here is from genome assembly GCF_041146795.1 of Maylandia zebra. Taxonomy (NCBI): domain Eukaryota; kingdom Metazoa; phylum Chordata; class Actinopteri; order Cichliformes; family Cichlidae; genus Maylandia; species Maylandia zebra. The sequence goes on along the minus strand of NC_135181.1, from coordinate 26,799,552 downwards.
AAGAGCTGTGATCATTATAGCTGATGTCTTATGAGATGAACATAAGTCATAACATGAATAGCTTCCTGTTTCTGAGCTGTGACAGAGGAGGCCAGAGAGGAGCGTTAGTCAGAAGTGCTGCTGTTTATGGTGATGGTTAGCAATAGCACAAAGTGAGTCTCTCATCTGCTCCTCATTGTGTTACCTGGGCTGCTGTCTGACTTTGTCCTCTGAGGCCTTTATACCTGGGGATCTGTGCAGGACAGGATAGCAGCTATCAGCTAACAGGCTAACATCAGTGCTACACGGCTATCAGCTAACAGGTTATATCAGCTCTACATGGCTATCAGGATAGTATTACAGCTAAATGGTTATCAGCAGAGCTATCAGGCTAATATCAGCACTACACAGCTATCAGCTAAAAGGCTAACATCAGTGCTAATATCAGCTCTTAACATTACAGCTAAATGGTTATCAGCAGAGCTAACAGGCCATCATCTTCACTACATGGCAGTTAACAAGCTGAAATCAGTGCTAGCATTAACTCAATGCAGCTACCAGCAGAACTAACAGGCTAACATCAGCATCTTCATCTTGGTGCCAGCAGCTGTAACTGTGTTAGAACACAAATTAAACTGTTCTAATTCTATTTTGTGAACTATTTATCCCACAGTTTTCCTTCTATCGTGTACACATGTGCTAAAGTCTGCTGCAACCTGACCTTTAGTGAACTGTTTACTTTTAGGTTTGTTTCTGTATGTGTTTTAAATATTCTTTTAAATATTCTTTCCTTATCCAACTCAATTTTATTTTATTTAGCTAGCACCAAATTACAGCAACTGTCACCTCAAGGCGGTCGCGTTTGGGAAAAAAACAAAAATACAAACCCAGAATCGCTGTGATGTCACCAGCTTTAAATACAGGGAGATGAAGTAAAGCGGAATGACCTTTGACCGGTCAGATGACAGAGCAAACGTACCTTACTGACTTTCTGCTCAGGTAACTGGCTATGAGTCACACCCATATCAGAGTCCTGAAGCACCTGAACAAAGATGAGACCTTGTGAGACTCGGAGTTTCTGAAGAGCATTTTCTCGGATTTATACTCTGTTTCACATTAACTCATAAAATGTGATCAGAAACCAAAAATTGAGTCTCACCACACTCCTGCACTGAGAGAAGAGCCGCCGGTACATCCCGAGGAACTGCTGGAAGTCTATAGCTGTAAACGTATTGATCAAATCAACCAGATCAATCAGACACAGATCAGTCAGAGCGCCATCAGAGTTTCTCATCAGTGTGATTGGTTTAAAATCGTTTTCTTACTTGTAGAGAAGTCTTTGTCTGAGGCTCTGAGCTCATCAGTGACGAACCTCTCCAACAAGTTCCTGTAGATCACACAAACAGATTAACCTTCATCATCATCGTCATCATCCTCAGACTCTTTCCGTGTCCCTCTTCACTGTCTGAAACAGGAAGTAAAACCTACTTGTTCACAGCGGGGAACAAATCAGTAAAGATGTTTTTCAGATTTTCTCTCAGCACTGAGCCGCTGTGGTCCTGCCGGGGGTCAAAGACAAAAGATCAATACTTGCAGCCTGTGGTTGGACAATAGCTGATGACATCACACACAGGTACAGTGTGGGGCTCACCTTGTCGTAAAAGTCAAACTTCTTATTGGCATTTGTGATCTGTTTCTGAGTCAGCTCCTACAACGAGGGGAAGGAAGGAAGTAGTTTATTTGCTGATAAGGATCAGATGTGACACGTGTGAACCTGTGACCTCACGCTAAACCTCTCTGAGCACGCTCAGTGATCAAAGAGCTGAAGCAAGATATTGGCTGAGATTAGATTGCAGCTCACAGAAAACAAACCACAGATTAAACCAAACCGGTGCAAGCAAACACACACACACAAAACACACGCCTTATATATACACACAGACACACATTGAACAGAAACCTTGGGGGGTTAAGGGATAACTCTGGATTATTTAATCTCACACTCAAATTGGCCTCTGAGTGATGCCACGGATGGAAAAATGTTCAGAGACCACGCCCACACTAACCCATAAATGCCCCTAACAGCAGGACGGGTTGACAAACTGACCAATCGAGCTCCAGAAATAGCACGGAGCCCCCCCCTCCTCTCCACGCTCCTCCTGACTCATCCATCTGTGGCGTCAGTGTTCAGTTGGAAGTGAGTTAAATGAATCATTTTAAGTCAGATTCTCATGTTTGTGTCAGCTAAGCCGTTTCTTTCAGAAGGATCAAACGTGTGCAGCCTAATTTTACATTTTGGTCCATTTCAGTTCTCATAGTCGCTCTGATCTTCTGTATTGTTCTTCATGTTAGCTCCACCTGACTGTCAGGGGTGAAGCCCTGCCCACCTGCTGCTTCAAATAATCCTTACTGATCACCTCATTGTTTACTTGCATGTAACCACCAATGTGATTGGTTAGCTTCTGTCATCCACAGACTTTTTTAGCATTTAAACGAATAAAAGTCCAAATGTCTTCAAACTACACAAAAATTAAACAAACTTGATGTGGATCATACAAAGCTGCCGTGTCAGAGTCCAGAGCTGAACAGAAGACTTCATGCACGTTACTATCAGTACTAGTGTCAGTAGCAGTACTGTAATACCAGTACTGTGGGCTGGTTGCGTGTGCTGCAGAGTTCGGAGCAGAAACTAGGACACCCTGAGATCAACAGGAAACCAAAACCCTCCATCTACTGACATCATGACCCAGAATAACCCACACAGACACACGCACCGACACACAAACACACCAACACACACACACACACACACACAGTGAAGGAGAAGTCCGCTCATCTTGGGAATGCTCCCTCCTTGGTCTCCCTGCTCTCACACGCACACATTCCATCAATAACTCTTCATCACTTCACTGACATCCTCATCCTCAGGAGGTTTGTCTCACCTCAGCCAAGGAGGCCGTTTTGTCCCGGTGGCGCCCCCTCCTGACAAGCTCCAGCAGCAGTGGAGACTTCCTGTTCAGGTCCAAGTCGGAGAGGCCGAGCTCCCTGGAGACCTGATCCCGCCCATCCAGACAGCTCGCCTGGACAAACACAGCAGCAGGAAGCAAATAAAGCTTTATCAATAAAACTAAACCAGAACTCGTCCAGCCGGCACAGGCCTCACGCTCAGCAACAGCATAAACATCCTTTATTGGCTGATACTGGCTTCTTTGTTTAAAAAAAAAAAAAAAAAAAAAAAACCCACACAGACAAAACTTTATTTAAACGCTGAGCAGACATGGAGCGGACACTTAAAGGTCGTGTTGCATTTGTCAGCAATAATGTTTGCATTATTGCAGTCCGTTCACCCTCATCAGTGAGCCATCGGCACCCTTACTCGCTGACAGCGTACAGGTTGAAGTCTGAACTCGCGAGTGGGCTGAATGTATCACCCCTGAGCCTCCCAACGACACCGGCGCTGTCTGCACACCTGTCAGCAGGCCTCCCTTGCCCTGCAGCTTCTCATTGAACCCTTCATCTAAAACAGAAACAAAGTTCTTACTGTTGTCACCATGCAGGGTGGGCGGCGTGAACACGTTAGTTTGCAACTGTGAGAACTTGAAAACAAGGCGACACAGGAGCCTGAAATTGACTCCATCAGTGTATCTACTAAAAATCTCAGAGGAGTTCAAATCTTAGTGTCCTCAGAGGTCAGAGATCAAGTGTTCTGAAAACGACAGCAGGAAGCTCCTGCTGAGTAAAGTCAGGCCTAACAGAGTTTAATCTCAGCATACCAGTAAAATCATCATCATCAGCCGATCTGACAGTCATTACTGTTACCGATGGCTCTCTGCACGTCTAGCTCCATCTGTGCTGGTCCTTGAAACACCTCTGCTGTAAGGTTGTATGAGGGGATGCAGAGGTGGAGGTGCAGCTGGATGCTTCTCTGCTTGGGCCGAGCAGTTTGTTCTAACGTGGGAGAATCGCATCGTCCTCGAGGGTTTGTGAGCTTTCCAGAGTTTGTAACTAAACAGAGAACAGAAACCGTCACACAGTCGAGGGGAAGCCAACCAGTGATCTAAGCTTCAAACCCACAAACCACGAGAAGGAAAATTGAGTCAGTTTGTGGTCGCGAGCGCGCCTCAGCGAGTCCTCGGCTACAGGAGGAGGAAACCGCTCGCTGTGTGGCGTTGAGCTTCAAGTGTTGAACACGGCGTTCAGGAGCTGCTTCGGTCCTTTGTTATTTACACATCATCGCTCACATTTTCTTTCCAGTCACAAGCCGCCATCATCACGCCTCTGATTTATCGATACACTGGAATATGTATTATTATGGATCCTCTACTGATACCACAGCTCTCATAGCTCAAACACTCAAACAGCAAATACAGCTGCACTTTCTTCACAGCTTCATGACACCTGAAAGCAGCATGAGGAGTCAGCGGCAATGACGAGGAGGAAGAGGTGGAGGAGAAGCTTCTGGTACTCACAGAGTTGATCTCTGGCTCGAAGACGGCGAGGCTGAAGTCCAGGTTAAAGACCTGCAGGAAGTCCACGATCAGACTCGCCACCAGACGACCTGCAAGGGCATGATATCGTCACTATCACCATAATCAAGATGCATCACAGGGAAAACTTCTCTCTCAGCAGCTGAGATCATCTGATGCTGTGTTCAGAGACAATCTACCAATCCTTATCACTCATCAATCACTTCACGTATTGATTGATTACCTGGCGTGTCACTACTCATGATCTGTAAGACTGATCAAACACCAAAATCTGATTGATGTGACTTTGCTCGCATTGTCCTGACACTAATTTTAATGAAGCTTTTTTCTTCTCATTGTTTAACATCATTTAATTCCTGAAGGCCACACGAAGCATCAGCATCTCATCACTTATTCACACAATTTAATCCCAAAAGGTGAAAAACATCCTGCTGGAGATGTCCAAACTCTTCACATGCCTCTGAAGCAGGGAACACTGTGATGAGCACTGTGATGTCACTAGGAAACCAGAAAACCATTTTTGGTCAGACGAACACGTCCTGACCTCCAACTCTCTGCTCGGCTTTCACACCACTGAACGTGGTCACTACTCATGCCACAGACCAACCAGGACTCAGCTGCAGGCCTCCAGTTTGACCCCAGTGGTTTAAACGAGCGTATGTCTGTGTGCATGTATGTGTATGTGTGAGCATGTCTGTGGCGTCCTGCTGCTGTGTGTTTGTGTGACACCCTCAAGGGCCAAAGAGATCAAAGCTCTGATCTTCATCATCATCAATGTGACTGCTGCTAAATAAAGGACAGAAAATCACATACCAACAGGAAGTCACATAATGCAGGAGTGACCCAGAATCTCAGGGTGTGAGTTGGAGTTAGCTCTGATTGGTGGATTCCTGTTAATGGAGCACACCTTATAAAAATACTGACACCATGTAAACGTCACAATGAACACCTAAAATCCAGGTGAACTCCTGCTCGTCAACTCTGTCTGCTCCCTGCAGTGGTCTGAGATAAGACCAGCTGACAGCTGTAGCCACAGTGCCCCCCTGTGGGGCACATAGGAGCTGCAACGCCTGCTGACCGAGGTCATTGCAGCCTTAACCTTTGCTGTCACAGCTCCAAAGAACGCCAACTGGTCTGTTCAAGAAAACCGGACTTACCATACACAAAGAAATGTATAACAATCATATCTTGTTGTATAAGGACTGCACTGCTTCAGCCAAATCTACATACTATTCTATGTATTCTATTAAACTATGGTTTAATCAGTTCTAGTGAAGGTAACTCCAGGTCTCTCATTTCATTGTTTAGTAAAATTACAAAACCTCCGGACTGCTGATTTTTGCAACTCTCATATCTTTTTTCACTCATAAAATCGCTGATATCCACCAACAACTTAAATCTGTAGGAGCTTCTAGCTGTGAAGTAGACTTTCTGTTTTCCTCTTCCCTCCATAGCTGATGTACCAAATCTTACTCAAAAATCAAAATCAACCACTTGTCAGCTCGACCCTCTTCCCACTGTGTTAGTTAAAGCTTGTCTCCCTTCATTGGCTCCTCCTATAACTAGTATTATCCACTCTTCCCTTAACACTGGAATCATTCCTCCATCCCTGAAAACTGCTTCTGTCACTATAATTCTCAAAAAGTCTGGTGCAGATCCCAATAATTTTGATAATCTCCGCCCTATATCAAACCTCCCCTTTATTTTGAAATTTCAGTCTGGTTTCCACCCCAATCATAGTACAGAAACGGCTTTGTTAAGGATTACTAATGACCTTCTGATGGCAGCTGATTCTGGTCTTTTAACCATCCTCATCCTTCTCGATCTTAGTGCGGCATTTGACACAATTTCTCATGGTATCCTCCTGAGCAGATTAGCATCCATTGGCATTAGTCACACCCCCCTTGCCTGGTTCACCTCATAGCTCTCAGACCGCACTCAGTTTATCCAACTTAAATCACACTCTTCAAGTTTCTTTCCCGTTTCTGCTGGTGTGCCCCAGGATTCAGTATTAGGGCCCTTTTTCATTATCTACATGCTCCCTCTTGGCCAAATATTCCAAAAATATAATATCAATTTTCATTGTTATGCTGATGACACCCAGCTCTGCATTTCCTCCAAACCTAATTCATCCCTTCCACCTACCTCCCTCTTGAACCGTCTTATGGAGATCAGATCATGGTTCTCCTCCAATTTTCTCAAACTTAGCAGTAATAAAACAGTTTTACTCACTGGCACAGCCTCTATCTTAACCAAATCTAACAGTTTCTCCATTAAAAATTCCCCCATCCTTCCTTCCCCGCAGGTAAAGAGTTTGGGTGTCATACTTGACAGTCCTCTCTCATTTCATAACCCGATCTGCATACTTTTCACTTACGTAACATTAACCAGCTTCATCCCATCCTTAGTCAAAGCTGTGTCCCAGATGTAACACAGGCACTTTTATTAACATACAGCGTAGATGTACATTAAAAAATTACTCAAAAATAAATTATCAGCATTTATTAATAGTGCTCCATAAATAAAAGAAAACAATGTTGTTTTTGTGATAACAAAAATCTCACAATTGTGCAATCAAAATGTAAACTAACAGACGCTGAGTATAATAACAAAGAGACAGATTTCACAGCTGCTCTGTTCCCAAGTTCTACAGTGTGACTGAAAGCCTGGAGTTTGAAATCCTCTGTGTAACCGTGTCTTTTAACAGGAGCCATTTGAGGTCCCAATACGCACACAATACGGTAACATTACGTTGAAGCACAGTACGTATTACTCCGCAACAGTGGCGGTCCTAGCCTGTTTGGCGCTCTGGGCGAACACTCCCCACTTTTCTTGTCCATCTTCCATTGGTTTTAATTTTGCACTCCAGTATGAACACCCATCCCTCAACTCGAGGATCACCACAACATAATCTAACACACCTACACCTTAGTTCAGCGTTCCCCAACCTTTTTTGCACCACGGACCGGTTTATGCCCGACAATATTTTCACGGACCGGCCTTTAAGGTGTCGCGGATAAATACAACAACATAAAACTAGCACCGGCACCGAAAAAAAAGAAGATTTATTCATAACACACGTGAAAAGACCCAGGAAAACCAAGTTAACAATAAAAATGATAACAAAATAACGCCAAAAACTGATAAAAACCCTGAAAACCATGCATTTCACACCCGAGCCTCAACTCTCGCGGCCCGGTACCAAACGACTCGGCCCGGGGGTTGGGGACCGCTGCCTTAGTTCACAGATTCACTTTGTCTAGGGTGCATTTCTGAGATTTCACACAACCCAGGATTCAAATTGTGAATAGATAATGGGCTTGGATTTACAACATTATAAATTAAATGTGCTCTATTTGGAAGCAGCAGGGCCCCCTCCCCTTTCGATGGGTTGTGTGTAAGACTTTAAATCATCAAACTGTAAATTTTAAATTGTTATTGATCCCTTTACCCCTGGTCCTAAAGTGTATATTTATTTTCTTACTATTCTTATATTTATTGTTTGTTTACTTGCACTGCTGTAACTGGAGCCTCGTCATCTCGTCTCTCTGTATACTGGACTGTATTTAGAGGAGATGACAATAAAGTTTACTTTGACTTCAGCAGCGAGCAGGCGCACCACTTTTCGTGTATAGAATTTCGAAAAAACATGGGTGCAAATTATAAGTCTGTATTATAATGTCTGGTATTTTCGTGTTTGTTGGTTTGTTTTTATTTTGTTTTATTTTGCGAGTTGGTTATTAGATGCTGCTCCAGCCAGTCAGAGAATCCCCCGCCGCCCCGCCCTCAACTCCCTGTGCCGCAGGCGCACATCGCAGACGAGGGCGACCTTACTCCCAGCAAATGGGCGATAGAAAACCGATCGGTGCCTATGCCATTCCCAATATGCGCTGGCATGACGTCGGGGCAGCATAAGTACGAGCATTTTTTTTTTTTTTTTTTTTGCCGATGCCCGTGATGCCGCCCCCACCACGATGCCGCCCCGGGCAACCGCCCGTGTCGCCCGTATCTAAAACCGCTACTGCTCCGTGAGGCTCCAGACTACGGTAGCCGTAATGCTCCAACATCATCCATCAAGCGATGCGGCTTCGTAGTTCGTAGCTTACCAAAGTCGTACTAAAACATTTTTTGACAGATTGCTGAGCGCCGTGTACCACATAAAATCGGTTCACGGTCATTAAGAACAACCAGAATTCATACATAACGTGCACTGTCAACTTTTGAGAAAGCTGTTAGCGCGGTTAGCTCGTTAACACGTTGATGCGTCCAGCCCCACGCACAGGGCGATCCGCGGTAACGGAGATTTGCTGTGTCCGTCTTGTTGTTGCCTGCAGGTGAAGCGATGGGGGAGGGGGACTTGTGTTCAGTGAAGGAGAGGCGAGGCCGAGTAGAGACAAAAGAGAGGCAAACTTGCGGCTCCACAAGTATAATTATAACGCAACATATACCATATCGATATAAACGATGCTGTCACATCTTATATCTCGTATAAAAATATATCGATATTTAAAAAAAAAAAAAAAACCTCGATACATCGCCCAGTCCTACTGCTGCCATCCTTGTCCATAGTCTTATTACTTCCTGGATCGATTATTGCAACTCTCTCTTATTTGGTCTCCCTAATAAGTCCCTCCATAAACTTCAACTTCTTCAGAATTCTGCAGCTCGGGTCATAACTCTTACGGTGTGTTCACACCGAACGCGATGGACGCGAATAGAGCGTCAGGTTTACATGTAAAGTCAATGGAAAGGCGCGATGACGCGCGATTGCGGGTCCCGCGAAAATTTGGAAGCAGATTTGCGTCGCGAAAACGCCAAAACGCGTGAAACGCGCGTCAGTGTAGCGCGTCTGGCGCGTTTGACTCGCGAATAAAACCACGCGCGTGAGTTTTTGTGTTGCATTTTGTGCATACGCGCGTTTCGCGTCTACCGCTCGAGTTGGAAAAATCTGAACTCCAGCGTCAAATCGCGCCGCGACAACCAATCAGGAGCCTGGTGACGTGGCTGTTACCTAGGTCAAAGGGGCAGATCCAGCCAAAGCCTTTCATACTTCAATGGAGGGGAAGGCTAATCAATGCGGTAGCAAACAACTCGGAGCTGTACAACACCAGCTGCTTTCAGTACCGAGACAGGAATAAAAAGGACCGAGCTTGGAGGAAGATATGTGAAGAGATCGGGCAACCTGGTAAGTTCATTCATTTCTCTTTTGAAAGTTTTCACTGACCCGGGGAAGCCGCACAAAAGCTAGCAAGCCACCGCTATTTTCCCACTGACGTACAAATACCGTTCTGCTTTTATGCATGTTGTCATTTAGGAATATATTTTATTGTTTATTAATAAACAGCACACAGTGGTCCCGCTGTTCATCCGTCACTGCTTTGCTTTTTCGCTGATTTTTTATTGCACAGTACAGCATTGCATTCTGCAGCCTGATTGACAAATCTCCTGCGCTTGCCAAATTTATCACGTTTGGTTTTGATAACCATCGCGTCCAATAGAAAAAACAGCACAAAAACACCCATAACTATGAGCCTCATTCGGAAATAGACACCTGCACCGTGAGGGAAAAAGGCGCACGAAAGTGGCGGGCAGATGAAGGCAAACCGCGGCATAATAATACTTTTACGTTTTGCAATCTACAAAGGTTTGCACTTTGAGAATCAATTGTGAGAACTGTGACCAGGGGCTAGTTATTCTGAGAACCCCTGCAATAAATGAGGGACCACTGTCTACTCTACGATTATTATATCCAACCTGTTAACATTTAATACTGTATTGATAGAACCAACTGATTCTGCAGCAGAGCATCCCCAGTCCCTGAGCTCCTGCTGCTGCACCCACAGATATGTACAGCAAGCACTGATACCTTTTTAGTCGGTGGGATTCCCTTGTGATCACCTTTACTAAATATCTACAACCAATCTGATTATATCCTGTTATTGTTTTTTTGTTTTTTTTTCAATGTTGAAATTAAAATCTAGTAGCAGCCTTCTCATTTCTTTGTGTTTTGTGCTGTTTTACAGGCCCACAGAGGAGGACGGCTCCGAGGCAGATGAGGGACGGGTCCCAGGACGGTCCATCGGCGGTGGAGCTGGCCATCCTGGAGTCCCTGAAGAGGCCACACCAGTCTCCAATGGAGCATTTCCTCCTCAGCCTTGTTCCTGCTCTGGAGAGCAGCTGGTCCTTTTTATTCCTGTCTCTCTGTAAATTCTTATATTTTATATATTTATGTTTAATGTTTTTCTGTTTGAGACTTTTAATATTATTTCAAATAAATGTTTATAATGACTAATGTCTCAGTTCTACTACACAGCAAATGTTGGCACACAACTTGACACATGTAGAATTTATTTCATATTATACTAATGACAAAATATACTGATACAGTGGGATGCAGAAGTTTGGGCAACCTTGTTAATAGACATTATTTTCCTGTATAAATCGTTGGTTGTTACAATAAAAAATGTCAGTTAAATATCATACAGGAGACACACACAGTGATATTTGAGAAGTGAAAAGAAGTTTACTGGATTTACAGAAAGTGTGCAATAATTGTTTAAACAAAATCAAGCAGGTGCATCAATTTGGGCACCACAAAAAAGAAATGAAATGAATATTTAGTGTATATCAATGTGTGTGTCTCCTATATGATATATGGGGTGCCTTTGTCTGGATGTGCTTCCCATCCAGAGCTGCACAGCACAGAGGAAAGTTCCAGCGCTCCTGGAATCCCTCTGTGATGGACCGCCAGTCTCCAGGTGAAGGCACAGCCATGAAGTCGTCCACTAGACAGTCCCAGATGGACGTCGCTGCCTGGGGGGTGATCTGGCTCACCGTGGACACACCGACTCTGAAACTGAACGCGATGGTCCTGAAGGAGTCCCCGGTGACAAGGAACCTGGACAAAATTGTTCAAAATCAGTATTATGTGTACTGCAGTTACAAAATACATTATTCAAATTCCAAAATACTTTTGTGATGTCAGATATAAATCACAAAACTTAAATCTTACATAAAACATTTTGTAATTATAAGGATAATTACAAAATGTATATTAGATAATATCTAAAACAGTTGTGTTTTGTTTTAACTTTAACATATCATAATTTGATTGGTAGCAACTTTCACAACTACAGTGAGCCAATCACTCATAATTCCTAAACATGTCAATCAGGTAGGAATGAAGTAAGACATTAATAGAAATAAAGAGTTGTGTGTTGACATGTAGCCCTTTCCTTGCTTAAATCATTAATATTTTTGAAAAATTAATCTGTGATAAGACAGCTTATCAAGATAGAACCATGTAACTAGAGATGAACCAAACTGTTCACAGTTTTATCTAACTCTGTTTTAATAAAGGCTGTGACCCCTGCTATAGAGTCTGACAGCTGCAGGGATTATATACAAATATTCAACTATCCCAGAATTAAACCAGGTCTAAATAAAAAGGAGTGAGTATCACTACAAGGTTAACTCAGTGGTCCTAATGCTACAGTTTGATATCAGCAAACACCGAGCGCATACATTGATGTGACACCACAGCCATGCTATCATTGCAAACACTGATAACAGCATAAATCGAATTAAATCGGGACTTGATGAGAGCTTCTGAGTATCACTAGAAATATTATAAAGAGTCGTCTCTGTACCACAGTTTGCTTTCAGTAAACACCGACAGCATTCACTGTTAGCAGTGTATAACTGGATGGATTAGCATATTAGCACAGATATCAATAAAGGACTACCGTATTAAATAGTTTTACTAACCTCAGGCAGACGGACAGGCGCTCTGCAGGTGGGATTGAGCGTCTGTAGTTGGTGTCTAGGCGGGCGATGCTGGGACCGACGAGGGAAAGCAGGTCCTCAAACTGGCCGAGTGAATGACGGTGATAGCGCTGGAATCGGCCGTCATCCAGGCGCAGCTCCTGGAGCAAGTGGTGAAACTCACCAAACTGCTCATGCCTCTGGAGGACCTGATGGACCCAGGTACGGCGAGGACGTCTTTTACGCTGCTGCTCTGCTCTCCACAGTACATAGAGAAGGGAGACTCTCTCTTCAAGCGCTAGCTCGATAGCTGCCATCTTGCAAAGATACCGGTCTGGCACAACTCCCTCCCACATTCCTCCCACATTTCCGGTTCACGCGCGTCAAATTAGGGGCGTTTGGGGCGTTTTATTCGCGTCCATCGCGTTCGGTGTGAACACACCGTTACTCCCTTAAGAGACCATATTACCCCAATTCTTCAACAGTTTCACTGGTTGCCCATAGAAGCCAGGATAAACTTTAAAATCTTAGTTCTCACATTTAAGTGTATTCATAACCTCATCTTACCCTCCTTATCTCTGTGATCTGCTTCATATCCCCACTCTTACCCGCTCACTCAGATCTTCATCTGCCACTCATCTTGTTGTTCCTTCTACTCGCCTTATCACTATGGGGCACAGAGCTTTCAGTCGCTCTGCTCCTCGGCTCTGGAACTCACTTCCTTCAGCCGTAAGAAATATAGATTCCCTTCCCTTATTTAAGTCACAACTCAAAACCTACTTGTTTAAACTGGCTTACTCGCTTTAATACAGATTTTACTTGCTGTCAAATCGTGTTTTTTTTTTTTAATTTGTTGTTTGTGGTTGTATTTTGTGTTTTTTGTATTTTAATTTATTATAATCTATTTTAATCTACTGTTTTATTGATGTCTTCTTCTCTTTGTAAGGTGACCTTGGGTTTTAGAAATAAAATGTATTATTAATATTATTATTACTTGTTGCCATTGTAACAAATACTGCAGTCTGATGATCAATGACATCAGGATAAGAAAGAAACGCATGGTGAACCTGCGGATGCTCCGCCATGGTGCTCACAGGCGGTTTCACTCTTAGTGCAAGCTGCTGGATCAGTGAGGGATTCTTTAGAGCATGTTTGAAATTATTTAAACCTTTATGAACTCTCTCGCTGATGAGTCTTTCTGTTGGACTAATTTTAGTAAAACTATAAAATAACAGCCATGAAGCAGTGTGACCTTCATGTTTGTCAGCTTCACTATCCAAGGCAGCAACAGCACTGAACCAAGGTATGAAGGATATAGGCATAATTGATGTGTGGCGAAACCTCCATCCAGGCCAGAGGGACTTCTCCTTTTTTTCACCAGTACATAATACACACTCTAGAATTGATATGTTTCTTGTACCACAAAATATGATGGCAACAGTGATAGATTGCTCCTACTTAGCAGCTACTTTTTCAGACCATAATCCCATTAAACTTTCCTGGGCTACCAATATGTCGCAAAGTGTAACCTACAGGTGGAGGTTTAAAAATTATATGCTAGGAGACTCTGATTTTATTTCATATATGAACACTAATATTGAAATATTCCTAGATGCCAATTCAAACTCCTCTTCACATACCAATATTTGGGAAGCCCTCAAAGCCTATATGAGAGGTATGGTTATGTCATACGGTGCCAATAAGGTTAAAAAGGTCAGAGAGAAGATAACTAAATTGGAGATTGACATTAAAAACTTGGAACAGGAATATATTGCTACCAAAAAGGAAGAATACCTCAATATATTAACAAAAATAAGGTTGCAATATGATAATTTATGCACCAGCAGAGCAGAAGCAGCCATGGCCAGAACTAGATATCACTACTACAAATTTGGAAACAAAACAAGTAAACTACTGGCCTGGAAAATTAAGAAAGAAACATCTGATAAATTTATACGGACAATATTAACGGAAGATGATAAACTTCTTGATGAATCAGCACTCATAAATGCAGAGTTTAAACGGTTCTATGAAGATCTGTATAAATCTGAGCAAGGGGTCGACATAGAGCTGGGCGATAGAACGATAACGATATGTATCGCGATATAACTTTTACTCGATAGAGAAATTAAGCTATCGCGATAGACCTCGCCGCTCTTGTCCTCTTAAAAAAAAAAAAAAAAAAGGTCAGCCAATCCAAATTAAGCAGCGCAGAGCCGAACCAATCACAGCGTCACGTCGCGTGACTTGTTACGTACAGCACAAGTGCCAAGCCGCACGTGTGTTTGTTTGGGAAACAGCCAGCGGGTAATGGAGCCAGCGCGTAATGGAGGAAATGAGTGTGCCGACTAGAAAAATCAACCGAGCGTGACCGAAGAGAAAACAGATGATGGTTCCAATGACGGAGAGATTGTCGAACGGAAGAGCCATAGAAGTTCCGTAGTGTGAAGGTATTTCGGCTATTTCAAGTCTGACAAAAACAGAGTAGTGTGCACTGTAAATGTGCCGAAAGCAAGTCTGGAAATACAATAAACTGGTGCATGCGTCACACTGTGCGCCACGTTATTGTTTCGGTGAAATGAATTTCTACAATACTGTTACTGTTAATTCTACTCTCTGCAGTGTTTAAATGCTTACATATACACACAGTTACTGTCCCTCCACACATACGACTCGGTTCTGCTTCTATGCCCCAGCTTTGTTTACTTTTTCCCGCCGAGGCTTCTAGACTTCTGATTGCCAACATTTCTGCACGGTTAGGAATCTAGCGCCACCTGCTGCTTTGGCATGTTCATAGCAGCGTTTTCCTTCATTTCTGCCTTTATGTGTGGACGGGATTATTTTTTAAAACGAAAACGGAAAATCTCCGTTTTCAAAAATACCCGTGTACGTGTGGACGTAGCCTCAGTCTCTGACTGGAAGCGCTAATTCGTCATTCGGCTTTTGTCAGACTAAAGTAACTGTTAAAACTGTTTGAAAAGCTAAGCTATACAACAAGGAGAGATTGAGAATTTCCTTTTAGTTCTCAGTTTATTTGATATTGACAAAAGTTAGTCAGTTTTGTCTGTTCTTCTGTAAAACAAACTAAGATTTATTTTTAGAATTAATATTTTGTTTCTAAGTGGAATTGACAATTTAGTCTGTTTCGTTTGTTCTATTTTGAAACTTAAACGCTTTAGCGGCTGCCTTTTGTGTAGTTTGCAATATTTGCCTTTATTTATCTGAAAAAGTCTCATGTTCCTTAAGCAACGGCACATTTAAATCTTACAAATATAGTTATTTGGCTTATATCGTGATAGATATCGTTATCGCCTGAAATGAAAAAAACATATCGTGATATGAAAAAATCTCATATCGCCCAGCTCTAGGTCGACAGTACTGCTGCAAAAAGATTTATAGATGGAATAACTCTTCCTAAATTACATAATGAGGACAAGGAACTGCTTGATGCAGATATATCTGAGATGGAGGTTCTTCAAGCCCTCAAGTGTTTACAAAATAATAAGACCCCTGGACCAGATGGATTTCCAGTTGATTATTATAAGGCTTTTTCTAATAAAGTATTGACACCACTTACAAATATGATTAAAGAAGTTTTAGAAAATAATAAATTACCAGAATCATTGGAAATTGCAACAATCACATTATTGCCAAAACCGGGCAAGGACAAACAGAGATGTGACTCTTACCCTCAGCCTTTTAAATGCAGATTATAAAATATTATCTAAAATAATTGCACTTAGATTGGAGGACATTATGCCTAAGATAATAAATGCCAACTAAACAGGCTTCATTAAAAACAGACATGAAGCAGATAATGTGCGGCGTTTGCTCCATATACTGAATACTGCTTAAAAAAACCAAGACCCACTGCTAATAATCTCCATGGACGCTAATAAAGCATTTGACAGGATTGAGCCAAACTTTCTATTTCAGGCAATGGAAGCCATGGGCTTCGGAGAAAAGTTCACCCACTATGTTAGGACACTTTTTAATGCCCCCAGAGCCAATATCATAACAAATAATGTGCTTTCTGGCACTTTCTCTTTAACTAGAGGTTGCAGACAAGGTTGTCCAAATTCCCCCTTGCTCTTTGCGATTGCGATCGAACCACTAGCAGTTACCATCCATACTAATGCCTCCATATCTGGAATCAAATTCGGCACAAGTGAACATAAACTTTCTCTATACGCAGATGACCTCCTACTGTATATAACGGACCCTCTTAAATCAATTCCCTCTTTAATGAAGTGTCTTAAAGAATACAGTGCAGCCTCAGGATACAAGTTAAACTATACCAAAAGTGAGATTATGTTATTAAATATACAAGATAGCCGTATTAGAGCTCTTACTGACCCATTACAGTGGTGTAATAATGGATTTACGTATTTGGGTATACAAATTGGTAAATCCGAGGATCAAATATTCAAATTAAATCATATCAAACTGTTGGAGCAAACCAAACTTAATATTCAGAGATGGATGGATTTTCCATTATCTCTTATAGGGAGAATTAATGTTGTTAAAATGAACATTTTGCCTAAGTTTATCTACTTATTTCAATGTCTCCCTACAAATGTTCCTAAAAGTTTCTTCAAAGAGCTTAACAAACTCATAACGTCTTTCATATGGCAAAAGAAAAATCCAAGAGTCAAACTCTCCTCACTACAGGCCCCATATTCAAGGGGAGGACTTAATTTACCAAACTTTAGGAACTATTATCTTGCCTCCCAGTACCGATCAATTTGGATCTGGCTACATGCAGAGAGGAGTGAGGTTCGATGGGTTCCAATAGAACAACATGAGGTGAACCCCATACCATTAAAAGATGTTCCATTTTTAGGTACAAAAAAAATGTCTATCCAAGCTCACAAACAATTTGATAATATTAAACACCTTCTGTGCCTGGCAGGAATCCCACTCACTTCTGAAAATAAATATCTCTTTTCTTAGAAGGACACCCCTATGGGGCAACCCTGATCTCTCTTATCATATTGCTGACCCAATATTGCGGGGATGGAAAGACAGAAATATTCGAACTGTTGCCGACTTATACAATAATGATACATTTATTGACTTTCAACAACTAAAGGAAAAATTCAAACTCCCAGGACAAAATTTCTTCAAATTCCTACAAATAAGAGATTGGGTCAAAGAGAAATCCAAAGGATTATTCCCCGAGATTCCTAAAGAAACTCCTCTTGAAACGCATCTTTGCACCAAACCATGGAAGTCAATAAAATAATAATAATAATAATAATAATAATAATAATGGATACTTTATTGATCCCCATGGGGAAATTACTTGTTTTTTCTCTGCATTTGACCCATTCACTCAGTGAAGCAGTGGGCAGCCCACTAAGCAGGCGCCCGGGGAGCAGTGTGTAGGGACGGTACCTTGCTCAGGGGTACCTCAGGGTAGCCGTTAAGTGGATTCGAACCGCCGACCTTCCGATCATGGGGCGACCACTTTACCTACTGAGCTATCCCTACTGAGCTTTACCTACTGAGCATCTTCTATATACACTATTATCAATGAAAAGTTACCTGACTATAATAAAGCGTCTTTAAAAAGAAAATGGGAGACAGACCTGGGCTATGTCTATGAAGAGGTAGAATGGCACCATTTATTGGAACAGGCACAGACCATGTTAATTTCTACAAATCACAGGCAAATGCAATTTAATATATTTCATAGGATATATTATACCCCTTATAGGTTACATAAAATTGATATTAATTACTCCCCCAAATGTTTGAGATGTAAGGTGACAGATGGTGATCTCCTCCACATGCTGTGGAATTGCCCAGTGATAGAAGAGTTCTGGAGACGGGCCATTGAAATAATCTCAAGGGTAATGGGGATCCAAATCGAACTGGACCCAAAACTATGGATTTTAGGTGACACAGGTTCTATAAATGTGAATTATCACAAGAAATTTTTTATTTTACTTGCGAGTGCTGCAGTGAAAAAATGTATTCTGCTACATTGGAAATCTGAAAACTCTCCAACACTGAGACACTAGATTAATGAGCTAGCGTCCTACTGCACACCTGAGAAGATATTGCATAGTGTAAAAGGGAAATATGGAACCTTCGAAAAAATTTGGGGCCCCTTCCTGTCAGTACTACCGTCTTTGGACCTAACAGATCATAGAGATGACGCAAATCCCCCTGGGTCTGCCTTGAGTTGATCCCCGGTTAGGCCCTTCTGACTTGATTTCCTGAATGCTGTAGTTTTATCTTGTGGGATGTTGATTCCTGTGTATGAGAGTTTCTATAGATAGGTGTAAATATGGGCTATCTGGATACACGAATGTGATGAGGTTGAGAGCCATACAGGGGTAAAGGGGTGGGGGGATGGTGGGAGGGGTTCACATGATGTGTTTTCTGTTTTGCTCAATTTTTTATTTTATTTTTTTTTTAATTCTTTGTTCTTTGTTTGTTTGTGTGTTTGTTTTAAATTTCTGTAATTACCAATATTGTCATTATTATTATTATTATTATTATTATTATTATTATTATTATTATGCCTGTATTTTCTGTGTTTGGTTTTCAGATGTTTGAGGTTATCCATGGAAGGCATAGATACAAGAGTGTGCACCTGGGAGTGCTTCTGTGGTCAGTTGTGAGTTTTCTGTTTGTTTGTTTTTTTGTTTTTGTTTTCTTTCTTGCTTTGTGTGTATGTTTGTTTTTTTGTTCGTTTCCAATTTAAAAATGAAAATAAAGCTTAGAAAAAAAAATTTGTTGTTTGTGGTTGTATTTTGTGTTTTTTGTATTTTAATTTATTATAATCTATTTTAATCTACTGTTTTATTGATGTCTTCTTCTCTTTGTAAGGTGACCTTGGGTTTTAGAAAGGCGCCCTCAAATAAAATGTATTATTAATATTATTATTATTACTTGTTGCCATTGTAACAAATACTGCAGTCTGATGATCAATGACATCAGGATAAGAAAGAAACGCATGGTGACCTGCGGATGCTCCGCCATGGTGCTCACGGGCGGTTTCACTCTTAGTGCAAGCTGCTGGATCAGTGAGGGATTCTTTAGAGCATGTTTGAAATTATTTAAACCTTTATGAACTCTCTCGCTGATGAGTCTTTCTGTTGGACTAATTTTAGTAAAACTGTAAAATAACAGCCATGAAGCAGTATGACCTTCATCACTGCTAACCTGCTCGTGAAATGTTGCTGCTCAGTGAAACCGGCTGCAGGCAGGAAGAGGAAGTTGAGGAACTCACCGTCTTTGGTGTTGAGACATTTTTTCAGGCTCTCGTTGACCAGCGGACTTTTATTCTGAGGAGAAACATCAGCGAGAGCTCAGAACAGGTCAAAGCTGTCAGTCACACATCAAGACCATCATTGACCCCTCCCAACTTCCTGACTCCTCCCACCTCATTGTTCACTTTTCCAGACTACAAACTTAGATTTCAATCTAAACACACCATGAACCTGCTGTCTCACGTATTCCTGAATTTGAATACTTTATTAATGACGTAGTAATAGTCGCTCCAAGACACTAAAAACTGGAACTGACTAAACTAAAGTTA
The DNA here is from genome assembly GCF_041146795.1 of Maylandia zebra. Taxonomy (NCBI): domain Eukaryota; kingdom Metazoa; phylum Chordata; class Actinopteri; order Cichliformes; family Cichlidae; genus Maylandia; species Maylandia zebra. The sequence continues at coordinate 26,779,770 of NC_135181.1, read as the reverse complement.
AAATATAGCAAAATAGCTCTTATTATAAATATTCCAGTATGCTACACAAATTAAATATATTTGGTTAAGATTGCCCTTGTTATGTGCAGATATTTTAGTGTGTGCTGTGTATTAGATGGAGGAGTTGTTCAGTGCTACATTACGTATAATCTCATGCTCTCGTTGTGACTGGCCAGCATGTCACAGAGTGAGTGGGAGGTATTGTCCGGCATTGTCCTGATCTTGGACTATGACGGACAGCACTGACTGATCAACACTGTGCTTGGAACTTCTGTGTGAATCACTCACCTCCAGTTTGTCCTGCTCCTCCATTGCCAGGAACACCGCCGCTCTCATCTCCGCCTGCAGGAACATGTCATCAATACAGGTAGTTATTGAAACCTATCAGTAAATTCATACATGTCATTCATGACAGATATTTCAAACTAAAAGGGTTTCCTAAATATTATTTCATTTCCATTCATCAGTTTTCTTCCAGTCATCGTATTCAGGGTCGTGGGGGGTGGAGCCTCTCCCAGAGGTGGGACACACCTGGACCAACCAGCGTGTTGCAGGACTAACAGCGTTTCATTCATTTGCTGTATTTCACATTATTTTTATATGAGCTCTCGGCGCAAATCTTCCTGGTTCCTGGATCAGATTTTAGGCTGACGGGTTCCAACTGTGCTGAAGTTAGCACGCACGAAACTAGACCTGCACAATCCACACAGCGCTTAGTTTAGATATAAGTCACAAACTGATCAGATATCAGTCACAAACTGATCAGATATCAGTCACAAACTGATCAGATATCAATAAGAGTGGTTTCAGGTTTGGAGGTAAGTCTTTCTCAGCACCTGACGCTGTCGAGTCACATGACAAAAACAGGGCGTGAAAGGAAATAAAAAAGGAAAACTATTTCTATTTGTTCTGTGAGGTTTCTTCTTCCTGGCTGTGAGCTTTGCGGTTCTATGCTGAGCCGCAGTTACACGTTATTAGTAATAAAATGTCTCATCTACTCTCACGGATGTTTAAACCGGTTTCAAAGGTTAGATCCTGCTTGATCGACAACAGCAGCAACAGAGCTCACACAGCTGCTGAACCTCTACACTCAGTCAGAACTTCATCTCTCCTCTCAGGTTAAATAAAATAAACCTGAAACAGTCTCTGAGCAGCCGGTTAGCAGTCGTTAGCTGCTAGTAGCTGTAGCCTATCCCGCCGTCAGGGCGTCTCACGTTAAACGTGACCTTTCACCTTCAGCTTGTTCAGAGCTCCGCTGTTCTCAAGATTCTGGATCAGCAGGTCCCGCAGTTCCGTGTCGTCCTCGGCTGCTGACATTTTTCTGTCTGAAGCTTAAGGTGCTAACGTAGCTAACTGCTGCTGCCAGGACAACACGCCAAAACAACCTGACGCAACTTCCGCCCTTTATTCTTCTGTTGCTCTTTAGCCGATCTGTACGCAGTTCAGCCTGAATGCCATCTGCTGGCTTGCAGTCGGAACTACAGCTGGATAATTTACCAGTTTAACAAACGGCGTTCACGGTCCGTGAGAGGGATTCAGCCTCACGTTTTTCATGTTATTTCTACTTTTATTATTTTTTACATTTAAGCCTTCAGTGTGGGACGGACAGATTTCGCAGGTCTTTCCTCCCCACTGCTGTCAGACTGTACAACAAAGACTCCAACTGATCAAACACACACATCCACACATGTGCAATAACACTAAGTGCAATTCTCTTTTCTTGCATCGTTGTATTTTTACTCAGTTGTATATAGAATTTGTATTCTATTTTTATCCTATTGTATATTTTATTCTATTTTATTCTACTGTATATAGTATTCTATTCTATTCTGTACAGTTGTGTACTGTATTTATTCTTATTATATTCTAATTTTTGCTACATAACTTTTGCACTGTCCACTTCCTGCTGTGACAAAACAAATTTCACACGTGTGGGACTAATAAAGGTTATTTTATCTTATGATTTCTAAGTTTCTGAGCTAGTTTGTGACCTTGTATTTATTATCTCTCCAGACGGAGTCTGTCTTCACATTAAATTAATAACTGCAATCGTTGCACGTCTGCTACAAAAAGCTTCAGAGGGGCCGAAAAATAAAACAGAAGACTCGTAAGATCCCCGGTGAGTAGAAATACTGCACTGTACTGCAGGGCCGTGCAGAGAGGTTTAAAGGGGCGGGTGCTCGAAGTTAAAAGGGGGCACATTGAACCAGGCTGAATAACAACAACACACATTCATCAAGAATCTAATATAGGAAGGGCAGGGCTGTGTTGATCTGAGACTGTAGACATTAAAAAGTCCACAGGAGAGATGGTAGCTGATTAAACAAGTGTCATGAGATAATAACAAAATGCAAAGATTGGTGACAGCGCTTGGAACCATAAGGCAACAAAAAACTGTGAGAAATAATTTAGGCTCTGCCTGTGAATCACTCTTTGCTTCTCTTCTTCCTTCCATCCCATCATTTCATATACCACTCTCCACTTGCTGTCTACCTGAGAACAAGGCACAACTTGCTATTGCAATAAACTATAATCTAATTATCCACACCTAACAACTCTTGCACTTAATCTTTAATAAAATGATGACAGAAAAATGTTATAGCACTGCCTTTAGTAGCCTCACACAGCTCCTACTGTTTCCTCCTCATGTCCTTACCAGGTATGTCTGGACAATGTTATATCATGAGTAAATCCATCTAAATAAAACACACACATGCACGCACACACAGTGACATTTTAGACCTTCTTCAGAATACTGTATATACTATGGGCATCATGGTGCTGATCCAGAATCCTTACATTATTATTTATTACTAGAGCTACAATAATAAAGCAATGAGGAGGGGGAAGTAATAAATATGAAATAATGTATTTATGATGATTCTATTTGTTTCACTATCCACTCTGTGCAGGGGCAAAGCTTATTACATTTTTAAACTGTAGCGATACAATCATTTTACTGCTGTAAATTCCAAATTTTGTCTTATTTAAAATATAAATCTAATATAATCTGCTTCTTAATGTATGTTCTTTAAAATACAGCGTGTTTTTTAATATATTATAATTATAATAATGCATAATTATGTGGACATGCATACTAGATCGTTTTTTAGTGAAATATAATCCCTCCAGAAAGGCAGGAAAAGCCCTGTAACTTACTTTAAAACTAAATATGTTTCTTAATACTTTAAAACTAAATATGTTCCCTAAAACGGTGACAGAGCTACAGACCCATGACAGCCTTACACAGGTAGCCAGCAGCTATGACCAGCACTACTTGTGCAGTTAATAAAAGGACAGGTAATGTTTGTCGCGCTGTTGCACACACAGCACGCTCATTTGTTTCAGTTCGTCAGTTGCCACAAGACAACTTACCAACGTGTACGTAATAAGCTAATACTCCTGTGTGCTACACACTACAGTGTACGCTGTACACCTACTTACTGGTTTTGTCGCATCAGTCTGTGTCTCTGAGTTAACTTGTGTTTCTCCTACAGCTCCGGACCGCTAAAAATGCGCGTGCTCTTTGTGAGCTCGTTCCCGGCTCGTAACCAGCGCGTTCTGCCGTCAAGGGCGATCATTGGTTAAATGTGATCATGTGACTGATGCAAGCCAGATCCTTTTATTTAGCAAAACTGTGATTAATAGTTAAATATTATTGTTGAGGGGTACAGACAGGACTCCGCACGCACGCACACATAAATTTTTTTTTTTTTAAAGTTGCCTCAACAAAAGGGCACTTTGGGCACCCACCAGGAAAGGGGCGAGTGCTCAAGCCCCTCTAGCCCCCCCTCTGCACGTGCCTGCTGTACTGCACAGAATACTGCATGCAAAAGGGTTACCAGAAATGACCAAAAAGCACCAATGAACGCCACAGTAAATCATTCCTACCTGTGGCCATCTCTCCTCCTTCTAATACAATGTAAACACTACAATAGTTACATCCTTTTGGCACACACTCTTTCTTACTCTGTAATGTTTCTGTCAATTTGTTAATATTTATTTATAATCACATATGTCAACCCTGAATATTTATTACTTGGTGACTTGTATTGTATACATTATGCTATTTCTCATATCTTAACATACTGTATTGATAAATAGTCTAGTTTGTTTTTGTTAATGCTACTGTACTGACACAACTGTAACCCATATAATTTCCCTAGGGATTAATAAAGTATTCTGATTCTGATCAAATCAGGAATGGCTCTCATATACAGTAAAACACCTTCAGTCCCTCAATTTTGAGTGCGACCGACAGACTTTTTTTTAATGAATGAATTTATTAATTTATTAGTTATTGATTCCTGTTTTGCCAGTTTTATCCTTGAAGACTTAAACGATTAAAAAAGACTTTGCCTTCAGATGCGGTGAGCTGTGTGTGTGTTCTTTAGCCAGATGCCAACAGATGTTTCTGAGACTGATCTGAAGAGAAAGCAGCAGGAGGAGGAGGCAGACGGAGGGGGATAGGAGGAGGAGCAGAAAGCAGAGAAGCACGCGCAGACGCACGGGCACGGACCTCCGGTGGATCACGGAGCCTCCGCCGCCTCTGCGCAGCTGCAGCCGGTATCAGAAGCAGTACGGTCGGCCTAACATCGGAACTATGGCCGACGACGGAGCTCCATCCACGGCCTGCACAGGCTCCAGCCTTCTGCAGCCGCTCAGCGAGCTCACCGACCTGCCGCTGGACCAGGTAAGAGCCGCCGGACCTCGGCGGCCGCCGCTCCGGAGGTCCGACACGGGGGTACAAAGAGAGGCGAGGACGGGGAAGGGAGGAGGGCTTTGTCCGTAAAAGTAAAGGGCGGAGGCCTCGTGCAGACTCCTGCAGCTGTGATGGATGAGAGGCTTCATGCTGCTCATTCACGTAAGGAGGAGGAAGGGGATGTAGCTGTGCGGACTGTTCCTATTGTGATGATGATGAAGGGGAAAGGCATGTCGGTGGTGGTGGGGGAAGGGGAGGGGGGGTGATCTCTCACCCGTGATGCTCCTGAGGCTCCACCTTTCCTCTTAGGTTTCGTCTGCGCTGGGGTCAGGTGTGGAGCTTCTCTGACGCAGGTGTGGCTCAGGTGATAACCAGGCACAGCCATGACCTCCACGTCAGCTCCTGATTGGTCATTCCTCAGTCCAGAGCTCAGAGGGGGTGGAGCAGCTACTCATTCAGCAGATGGTAGATCAGAGTGTGGTTGTGTGGACCTTCACCAGGTGATCCTGGTGAGCTGCTGCACACACCTACCCTCTGACTGGCTGACAGCCAGGCCTCTGGAGCCGGTTCAGGTGACCAGCTGCCTCAGTTTACTAGTTTTACAGGGAAGTACTGATGATACCAGTATCTCCTGTGGGCTGATGTCATTGTGTGTGAGTCTTCAGAGAAAAATCCTGTTTCTACACCACACAGCAAGTTTCACGCCTCTGAGTGGAGGCTCTGGTGTCACTTCCCTCCAAGGCAGGAAGTGGGCACTGCCAGAGGTGCTCCGAGAAGGAGGCCGGGGGGTGCGACCCTCACCAAGGTCGCTCCTTCTCAAACAGCACATTTCATCTTCTGCTCGACCGTCTCTGATTTTCATAAATATTTATCGTCCATAGTGTGAACACACGGCCGCTGTAACCTTTAAACAGTTTGTAGATACTCTAACAGTACAACAGAGAGTATTACAGAGAACTGTTTGAAAACTGCTGCATCAGCAAACTTTCAGGCCTTTTTCACACATTCAAACATGAAAATCTCAAACCTGTAAAAGATCAAAGCCAGAGATCTCGCTGCTCCTTATTCCCATCGTCCTGACTCAGATGTGTACTTTGGGACAGGCACAGTAAAACCTGCCTGAGTATCATTTAGGTAGTTTCAAGGCGTCTTGTAACGTCTTATATTTCAGGACACTATATTTCAAAAACTTCACACTGTAAGAAAATACCTCGTGACAGTGACTCAGTGATGAGTACTTCGACTTCACAGTGTTGCAAAAAAACACAAGAGAACTTTGAAAGTCAAATTCTGAGTTTTGAAGTACAAAGAGACACAAAGTACTGCAGGTGGTGATATCATTGCTCTGTTTACAAACACTCACAATACCACACACAATACTACAAAAACTGACAGCACTATTGATACTCTGACATTACTACAGATATTAGTCAGATAGCACTCTGATGTTATTTTCTTAGTATTCTGGTATTAGTCTGTAGTAGACGGTGACTGGACAATAACATGGGTGTTACTGTGCTAATGATGATGAAGATCCTCCTCCTCGCCTTCTTGCAGGAGGAGCTGCTTGGAGAAAAGGGCAGCCATTTTGTGCTTGTGTTGGTTCTGAAAGAGTCATGTGACACCTCTCTCACACCCAGGAGGGGGCGGTGGCGCTCAGGTTTGGTCCTCTCAGCAGGAGGAAGGCAGGATTAGCCAATGAGCATGCAGCACCCCTCTGTGAAGGTGTTAGAGAAGGTGAGGGGTCAGCCTGAGGGAGGCGGAGCAGTCTAACGGTGGGCGGGTCTGCCCTCTCTCACCTGGATGTACTGAAGCACCAATGAGGTGCTGTCTGTTTGCTTCACCTGCAGGTGAACTTCGTAGCGTGCCAGCTCTGCGCTCTGATCTCCGCCTTCTGGTTTCGTCTCTTCCTCCATCCCAGTAAGACCAGTCCCATCATCCGGCACGTGGTGGCCACGCTGCTGGGACTCTATTTTGCCATGTTCTGCTTCGGCTGGTAAGACCAACTACGACTCAGGATCAGTAAAACTGAGCTCTCCAAAGTCTGACTTATCCTAAAATTGAACTCTGATAGAGGTCACACGTGCATCGCTCATCTCACCTGTAATGGAAAAATTACACAATAATGATTGTCAGGAGCAGAAAACATCAGATGTGGCTGGACTAAATAAGAATCCGCTGTTAGAGCAGCTTTGCATGACTCGCAGTCATAATAATCCTTCTTTCATTTTCTCGCCGTCTGAAACAACTTTTAGCTCCTCTCCCCCTTTAAGAAAGCTTTCTTCTGATTCGGTCTGTGTGTCAGATGACCCTAAAACAAACTCTCTATGACATCATCCAGATCCCAGAGGGAAAAATGCTGTGACTGACTGAGTGTTGAGGGCAGCCTGAGCGTTGGCTCACAGAGATTACTGTTTGTACACCAAGCTGATTATGTTTAATGTGAGCATCCGTCACAGGAGCAGCAGACACATCACGTGTTCTGGTCAGCTGGTGTCTGGAGATGACGCTCTGTGTTCTCCTTGTTTTACAGGTATGCTCTCCACTTCCTGGTTCAGAGCGGACTCACCTACGGCATCATGATCCTCACCGGAGTCGAACACATGCACAAGTGAGCGTCACACACGACATGCATTAAAACGCTGCTAACAAGCCATTAACAAGCTCAGGGTTAATGAGGAAACTTTTTATCACCTTTGATGTCAGGAGAGCAGCTCACAGTCGGACCTCTGTTATTTCCAGCTCTGTGAACATTAGGTCATGCATACTGGCACAAAAGGACTTCCACAGATTCTGATGTTGTAAAAGTAACAATGTGCTCCTTTCAGCCAAACAAACATGACTGCACCAGGTGTTCTGTCCTCAAAAGGATGCAAACTTCAGACTGGTGAAGGTCTTAAACCCGTGGAGCTTCACATGAGCTACAGCCAGAAACCTGAGTGAGCCAGATCATCACAGAGGTCCTCAGACCTCAGTGAGGCCGTCAGGACCGCCGACCCCAAGTTGAATAACAGCCTGTTCTCTGTGTTTTTCCAGGTACTGCCTAGTGGTGGCGCTCACATACCTGAGTCTGTGTCAGATCACTCGAGTGTACGTCTTTGACTACGGCATGTACACCGCCGATTTCACAGGGTAACGCCTCCGCTCTGTGGCCCATTCACTCCTAAACGCCTCTCCGTGTCCAGGCTCTAATCTCTGCCTCTGCCCTCTCTGCAGCCCCATGATGGTCATCACTCAGAAGATCACCAGTCTGGCGTTTGAGATCCATGACGGTGAGCTGCACTCTCAGACAGGCTGTTTTCCGTAAATCCTTCAGGTTTTACTGTCCACTCTGTGTTTCTGACAGGAATGGCTCGGAAGGAGGAACATCTGACGGCGGGACAGAAGATTCTGGCAATAAGGTTTGTTCATGGTAGAAACATTATTTACTGGAACAGAAATCACTGTGTTTAGGCAGGAGGGTGGAGCTTAAGACAAAATCCATGCCTCCATGGTAGACACTTGTCAATCAAAGGTATCTCCGCCCTAATACTTCTCCCTAAAAGTAATGCAACTTCCTGCTGTACTTCTGTTCATGCAAAACAGGTTTAGTATGAAAAAATAGCTTCACCTAAACTAAAAACAAAAAATACTCGGCTGAGTCACTTTTACTGGATCAGTCCTTCAAAACTCATGACATAGCGGAACCCTTTGAATGGTCTTCTTCCTGCTCTTAGTAGATCTTTGCATGAACAATCCTCATTCTGTGGCCTTCATTTTTCATCACGTTATCGGCAGTGTTGGAGTTCAAAATTGTTGATTCTGCTCGTCTGGACGTTTCGTCACTCATCCAGGTGACTTCTTCAGTCTCAGCTGACTGCATGTTTCCTCAACCTTACAAACAGTACATTTACACAATAACTGAAATTAGCCACTAAATGAACAATCAGCTGTGAGGTCAGTTCCTTGATCATTAATCAATCAATGGTAGGCAGCTCTGAACAGCACATCCAGAACACCTTGGATTTTATTGAGAAGGTGAGAGATGTCATTATGGAGGCAGATGAAACAATGGTCTCATACAATGTTACATTTCTCTTCACTTGTGTTCCAGTCACTGAAGCGTTGGAGGTAGTTCGTAAGACATTACAGGATGACCCCAACCTTAGCAACAGGACCACTCTCAGCATTGACCAAGTGTGTTTACTTTTGGAACTGTGTCTTAATTCCACCTATTTCGCATACAAGGGTCAATACTACAGTCAGAAACATGGGTGTGCCATGATTTCCCCAGTTTCACCCACTGTGGCCTACGTGTACATGGAAGAAGTGGGAATGAGGGCTCTTTTATCCTACTATGGAACATCACCAAGTCATTGGTTCAGGTATGTGGATGAAACCTGGGTGAAAATCAAATCTCAGCACGGGACGTACCACAATTCATGGATCACATTAACTCGATGGACCAACACATCAAATTCACAAGGGAGGAAGAGCTGCCATGATTAGTCGACTAGTCACGATTACGTCGACTATCAAAATCGTTGCCAAGTAATTTAATAGTCGATGCATCAATTTAAGCTTTTTAAGATCCTGCAAGACACAGGAATAAGTAGTAGGATTTAAGAGTATAATAACGGACTGAAACAGAAGATGGCAGCAATGCATCTACAAGGATGCCAGCTGCCGTTAAACGCCAAAGAAGAAGAAGAAGCAGTCTCCGGTATCATAGCTGTGTCCAGATTCAGGGACTGCATATCTTCGGAAGCCACATTTGTAGGCAGATTATGTGACAGCGACGCAACGAAGGCTGTCACAATTTGAAGACTCCTCCAAATGCGACCTTAAGCACAAAATTACGTTCATCTGTTTTATAATGTCTAATAAGCCTCATAATAAGCACAGTCACTACATGACTGAAACACAAGCTTAATCTCTCTATCAATAAAAATAGTATACACGTATGCTTGAATAAAAACAAACAGGTGATATAGAACACTTTTATTTTTATTTTAGCATACACTCAAAAATTACAATAGACAGCTGCACTTTTGTAGGCCGAGTACGTAAAGGTGACGCGACAAAGGCTGTCCCAATTCAAAGACTCCTCCAAATGCGGTTGACAAATGCGTCCTGCTTTTCCCCAGATTTGAAGGATGGGTCAGGTGTATCCTTCGTAGCCCAACCTATCTCAGAATTCACAGTGTGGCCCAGCCAATTTCCAGTTTCCAACAATGGTGGCAGCTACTTAGTTTTAATATCACTCTTATTGCTCCTTCTGGGTCACAAAATAAACTTTTAAGATCAAGTCTGGACTTAAAGAAGTCCAGACGCTTTTCTTTGCAAGCTCCTTTGACTACGATGACCTGGATGATTGATTAGAGGATTAGAGGATCATCAGGGGGTCCTTTTGTCCCTCTGTGGGGGGTCACTCCCACTAGGTTTATATCTGGGACTCTCCACCATTTGACCTTAGAACTGAAGAAGCTTCTCGGATGAGAGGTGAAACGTCTTCAAGTAACTTAAAGAAGTCCAGACGCTTTTCTTTGCAAGCTCCTTTGACGACAATTTGCATATTAATGATCATAAACCAACCTCACAGCAAATTGTTCAATCAGTGGGCTGGTTTCAATTATTGCGCAAATCTACTGTTTATAAGATTAGGGAAACCTGCAGTCAACTGAGATTGAAGAAGTCGCTTGGATAAATGACGAAATGTTTCCCCCACTAAAAACGTTACATCCAGATGAACAGAATCACCTTTTGGGATTTACCTCCCTGGGTGATTTAGCATGCATCAAGACAGTGTTAGAGTTGTCACTCAAAAAACTAATCTATTGCACATTACTTGTTACTTATATTAAAAGTAGTGTTGTATGTTACTTAATTACTCACTGAAGAAAGTAATTTCTTACACAACCTGTTACATTACCTCCATGTCACTCCAACCTGAAGCACAGTCTGATAATTATCAATGAACAGTGTACACCTGAAGCTACAGTCGCACACTGACACAGATCTCTGTGCTAATGAGGACACACACACTCTTGAAGTTTGAATAAAAGCAAAGTTAAAACGAGCCAAACAGACTTCAGAGCAGTCGTCATGGTGATTCTGCTTTAGAAACATGAACAGGTAGAACTGCCTTTGTTAACCTATTGAAGTTCAGGGTCTGGCTGCTAGACTGGGGTCTGCATATACTCCACTCTTTCATCACTCTTAGGTTCTTGGCTAGCTTAGCATTAGCATGCTGTCTGTGCAGATGTTAGCTAAATATCAGACATGATAAATGGATATGTACTTTAGAGAGCTTTTCTAACTGAGGTTTTTACTACAAGTCTCACTATGCCAATCACATTAGCTCTTTGTTCTGTGTTCTGGTTCTCCTTTACTGTCTCCCCTTCATTGGCTCCATTAAAAATCCAGAATTTAAATCCTGCTCCTCACATTCAAGGTCTTGAATAATCAGGCCCCATCTTATCTTAACGACCTTATAGTATCATATCGTTAGAGCACTTCACTTTCACACTGCAGGCTTACTTGTTGTTCCTAGAGTATTTAAAAGTAGAATGGGAGGCAGAGCCTTCAGTTTTCAGGCCCCTCTTCTGTGGAACCAGCTTCCAGTTTGGATTCAGGAGACAGACAATATCTCTACTTTTAGGATTAGCCTTCAAACTTTCCTTTTTGCTAAAGCATATAGTTCGGGCTGGATCAGGTGACCCTGAATCCTCCCTTAGTTATGCTGCAATAGGTGAAGGTAGCTGGGGAATTCCCATGATGCACTGGGTGTTTCTTCTTAACTCACGTCACTCATGTGTTCGTACACCTCTCGCATTAAATCATTGGTTCAATAAAAAGAGATTAGTACAAGAAACTGAACATTATTTATTGACATACAGAATTTAATGAAACCATTTTGCATGTACTCTGATGGCCCACCACAGCAGAACAGAATCCCAGCAGTGATAGAAATTAGGGCGTGTGAAAACAGATCTTTCATATACAACTTGTTCATTTATTATTAATCTCTGGCTCTCTTCCACAGTGTGTCTTTTGTCCTGTGTTCCTCCCCTCACCCAAACCAGTCACAGCAGATGGCCGCCCCTCCCTGAGCCTGGTTCTGCTGGAGGTTTCTTCCTGTTAAAATGTAGTTTTTCCTTCCCACTGTCACCAGAGTGCTTTCTCATCGGGGCTCATGTGATTGTTGGGGTTTTCTCTGTTTTCTTTGTATTCTTGTAGGGTCTAAGTTACTGTAAAAAGCACCTTGAGGCAACTGTAGTTGTAATTTGGCGTTGTATAGATAAAACTGAATTGAAAATTGAATAGTTCTCCATGCCTTCTTTCGGAGCACGGCTGTTTCCATAGCATACAACATTCACAGGAGTTGCCAATAGAAAGCATTGTGGTGAAATGGTCTTAACCCTCTATTTATTTAGGAGAATGCCCAGTCTGCTGGAGTACTTCAGCTACAACTGTAACTTCATGGGGATCCTGGCTGGCCCCACCTGCTCCTACAACGACTACATCGGCTTCATCGAGGGAGCCCCTCGACGCTGCAGAGACTACAAGGATGAAAGGAAGTCCAGCAGCAAGCTGAGGCACAGTGAGCCCTCCCCAAACGTAGGTCGCATGACTAAGGTATACCTGTATTTACAGTATGAGCAGTCGCCCCCGCTTGACATTAAACAGAAAGCAGGTTTAAGACATTTACCGTTGAGACGTTTAAACTGAGGAGCGTAATCCATTTCTTCTTTTGTTCATGATTGCTGACTGAATTTAAGACATACTGAACCTGAATGAATACTATGTTTCTCCACAGATGGAGGTCGTACGTAAGGTCACCACCTCCTTCTTCTGCCTGCTGGTGTTTCTGTCAGTGTGTAAGGTTTTCCCAGTGGAGCGAAACATCGACGACAACTTCATTGCCAACACACCTTTCTATGCTCAAGTGGTTTACCTGTACCTGTCCATGCTGACTACCAGACCCAAGTACTACTTCGTCTGGACGCTTGGTGGGTGGCTGAAATCTGCTTTGTGCAAATAAACTTTCATGTGCTGCTTTAGAGAAATTGGATTAAAATCAAAATCTAACCGATCATTTGTGCTGAAATGAAAATGCTGGGTTCACTGTTAGCACAAACACACTGTTCATACCTAAATTTCTGACCAGTCACATCTGTGCTACAGCTGACGCCATCAACAACGCCGCCGGTTTTGGCTTCAATGGTTACGACAGTGACGGCTCTGCTCGCTGGGACCTCATCTCCAATCTGAGGATCCTGAAGATTGAGGTCAGGACCATCACAGACCTGGACAAGTTTACGAGTAGGGATGGGTATCGTTTAGGTTTTATCCGATATCGATGCCAAACCGGTACTTTTGAAATGGTGCCGGTGCTTAAACGGTGCTCAAACCGGTGCTTAAATTTGAATTTGAATTTGAATTTGAATTTGAAAGAATGGAGAACACAAAATTGGTCCAAAAACCTCTCATTTTCAGCTGTTTTTTTGTAAAAAGATAACAATGTTAGCCTTTTTTTATGGCATCACTCTTGGCTGGAAGCAGTGCTTAATCAATGGAAAAAACACAAACTTTGTCCAAAAACCTCTCATGTTTAACTGTTTTCCACTTTTTCTTTGGTCATTTTAGCCTTTTTGGCCAGGGTGAAGGGAGTATCTGCCATCAAACAAGAAGACAGCCGCATGTAGCTATGATGATGTTTGCTAGTTCACCTTACATGCATTAATTTGATAACGCTGTTAGCCTACTCAGCGTAAATTACACACGGACAACATTAAGCTACTCACGCAGAGAAGAACGGCTGCTGCTGCCATCATCATCCGTCATCATTTCTGCTACACTGGCAGGGCTAGGGGCCAGGACTCTATTCTTCGGGTTCTTGGGGGATGTTGCTAACTCAGGGTCCGATAACAGGCACCACACCCGCAGTAGATGTGCACGGTGTGAGGTCTCACAGCAAGCTATCAAATACGGCGCATTTCTCGGCTTTTAAAAAAAAAACGCTATGCGTCGCCAGGTGTTTCATCGGATTCGAGGTGTTACCTCCTTTGCACAGTATCACAGTATCAGCTTAAAGCACTTGTTGCTGCTGAGTTTGCATCTTTTGCTGTGAAGTACAGCCAGACTTTTGACCGCTTTGCCTTGGTCATTTTTAATCTGTAGCTCTGCTCTAAAAGAACGTACGTACCTGGACCCGCCTACTATCCTCGGAAACGTAAAATGATTGGCTAGAATCTAAAGTGTATCACAGCTCAGGAAAAAAAAGCACCGAAATAAAGCACCGAAATGTGCACTGCTTTTCGGTCTGGTTACTACCGTTTATGTCAGAACCGGTGCCATAATGGCACCGGATACCGGTACCCATCCCTATTTACGAGTCACTAAAATGGTTTGATAACATCAGTCTAATGGATCTCTGTCTGCTTCCAGTTTGCCACCAGCTTCAAAGTTTTCCTGGACAACTGGAACATTCAGACAGCACACTGGCTCAAAAGGTCACACTCAGTTACCTGATCTGGAATCTGTACCTGGCATGTGTAAAAATGACTGTTTGTGACCTCTGACCCCTTATCTCTGATTGACAGGGTGTGTTATGAGCGATGTCCCTACCATCCGACAGCAGCCACCTTCATCCTGTCAGCCATGTGGCACGGAGCCTATCCAGGATATTACCTCACCTTCCTCACAGGGATCGTCATCACGCTGGCAGCCAGAGCGGTGAGCCGCTGTTAGCTATTAGCCGCTAGCTGTTAGCCATTATCATTTAGCAGTTAGCTGTTATCTGTTAACTGATGTTGCTGCTAAGCCTTTGAAATGAGACCTGTGTCCATTTTAGCAGTCATCCATGTTAACTTCTCATCCTCAGGTCAGACACAACGTTCGACCATACTTCCTGCACTCCTCCGTACACAAACTGGTCTATGATGTCATCACGTGGGCAGCCACTCAGATTGCCATCTGCTACACGGTGATACCTTTTGTCTTGCTGTCTGTGGGTCCATCCATGAAGTTCTACAGGTCAGTAAGTCAGAAAGGGTTGACCAAAGTTTAATCAAGATTCAATCCAGGTTTAATGCATGTTTAACACAGCTTTAACCCAGGTTTAAATCAGGTTTTACCAAGGTTTAATATAAGTTATTCCAGGTTTAACCCAGATATATTTCAGGTTTACTGCTGGTGCAGCCCAGGTTTAAACCTTGTTTAACCCAGGTTTAATTCATGTGTAACTTTGACTGCTCATAGCAGCATTTCTGAATTTTCATCTTCTCTGCAGTTCCTGGTACTTTAGCCTCCACATCGGCTGCATTCTGGTCGCATTCGTGCTGCCCGTCAAACGGAGGAATCTCCCTCTCAAAGACCAGCAGAAGAGCCCAGTGCAGGAATCGCTTCAGCGCCACCTAGAGGCTACAGACAGGACCTGCAGCCAGAAGGCGAAAACCACATGAGACAGAGGACAGAGAGCGATGATGTGACATCATGCATTACATGGACGTGTACAGAAAGTGGGCAGATGGAGCTTCCTGCTGGCTGGGTACAGAAACATGATGACGATTACTTGGAGTCATAGGGAGGGGTATGGAAACAGGCCCCGTGTTGTCTTCAAAAGGATTCGTGACTGCTCAGATTCAGACAGATGTGTGGTGATGGAGGATTCATGTGTATAAATACATACAGTGTAAGTTGACATGGAGCTGCTGTGTGGGAAGCTGAGCTGCCCCAAACTCTCATGATCACCTGTGTAGTGTTTCTTTGTGGTTAAACACCTGCTGACTGTTCATCTGCAAGGAAGAAGAACAAAGGAAGGACGGGAAGAGTGGCTGGATGAGTGAAGCATGCACAAATGGAAGTCAGGCAGGTTAAACCACAGCATGACAGTGTTCACAGGGGCCGATAAAGGTCCACTCAGCAGTCTTACCCGTTTGGGTTTTTGCAGGTGTTACCTGGAGAGGGTGGCATCACGTTTACATTAGCAGATGTCTGAATCAGGTGATTTATGTCATTTCATTCCAAGCAGTCAGGTGTTTGCAGATTTAGCTCGAAGATTAAATGAACTGAAAGATCAGTAAGGGTCATATGATCATCTTTCACGTTAAAGGAGAACCATTGAGCTAACCTGCAGCTCTACTCAGCTGTATTACCCTCCAATGATTCAAAAATAATAAAATAAAAAAAACAACAACTTTACTTTATTTAACTCTGGCTTCTCAGCTCAATAAACTCTTTTAGCTCCTCTCTCTTTAAAGTCATCCTTCTTTAAAATCCCACTTCCTTCTGATTGGCCAGCTTCTGAAAACCCACTGAGGGGCAGCACTCTGTACCTGTGAGCTGTGCTGCCCACAGGAGATGACCACATAAAGAAATCTAATGTAATGACAAAAATATAGAACAGCGTTGAAGCTGAGTGCTAAGAGCAGGCTTGAGACTAGATTACTTTACGTTGGGTTACTTTAGATTACTCTGGACTACGTTCACATGCTAGTGTTATTACTTTGACCTTGGGCCATGTTTCGTATGAACACATGCTAATATTATGTAAGAAAATAAAGAAAGTGCTTCGGGTTGGGTTCATCGTGGTTCTGTAGTCTGGTCTTCGGATCTAGGAGGACGTTCCGACAGGAAGTGCTATGCGTTTACTGCTGTATGTTTTTGTAAACTGAGGAAAACACATTTCTGTTTCCTGTTGCCATATTTGTATCGTCAGTGTTGTTCCTGGTGGAGATGTTCTGGGACACAGACACCTCTCTGTGGGCTTCATGGTTTTGTAAATGTGAATTAAAGCTGATTTTTGACACCTGACCAAGTGAACATGTGTGATTGTTGCTGGGATGGGTGGAAGTTTGAGTCTGCACTTTAAACTTTGGCAGGCTGATAGGAATCAAACTAGAGAACAACTCTGTTAATAATTCCTCAAATATCAGGTCATAAAGTCGCTGGGTGATGTTTGTGGTTCAGAGATTTCACCAGCACAGCATTAAACCCACAAACATGCACGCACAAACACTTTATTTAAAGCTATCACTCTGGATTTCTATCAAATACACCAGATGTTCTGCTATCCTCACACACTCCGGCCTTTCAGCCTGAGCTTGCATTTTCCTGCTTCTTCCTTAATTCTGAGTTAACCAAATGTTCCACTGCACTAACTTTGGCTTTTGTACAGGGGTGCAGTCTGTTACAGTATGTATAACCTCAGTAAGTATCTGGGTGCTTTACATAGTACAGTCATGACTGAAGGACAAACAGTCATAATGATGAATTGCATAGCCTGACATGCTCAAAATGTTAAACACTGAGATAAATGTGATTATGAGGCAAAGGTAAGGTTTATAGTGAGGCTGGACTCTGAGGAAGGAGAGAAGGACTTGTAGAGGCAGAGAGACCGAGCTGAAAAGGATGTGCAGCAGGTGAGAGTGACTCCCTCCCATGTGAAGGAGTTACTAACTATCCTCGACCAGCTTATAAAAGATGTGAGAACATCTTATTTTGCTGATTTGATTAACGACAAACACAATCCAAGGTTATTGTTTGACGCCATCAGCAGACTCGTCAGTCTGCTGTTCACGTCCTGTTCTTTGACTTTAAACCAGTTTCCTCGACAGATCTTCTCAATATAGTCTCACACATGGACGCTGTCATCCTGCCCAGCAGTCATTATCCCTCCTAAATTCATCAAAGGCGTTATGCCTCATCTCCCTCAGATTCTTTCTATTATGAATCAATCCTTTTTATCTGGCTGCCTTCCAGATTACAGCTAGCATCTTTGCTCTGCTGTAAAACCCTACTTAGATCCCACTGTTTCAGATACTCACAGGACAATTTCCAAACTCACATTTATTTCTGAAATCCTTGAGAAAGTCTGTCAGGTCGTTTATCGTTTAAATTCCAGTCCGGTTAGAGATAAACCCACAGCACTGAACCAGCTTTATTGACTAAGGGTATTCTAATACAATCAGATAAAGCTGAGCTTTCTATTTTAGTCCCGCTCGACTTATCTGATCCCCTGCTGATCTCAGTAGGCGCCCCCATTCCCTGGGCCTGGACCCCCACCAAGGGCAGGGGGTCCAGGCCCATCCAGACCGGGACCCACAGCAGTAGCACCACCAAGCCCCACAGAGCCCGGGGCTCTACTCCCACCCCATCATCCAATTATCTTCCGGACTACATACAGTGGGGCAAAAAAGTATTTAGTCAGCCACCGATTGTGCAAGTTCCCCCACTTTAAATGATGACAGAGGTCAGTAATTTGCACCAGAGGTACACTTCAACTGTGAGAGACAGAATGTGAAAAAAAAATCCATGAATCCACATGGTAGGATTTGTAAAGAATTTATTCGTAAATCAGGGTGGAAAATAAGTATTTGGTCACCTCAAACAAGGAAAATCTCTGGCTCTCACAGACCTGTAACGTCTTCTGTAAGAAGCTTTTCTGTCCCCCACTCGTTACCTGTATGAATGGCACCTGTTTGAACTCATCATCTGTATAAAAGACACCTGTCCACAGCCTCAAACAGTCAGACTCCAAAATCCGCCATGGCCAAGACCAAAGAGCTTTCGAAGGACACCAGGAAAAGTATTGTAGACCTGCACCAGACTGGGAAGAGTGAATCTACAATAGGCAAGCAGCTTGGTGTGAAAAAATCAACTGTGGGAGCAATCATCAGAAAATGGAAGACATACAAGACCACTGATAATCTCCCTCGATCTGGGGCTCCACGCAAGATCTCATCCCGTGGGGTCAAAATGATCATGAGAACGGTGAGCAAAGATCCCAGAACCACACGGGGGGACCTGGTGAATGACCTGCAGAGAGCTGGGACCAAAGTAACAAAGGTCACCATCAGTAACACACTACAACGGCAGGGAATCAAATCCCGCAGTGCCAGACGTTTTCCGCTGCTGAAGCCAGTGCATGTCCAGGCCCGTCTGAAGTTTGCCAGAGAGCACATGGATGATACAGCAGAGGATTGGGAGAATGTCATGTGGTCAGATGAAACCAAAGTAGAACTTTTTGGTATAAACTCAACTCGTCGTGTTTGGAGGAAGAAGAATACTGAGTTGCATCCCAAGAACACCATACCTACTGTGAAGCATGGGGGTGGAAACATCATGCTATGGGGCTGTTTTTCTGCCAAGGGGCCAGGACAACTGATCCGTGTTAAGGACAGAATGAATGGGGCCATGTATCGTGAGATTTTGAGCCAAAACCTCCTTCCATCAGTGGGAACTTTGAAGATGAAACGAGGCTGGGTCTTCCAACATGACAATGATCCAAAACACACCGCCCGGGCAACAAAGGAGTGGCTCCGTAAGAAGCATTTGAAAGTCCTGGAGTGGCCTAGCCAGTCTCCAGACCTCAACCCCATAGAAAATCTGTGGCGGGAGTTGAAAGTCCGTGTTGCTCGGCGACAGCCCCAAAACATCACTGCTCTCGAGAAGATCTGCATGGAGGAATGGGCCAAAATACCAGCTACTGTGTGTGCAAACCTGGTAAAGACCTATAGTAAACGTTTGACCTCTGTTATTGCCAACAAAGGTTATGTTACAAAGTATTGAGTTGTATTTTTGTTATTGACCAAATACTTATTTTCCACCCTGATTTACAAATAAATTCTTTACAAATCCTACCATGTGGATTCATGGATTTTTTTTTTTCACATTCTGTCTCTCACAGTTGAAGTGTACCTCTGGTGCAAATTACTGACCTCTGTCATCATTTTAGGTGGGGGAACTTGCACAATCGGTGGCTGACTAAATACTTTTTTGCCCCACTGTAAGACAATAGACACCTAGGTTGAGTTCATTCTCCACCTCTCCTATATCTCTCCCTCACCTGCAGAGTGAACTCCTGAAGAACAGAGACCTGCAAGGATGTAACAACCTCCCCGCCATTTGAAGGGACCCTCAGTTCTGCAAATGCACCAGAGGCCCCCCCATGCCAGGGCTGGGCCCCCATGCACACACCCATCCACAACCTCGGTGACACACCACCATCAGGACCCAAGCCCCTGAGGCCCAGCCAGAGCCCCAAGCCCCCAAACCTGACTACCAGTCCAGTAACCCATGTCCGCCAGCACAGACTCTCCCCAAGCTCTGCTGCAGTGTAAGTTCTCATCACTCGTATGTAGAGTCCCACAGGGCTCAGTCCCTGGACCAGTTCTGTTTTCTTTACATACATTACCCCTGGGTCACCTGTCTAATGGTTTTAATGGAATCTCCTACCACAGCTATACAGATGACACACAGCTATACTTTTCTGTAAAGCCCAGCAACCTCGACAGCGTCTCCTGACTCAACAAATGCTTCTTTGCCATTACTGAGTGTATATATTCAAATTTCCTCCATCTCAGTTCCAGTAAAACTGAGGTTCTAGTGCTCGGCCCAGACAGCTTCTCTAAGGAGGTTAGCCATTGCTTTGCCCCCTTGCCAATAACATGAAATCATATGCTAAAAACTTTGGAATCATCTTTGACTAACTTTTACTCTCACACCTCAGAGCTCATCCAGTCTTTTTTCCTTCACCTCAGAAATATTGAAAAAATTGCACCTTTACTGTCATTCAATCATCTGGAAGCTGTAGTTCACACTTTTCTCTCACCTTGATCATTTTTGATCGAAATATCTGTAGAAGCTGGCGAAGGCATGCCTTCACCAGCTTCTACAGATATTTCAGAATTCATGTTGCACAATTCATATTAATTTAAAATCTACTTTAAAATTCTGTTACCAACATATAAATGTCAACACGGACTCGCCCCTGCTTATCCAGCAGTCTCTGAAACCTTGTCACGGCAGCTGGCCTCTGACCCTCTAACCAGGGTCTCTTAACTGATTTTAAAACCAGAGAAGATTGTGCTTTTGTGGTTTTTGCAATCAGGATCACTGTTTTTCATTTTCTTTATACGCCTGCTAAAAACTCATTTTTATAGGTTAGCTGTGCCTTAATCTTTTCCACTTAATTTTCACCCATAGTTTGCAACCCTGCATAAATGCATGTGTGTATGTTGAAATATGTATATTTATCTTTAATGTGTGGCATTTACTGAAACTGTGAAGCACTCTGCAACTCTGTGTTTTGAAAAGTGCTACACAAATGCAACAGTTAACAGACTGGTGTAGAGTCAACTGTCTTTGAACGTGGACAAAACAAAAGAGATGATTGTCGACTTCAAGAGAGCACGGAGAGATCACTGTCCACTGAACATCGATGGATCCTCTGTGGAGGTCGTCAAGAGCACCAAATTCCTTGGCGTTCACCTGGTGGAAAACCTCTCCTGGTCCCTCAACACCAGCTCCATAACTAAAAAAGCCCAGCAGCATCTCTAATTCCTGCAGAAACTGAGAAAAGCCCATCTCCCACCATCCATTCTCACCACTTTCTACAGAGGGACTATCAAGAGCATCCTGAGCAGCTGCATCACTGTTTGGTACGGTAACTGCACCGTATTGGATTGCAATATCCTACAATGGATCGTGAGAACAGCTGAGAAGATCATTGGAGCCTCTCTTCCCTCCATCACAGACACCTATCGCACCCAATGCATCAGCAAAACCATCAGCATTGTGGAGGAACCTACACACCCCTCACACACACTCTTCACCCTGCTGCCTTCTGGCAAGAGGTACCAGAGCATTCGGGCCTTCACTGCCAGACTTTGAAACAGTTTCTTCCCCCAAGCCGTCAGACTCCTGAACACTCAGTGACTGGACTGACACACACAGGTATACCTTCATACATCAAGTTACTTTTGCAAAATGCTCAGTCATTTTGCACAACCCACTGTCATTGTTTTGCTTTTCTACTGTGCTGTCTTGTGTCTGTATTGCTGTGCTTTGTCTGGTGTTGCACTGTTTTTGTTTTATTCTTTTATTCTTTTGCAATTGTTCTGCAATTTTTGCACACTTGCACTGTATGTAGTCCTGTCTTTATTGTCTGTTATATTTAGCACCAAAGTCTTGGAGGAACACTGTCTCGCTTCACTGTGTACTGTACCACTGTACATGGTTGGAATGACAATAAAGCCACTTGATTTGACTTGAAGGAGGTTGGTCCAGACGACACTTGTGCAGGTATGGGGAGGTCTGGGAGAGAGGGTGGTGGACTTTTTAATAGTCTGTTTAAAAAGTACAGCACAATGCTGGAAATTGAGCGGATGATGGAAATGAAGAAGACGTGTACCAGTTCTGAGTTTCGAGAACATGGTGATGTGCAGAGCTGAAGGAAGTACAGCGTGATGAAAACACGGGAACCAGGTGTGTAAGTTAGGTTAAGCAGAGGTGAAGAAGAGAGTGCAGGCTGGGTGGAGATGGGGGTCGGGGGTGATGTGTGATGAAGACGCGTTGGAAGTGAAAAACACACTGGGCTTAGAGTGCGGGTGTTTTATTTTAAGTCATTTTAAACTAACAGGAAACTGCTGTCATGTGTGCTTTTATCGTAGCAGCCGAGAGCGGAAGCGGCGAGCTGGCTTTGGCACGCTTGACGGGCGGTGGACTGCGATTGGCTGCCTTGTCTCCGTGCCTCCTGCTGTTGTTCTGATCAGATCAAGATGGCTGCTGTTGTCGGGGATGGAGAGTGAGCTCAGGCTGACATCCGAACACAGGCCGAGGACACGCGCACCGACCCGCTGATCTACGGGAGCCAAACCCCGGACCCGGACCGCCAGAACTCACTCTGATTCTCCGTTGAAGGTAGAGGGGCTCTGCTCCCGTCGCTCTCTCTGCAGCATCCTCCCTGCCATCGATCGCTGTTTGATTGACACGTCGCCGGATCGGTCAGAAAAATCAGATTAGGGTGATTCGGTTTGATTTCCGCCCCGACGGTAAAACATAAAATCTGAGTGCTACCGGTGTAATATGGGGCTTTTTGCTGGTTGGTTCGGGGGTGGTGGGAGGGGTGGGGGCTCCGGGCGGTGAATGGGTGAAGGTTATCCC
Organism: Maylandia zebra; assembly: GCF_041146795.1. NCBI lineage: Eukaryota > Metazoa > Chordata > Actinopteri > Cichliformes > Cichlidae > Maylandia > Maylandia zebra. The sequence goes on along the minus strand of NC_135181.1, from coordinate 26,757,140 downwards.
GGTTACCGCGGGAGATAACGGCGCTGTTAAGGTGACATGGCGGCGGTGTTTCACCGGTAATGAGTCCGAGAGTCCGCTGCCCTCACCGGGACCAGCCGGGCCGGTCAGATACACCACTGCACGGAAACATGGCGGTTTCTTCATTTACAGTGTGGTTGTTATTATTAACACTGGACCCGAGAGAGTCAACATAATAACATAAATCATTAAATGACGTCATCAGGTACCTACTTATTCAGCTTACAATAAAACCTGATCAATCAATATAACTACAGACAAAAAAAAACTCCGCAGTTAATCGATCATTATTATTGTGACTGGATTAAAATTGTCTGATTTATCTACATGTATTTATTTATCTATTATTTATTTGTTGCTGGTCCTGAGCTGTAAACAGTGGGATTATCGAAGACGTCACTGTTAGCACATTAATGAATTCTGTGACATATTGGAGCTGCTCCTCAGACACAGTTATTGTCTGCTCTTCAGTATGAATCCATAAAGATTTCAGTATCTGTGACTCTGCTCATGCCGGCATCTCAATCTTTGTTCTGGGACTTTGAAGCAGCTCTGACCTTTTTCTGACTCTTCTGTGTGACCTCTGGCCTCTAGACAAACTGTCCAACAAGCTCCAGTTTTAAAATTTTATTTGGATGTTACAGATTAGCAGATCTGTGCCGTGCCCCTCAGTAGGCTTCCAGAAGCCAGCGAATGAGGAGAAATGGGTTTTAGTGTAAAAGAGGATGAGTTGAGGTGTAAAAGTGAGGATCCACGACTGGAGAAATCCTGGAACATATTCACCTGGGTTGTTTTTATCCCTTGGCTCCTGGCAGAAAGCTGTGGGCGTGTTTGTGGCTGATTAGAGGGAAACGCTCGCTCATGTGGACAGACCTCAGGCTGTCTGTTCATGGCGGTTTGTCCGTTAGATGATGACTTCCTGTTTTATCAGGCATAGAGCAGAGCCGCCAGCAGATCTCAGGTCAGCTTGTTTCAAAGGAAACTGTCTTCAGACACTGGCTGATGTCTGCACCACAGAAATGTCACAGAGATTTAAACAGGCTGCAGCTGCCTCTCACTAAACCTGCCAGCGCCTCCTGCAGGCTGCTCAGCTCCCGAAAACCAGGAGAAAAACTGACACTTCAGTGTGATTATTGACAAACAGGAAGTACTCAAGTACAGCTAATTGCTTTTATCAGTAATTAAGATCTTCTTTGTCTCATAAACTCAAACAACAACATGCAGAAACACGTCTTTGTCCTTTAAACAGAATTCAAATAAAAACTAATGATGAGGGAATGAGGCGGTGGTGGTGGTGGTGGAGTGGGGGAGCTACGGGGGCAGCTTGATTTATACCACAGGACGGCATGTTTCTGCAGCAGGTTCAAAGGTCACTGTTTGGCTGCAGTTAGAGGAGCAACAGCTGAGTGAATCTAAGAGTTTCATCTCAGAAGTTCAGCTCAGTTTTACCCAGCAGGCCAAGCATTTCACTGCCGTGTTTGTTGTGTCAGCAGGGGGCGCCGTGAGAGACCGCAGACATGGACACTACCACGTCCATCAAGATGACCACGTTGGCCATCCAGAACCTGTTCAGCTACGTGGAGGAGGAGAACCTGTCCGCCCTGAAGGCTCACCTGGATCGCTTCAAGGAAGTGGATGGACGCAGTGACGTATGTAATTGCGCTGTGATGGTGGCAGCGCTCGCTTCACAGTCAAAGACATTTTAGAGCATTTGAGCACAGATATCCCTCCTTTAACTGTATTTAATGACATTCATGTTCAGTGTCATTGTTTGTACTGTAGTTTTTCTTTGAATTCAGTTCATTAATGCTGTTGTATTATATTATTTTCATTTCTGGTCACTTTTTATTTGACTTTTATTCTTTAGTGATTTTTACCTTAGTGCTTGTTTTATTTTTCTGGTTTGTTTACCTGTTTGTTTGTGTACTTGCCTATGTGTGCAGAATGGTCAGACTCCTCTGATGCTGGCGGCCGAGCAGGGCAGTCTGGAGATCGTCCAGGAGCTCATCAGGAGAGGAGCCAATGTCAACCTGGATGATGTGGTGAGCGAAACGAGTGCTCTGTCACCAATGAGGAAAAAAAACCCTCCCCCATCCTCCGGTGCTATGGTTGCTAGGAGACAGGTGGGCAAGTTGGCCGGCTCCTGTTTCCATGGTAACCTTGTCTGTGTGTATTTTAGGACTGCTGGTCGGCTCTGATCTCCGCAGCCAAGGAGGGTCACGTGGAGGTGGTGAAGGAGCTGCTGGAGAACAGCGCCTACATCGAGCACAGGGATATGGTGGGAGCAAAGCCTCATGGGAAATGTCGTGCAGAGAATGGAGTAGCTAAACCGAGGGTTAACGTGTGTATGTGTGTCCCAGGGCGGCTGGACAGCTCTCACATGGGCTGCTTATAAAGGTCGCGTGGAGGTTGCAAAACTGCTGCTGGAACACGGGGCCAACCCCAACACTACAGGACAGGTAACACACAGACAACACAGGTAACACACACGGACGAGAGAATTGATTTTGGCAGGAAGATTTTGTTGTGTTTTGGATGGTTTCAGTCCACAGTGTTTCAGTGATGGTGCTGACATGTCCTCCTGTGCCCCTCGCAGCAGTACAGTGTGTATCCGATCATCTGGGCCGCAGGTCGAGGACATGCTGACATCGTGAAGCTGCTCCTGCAAAATGGAGCCAAAGTCAACTGTTCAGACAAGGTGAGGGGGCGAGAGCCCAACAGAGAGCACACACACCTGCATGACCTGACCTGAAACAGCAAGAAACCACAGGAAACAGTGCAACACAACATCCGACTGACATCAAATAAATTAATCTCTGTGGGCTCGAGTGAATCGAGAGTAAGAAAGTAAAAACACCTGCACAGGAAACGTCCTGCAAAATAACACCAATACAACAATAAGTAGCATGATGGACAACAACAGGAAGTGACACAACACAGGAGCACACACCAAACACTATGCCATATTTCACAATAAAGCAGCTCAGAGAGGTGTGTGTGTTTCGTGTGTGTGTTACAGTACGGGACCACCCCTCTGATCTGGGCGGCGAGGAAAGGACACTTTGACTGCGTGATGCACCTGCTGGAGAACGGTGCTGACGTTGACCAGGAGGGGGCGGTACGACCTTAATCACCGTCACCACCTTCATCATCACCATCACTGCCGGCATGCCAGAATAATACGCGCCCACCTCTGTTAACTACTTCCTGTCTGTCCCCAGAACTCGATGACAGCACTGATCGTGGCGGTGAGGGGCGGGTACACGGAGGTGGTGAAGGAGCTGCTGAAGAGGAACCCCAACGTCAACATGACCGACAAGGACGGGAATACGGCACTGATGATCGCCGCCAAGGAGGGCTACACCGAGATCGTCCAGGATCTGCTGGATGCCGGCACCTATGTAAACATCCCTGACCGGGTGAGGCGCCAACAGGCATCGTCACATGACACACGCGGTTTCAATAACAGGGAAACTAAACGGCGTCCTGTGTGTTCCAGAGCGGCGATACGGTACTGATCGGAGCCGTGAGGGGCGGGCACGTGGAGATCGTCAGAGCTCTGCTGCACAAATACGCTGACATCGACATCAGAGGGCAGGTGAGGTTTTGGAGACACATTTCCTTCATCACATTGGAAACAGTGAGTTCATTTCTTAGCTCATTAGATGTTTATGAACATGAAAAATCTTTCCCATTTCCCAATTTCATGCACGCTGCAGTCAGACTAACACAGATGATATTTTATAAATGTGTCATCATTACTTAATTCAGTTGCAGGTTTAGGTTTGATTGTTTTGGCACTTGGTGTCCTCCGCAGTTTTGTCTCTGTTTTGATTTGCTGGTGTCTTCAACATTCTGATGAGAAGGACGACTGCTGTTACTCTGCGAGCATTCAGTAAAGAAGAACTTGAGGATCGGAGCCAATCAGATGCAGCGTAAAGTGATGTTGCTAATGTTATCTCTCTGCTCCACCTCCAGGAGAATAAGACGGCTCTTTACTGGGCCGTGGAGAAAGGAAACGCCACCATGGTGAGAGACATCCTGCAGTGTAACCCCGACACAGAGACCTGCACCAAGGTGAGAGCCCAGCACACCTGAGAACACCTGTCTCAGAGTAGGGGGTGGGGTTCTGTGGTTAACCTGAGTTTTGCTTTCAGGATGGAGAGACTCCGCTGATCAAAGCCACAAAGATGAGGAACATCGAGATCGTGGAGCTACTACTTGACAAAGGAGCAAAGGTGTCTGCTGTGGACAAGGTGAGAGCCAGATAGACTAGGGGTGGCTGTGGCTCAGGTGATAGAGCAGATGACCTACTTATTGGAAGGTTGGTGGTTCGATCCTTGGCTTTCTACATGCCAAATATCCTTGGGCAAGATACTAACCCCAAGTTGCCCTCCGATGCGTTCATCGGAGTGTGTATGTTGGTTAGTTTGCACTTGAGTTTAGAAGTGCTTTTATGAATGGGTGAATGAATGAGGCATGTTGTATACAGCGCTTTGAGTACTCTGGGAGAGTAGAAAAGCGCTATATAAGAATCAGTCCATTTACCATTTACCAATCAGTCCATAGACACAAGCATCACGTGTATCTACCTGCCCTTCAAAGTAAAAGCAGGTTTAAATATTTAGCTTGTTTTTTAGTCTGTAGATTTGTCACAGAGTGAAATGAATGAACAGGTTACAGAGGACCTGATGCTGACACCTGTTTTCACAGAAAGGGGACACTCCTCTCCACATTGCCATCCGGGGGCGGAGCCGGCGCCTGGCCGAGCTCCTCCTCAGGAACCCCAAAGATGGTCGCCTGCTGTACCGCCCCAACAAGGCTGGAGAGACGCCGTACAACGTTGACTGCAGCCACCAGAAAAGCATCCTGACGCAGATTTTTGGAGCACGTACGTCTTTTTCTGTCTCACCTCATAGTGGGCCTGAACTGCACGCAAACGCAGTGTTATGGTTGATGTTTGCTCAGCTTTGAGTCTCTTCGTCACTCCTTCAACCTTTAAATGAACCTGGGCCGATCTCACTGCTGAAACTTAAGAGTGAATCAGGTGAAAGAAGCTGTAATTGGAAAGTATGAAGTAATGAGGCAGCTTTACATGGTGCTTTGTGTTTTTGTAGGCTGCGGCTGCTCAGGGAGCCAGACTGGATATCCTCAGCTTGTTACACATAACTGGATCAGTCTGCAGTCAGAGATCAGAGTGTTATGAAGAAATCAAAGCCTGGCCTCAGTGCACAGCTCACAGTGATAACATCCTCGGCTGAAACCAAACTTCTTAGTTTTTCTCATATTTAAAAGTTGTGAGACTGTTTCACTATGTGGATCATTCTAAACAGTATCCCTTATAAATGTAGACCTCAAAATAATCTGCAAAACTTTCTCAAAAAGATAAGAAGATAACCCCCCTTTTAATTCATCCTGACCAAAACCAGCTTCGTAAAAGGTAGGCACTCATCAACAAACACGCGTAGACTACTTAATTTAATAGACTACTCATGCAGTAAAAACATTGAAACCACAATAATGTCTCTAGATGCTGAAAAAGCGTTTCCAGTTAACTGGAAATTTTTATTTTCAACTTTGCACAAATTTGGTTTTGGAAACTCTTTCATAAACTGGCTAAAATTATTATATAATTCCCCAACAGCTTGCGTCAGAACAAATGACCAAACATCCTCCAGCTTCTGTCTCCTGAGGGGTACCTGGCAGGGATGCCCACTCTCCCCTTCACTGTTTGCAATTTTTATCAAACCACTAGCAGCAGCTGGTAGTTTGGTCCTGCCTTCGCTATTGTGGTTGATGTGGAGGTAGGGATTGGCTTAGGCATCTGGAGAGTCCTTAGGGACATGTCTGTGAAGGTTCTCAGTCATCCAGGTCATCGTAGTTTAAGGAGCTTGGAAAGAAAAGCCTCTGGACTTCTTTAAGTTGGTTGAAAACGTTTCACCTCTCATCGGAGAAGCTTCTTCAGTTCTAGGGTCAAAAGGTGGAGAGTCCCAGATTTAAGCCCTGTGGGAGTGACCCCCCCAAGGGGGACAATGGACCCCCTAATGATCCTCTACCTAATCACATGAGCCAATGTGTGAAAACGGATGTAGGTCACAATCAGCCAGAGTTTCGGGTGAGCTCATTGTGAAACCTAGCCCCACCCCATTAAGTGATTTCCTGAGGTCACATGGCCTGGGATGTGAGTGGGCGTTAAGGCGTCTGGGAAGGGATCTCAAAACTGGATTATAGATGGCAGAGAGTTGGTGTTGTAAACCACCGCCTCTGTTCAAAGATGGTCGCTCACAGTGGACATAGATGGCTTCTTTCACTCCTCTTTCAAACCATCTGTCCTCTCTGTCCAAAATGTGAACATTGGCATCCTCGAAAGAGTGTCCTTTATCCTTAAGATGCAGATGGACTGCTGAGTCTTGTCCTGTGGAGGTGGCTCTTCTGTGTTGTGCCATGCGCTTGTGAAGTGGCTGTTTGGTCTCTCCAACGTAGAGGTCTTGGCATTCCTCTCTTACTTAGGGACATTTTCCCTGGAGGGCTTAACCCGGGGGTTGTGGTCATGAAATGGTTAGGGGGTGTGGTGGCTCTTAGATGGTGTTTCCCTCGTGACTGCGTGCTGCAGGGCTGGGGGAGGGTCTGTGCTGGCAGACGTAGGTTACTGGCCTGGTAGCCTGGCTGCCCTGGGTGGGTCTGGGGCAGGCGTGGGGGCTTGGGGTTCTGGGGGTGCTCTGCCTCCGGGCTGGGGCCCTGGCTGGACCTTGGAGGCTTGGGTTACCACCACGGTGCAGGGGAGGCATTCCCCCTCTGTCCCCTTATGGCCACTTGTGCCTCAATTTTATTCCACACATCCACATTATCACCCTCTCATAACACATACATATAGGGCCTTGGGAACGGGCACGTTATACAGCGTCCAGAGGATGGTCTGTGTATTCAATGTCACCTCGGGGCTGTGCTGACACCTGCTGTTCTCTGGCAGGAAGCACCATGCCCTCCCGTGTTCTAAATGCACTTTAGAACAACACGCAGCAACACTACACATCAGCAGGTGAAGGGATGTATGGGGTCTTCACACACCCCTGTTGTCTGCTAGCCATCAGGGCGGAGGGGCTGGGAGGAGGTGTTGACCGTCCGATTGGGGTCCCGGATGCGGGGCCTCCCTGCTGCTACGGAGCCGGGGGCGGTCTGCTTGTCTCCATCCCGGGGGAAAGGGTAACATCTCCTGGGTCTAGTTGCTTTCTACGGGCGAAGGTACCTGGACCCGGGCTATAGAGTATGTTTGGGGAGTGTGATTGTGTGTACAGTGTCCATTTGTGTCTGTCTTCCCGTTGGGTGAGTGCTGAGTATTCGTATATGTGTGCATGAGGGTGGGAATGCAGGTTTGTGTCTCTGTGTGCCTGTTCGTCTGTGTTTATATGTCAGGTCGGGTCTTAGACTGCACCTCTCTGGGAACATCTCAGGCCCTCCAAGGTATGGAGGCCTATCTATCCTCACCACACTGCCTGATGTGTTTCAGTGCGTTGGTGGTTCTTGGTGTCCGGGGCTGGGTGCTCAAGTATGTACCAGCTCACTCCCGGTGGCTGCGTGGCGGGGCCTGGTGCCCGTGGCTTGGTCGGACCTCTTCCGGAAAATAAAATAAATGAATAATAACACCAAAGGTCGATCAAATGGACCAATACAGCAAGGCTGTGATGATCCACTTGGTAAAGTAAATCTATTGGGTATCCTTGTTGGCCTTCAGACAATTTTGATGGCTAAAGAACCAAATAGGACAGTCAAAAACAAAAAAAACAAAGATGAAGGAAAAACTTGTAGTTTATCTGCAATAAGAGCTGATTTATGGTTACTGAATGCAGAGTGAGTGAATGAACAGTAAAGTATCATCAGCATATTGACATATTTACACCCACTCACAGGAAATAATGTCATGAGTAGAAAATGAAGTTCAGAAGCTGCAGGCTTGAGTTCCCTCTGCACTCTCTGCTCATTCAGACTTGGTGTTTGCTGTAAATTGATACAAAGAGTGAAATCAGCCACGCTGGGACTGCTCCGCAGGCTCGTGTTAATCGATCAGCTCATCTTACCAAAATCATTCTGACTCCAGAAATCTGATTACAATGCCACAGCAGATTACTTTTATCTGTTCTGTCCTCAGGGATCCTCAAATCAAAAGAATAAAAGACTCTCTGTGTCTCCACCCCCTCCAGGTCACCTGTCGCCCTCGGAGACGGACGGTGACATGCTGGGCTACGATCTGTACAGCTCGGCGCTCGCCGACATCCTGAGCGAGCCCACCATGCAGCCGCCCATCTGTGTGGGTCTGTACGCTCAGTGGGGCAGCGGCAAGTCCTTCCTGCTCAAGAAGCTGGAGGGTGAGTTCGTGTTCGCCACGCTCGCCAGGCTCACCACGCTCGTTACACTAAGGGTACACCTGGCCAACACGTACTGACACTCCTCTTTCTCCTCAGATGAGATGAAGACTTTTGCTGGGCAGCAGATTGAGCCGCTGTTTCAGTTCTCCTGGCTCGTTGTCTTCTTGTCCTTGCTGCTCTGTGGCTCCATCGCCATCATCCTCGGCTTCAGTGTGGACCCCAAGCTCGCCATGGCGGTCTCCCTCAGCCTGCTTGCCCTGCTTTACCTCTTCTTTGGTGAGAAACGCTTCGATGTTATGCCGCACGTTAACACATGACCTCCTGTACTGCCACCGGTGTTCACATAACCTTTTACATTCTGTAGTGGTGGTGTACTTTGGCGGCCGGAGGGAGGGAGATAACTGGACGTGGGCGTGGCTGCTGAGCACCCGCCTGGCGCGGCACATCGGGTACCTGGAGCTGCTGTTGAAGCTGATGTTCGTGAACCCGCCGGAGCTTCCGGAGCAGAGCACACGAGCGCTGCCCGTCAGGTAACGCCACCACATAGGGAGGTCATGATGTCACAGTAATGTCACGCTGATGTCATGATGATGTCACTTGTCTCCTGCAGGTTCCTATTCACAGACTATAACCGGCTGTCCAGCGTTGGAGGAGAAACATCGATGGCCGAGATGATCGCCACGCTGTCGGACGCCTGCGAGCGAGAGTTCGGCTTCCTCGCCACACGACTCTTTAGAGTGTTTAAGACCGAGGAGACGCAAGGTATTGCATCATGTCCTGTCTGGCAGCCTGCGCTTCTTGAGGTCACCTGACCCAAGTCCAGTTTGGCTCAATCTCTTCTTCTTCGGTGCTCTCAGGTAAGAGGAAGTGGAAGAAGACGTGCTGCGTGCCGTCCTTCATCCTCTTCACCGTCGTGCTGGCCTGTCTCGTCACCGGCATGGCGCTGCTGGCCGTCTTCAAGGTGGATGGCGAGAACCGGACAGTGAACGCGGTGCTGATCGCCATCGGCAGCGTGGTTGGCCTTGCTCTGCTGCTCAACTGCAGGACGTGGTGGCAGGTGACCGACTCGGTGCTGAACTCGCAGAGGAAGAGGCTCCACAGTGCCGCCAACAGGATGCACAAGCTGAAGAGCGAGGGCTTCATGAAGGTGAGGAGAGGACACAGTCTATGGAGCGGCGAGGGGGTCTCCTTGAGCCTGAGGGTCTTTAGTTTCAGTGTTTTTAATCCTCTGATGTCTCTGGTGGAGGGAAACAAGAGGCGGGGGCAAGGGTGTAGCTCAGGAGTCTTCCTGGTTCTGAATGAGCCCTTGAACGTAATTGGCTGGTTCTGCACACAGGAAAAAGCTTCATGTAGCTTGTGTGCTGTGGTGAACTTTCAGAATAAGAGCATGGGGGTGGTCATTTGAGTTTGTTAGTGTGAGCTCAGAGACTGAAGAGTCTGTCTGAGCTGAATTCTGATGCTTCTGCACACTTTCTCCTGCAGGTCCTGAAGCACGAGGTGGAGCTGATGGCAAGGATGGCGAAGACGATCGACGGGTTCACGCAGCACCAGACGAGGCTGGCGGTGGTCATTGATGGGCTGGACTCCTGCGAACAGGACAAAGTTCTGCAGATGCTCGACACGGTGAGACGCTCGCACGGCTTCATTCAGTCAGTGTTTTTAAAGATAACGGAGCAGAAGCATGGACACAGTCTGACCTCATCGTCATCTTTAACGCAAACGTTAGCTGTGACATCACAGCCTTAGTCAAGCTGAATCGTGTTTTCATTAGATGAATGTGATCAGTCGGAACAGCTCAGCTCTCATCACGTGGGTCAGATTTACTTTGAAAGGGCAGAAAGTTGCCTCAGATGGTCAGTGTGGGCATGTCCCTCCTGCAGGTGCGTGTGCTGTTCTCCAAAGGGCCCTTCATCTCCATCTTTGCCAGTGACCCGCACATCATCATCAAGGCCATCAACCAGAACCTGAACAGCGTCCTACGCGACTCCAACATCAACGGGCACGACTACATGAGGAACATCGTGCACCTGCCTGTCTTTCTCAACAGCAGGGGCCTCTCCAGCGCCAGGAAGATGTGCACTGCCACGCCCACCAACGGAGACGTCACCACCGCCGATGGTATCCACACACACAATGACTACGTTATACGAGACTTGCAGTTACATCGCTTTTTATCGTAGCCGATTAATGAAGCGTGCAGGTGACATCAGCAGCCTGTTGTCACATCCTTCTGCTGTCACGTGACCGCGTCTGCTCTGAAATCATGTTCGATGAAGTCTCACAGAGATTCACTCAGATTCAGTCTGGACCTGAAAATAAACCTTCGGTTTTATTTTTCTTACTAAGATAAAAGTATGAATTAGAGGAGCAGGAGTGCAGAGGCTATTCTGTAATCCCAGAATATCTGCACACATCATACTCACCTCTGTCTGTGGTTACAGAACGACATAATGTTTACATCTGTTTGTGTGTCAGCAGGGTGGCATGAGGAGCTAGACAGGAAGCTGTCTCAGCACAGTCTGGGAGAATTAACCAAGTTTGGCAGCAAGACGACGCTCAACCGTCGGGTGAGTGTGTGTGTCTGTGTGTGTGTGTGTGTGTGTTAATCTAATGACTTGTAGGTGGTCTCATGTTTCCTCTGATTGAATTAAATCCAGCTGCTTTTCAGGTTTTAATTTGAAAAGGGTGTGATGTGATTAGATGTGATCAGGTCCGTTTATTGACTGTGTCAATGAGCTGCTGTTTCTTGATTGACAGCTTGTGTAAATATACTCTATCCCTTGTGCGTGTGGTCATGTGACCTGTGTGGTGCACTTTGCAGGAAACGTACCGGCGCCGCCAGGTGCAGCGCTCGGTGACGCGTCAGATGTCGTTCGACCTGACGAAGCTGATGGTGACGGAGGATTGGTTCAGCGACATCAGCCCACAGACGATGAGGAGGCTGCTGAACATTGTCTCCGTCACAGGTGACCTCCATCACCTTCATTATTAGCAGGACACGGTCTGACTGCCGTCAGCCCGTCTGCCACTTCCTGCTGATCTTGTTGGTTCATTCCAGTATTTTTCATTAAAAAAACATTTTTATTATTATTATCATAATAATAATGCAGTTTTTAACCCCGCCTGCTCCTGTCCAGGCCGTCTGCTACGAGCCAATCAGATCAGCTTTAACTGGGACCGCCTGGCGTCGTGGATCAACCTGACGGAGCAGTGGCCCTACAGGACGTCCTGGCTCATCCTGTACCTGGAGGAGACCGACGGAGTCCCTGACCATGCCACGCTCAAGACCATCTATGAGAGGTCAGAGGTCACCCTCCCTCCACAGGTGTAAAACGACACTGCGTCAGCTGATCAGTGTGTCCTCTCTCCCTAAGAGTGTCTAAGAACATCCCAACCACAAAGGACGTGGAGCCGCTGCTGGAGATCGACGGAGACGTGCGCAGCTTCGAGGTCTTCCTGTCATCACGGACACCTGTCCTTACAGCGAGGGACATTCGCACCTTCCTGCCTTGCACCGTCAACCTGGACCCCAAACTCCGTGAAATCATTGCAGGTACGAGTACTGCTCAGTACTGCTGAAAATACTGCTCAGTGTATTGCTGACTGTACTTCCTGTTGCTCTCATGAGCGTGGCGTGATTTGATGACATCATCAGTTTGAGATTCCTCCACAGATGTTCGCGCTGCCCGTGAGCAGATGAACATGGGCGGAGTCACGTACCCACCCCTGCCCCTGCAGGAAGCTCAGCCCCGCCCCACATCAGTCTACAGTCAGGTGTCGTCGACGTGCTCGCCCTCTGCGTCCTTCACCGGGCCTTTCAACCCACCGGCGGGGGGCGTGGTCTCCCCGCCACCTCACAGCAGCTACTACAGCGGCATGGCCAGCACACAGCATCCCTTCTACAACAGAGTGAGTAAAGGCCCCGCCCCTGCCCACACCTCATGATGTCATTGAATCCTGTAGGTGGCTGAGCAGCAGGTAGCGTAGCGATGTCATCGGTTCACGTGACGACTGTCCCGCCTCAGTCCCTTTCATCGTTTGTGTTGTTTTGCTTGATTTGATTTCATTTCCTGTTTCACTGAATCCCTGCTGTCTCACACAGCCCACCGATCAGCTGACAGGCTGCCGTCCAGCTCCGTAGAGTAAAAGGAGTCGACAGAAAGCTTCACAGAGAGTTGAATAAAGTTCAACTTTCAGCTAGCTTCAGCTAATGATGATTTTTTTTATTTTGAATGCGTCAAAAGTTTTGACATCATAACAAAAAAAGCACAGAAATACAAACAGAAACGACAAAAAACACAAATGTTCATGAAACACATTGAAATAAAAATTCAAAGTTTCACATTCCTGTTTTATTCTTGTCAATTGTCTGCTGACGCTGACCGGGTGTCAGGCGGCAGGGATTCGCTCTTTGATTTGACAGGTTTTTTTATGTTTCATCACATCCACCGACATTATTTAAATTTTTCACCTCCTCCCCCTCAGCCATATTTTCCCCACCACCTTTACCAGCTGCCACGCCCACTCGTGGCTTCCTTCCCACCACACCTCCATCCACGACCACCTCCTAAAAGCTCCTTCAGCAGGGATGCCGCTGCTCCCGCCGCTCCTGTAAGTACGGCCGTAGCTGGAAGCTATGACTCAACATGAACGTTTTTAACAAGTTTCTATTTTTCTGATATTTCGTCTTAAAATGTGAAAAAATAATGAAACTTGTCTGTTTTCAGTTTTTGAATCTGAAACTTAAAATGTTTAGTTTTATTACCTGGTGAAGAAGAAACACATAAAATATTTTAGAATAAAATCTTTTCGAAACTCCGCCCACCAGATGTTTGTTTGCTCAGAGGTTTTCCTCTAGAAATCTAGAAAGAGTCTAAGTCAGAGTTTTAGTTTTCTTTGCTTGTGGTCTGTGAAGGCTCCTCTGTTTTCCCCTCTTTTACTGCTGCTGTTATTCTCCTCTTTGGTTTCTGGAAACACTGAACCAGTGGCGGTTTCTTAAAACTGTGCCTTCAGTAGAAATCATTGTGCTGTCCTGTCGTTCATCTGTGTTTCCTCATGTTTTCATCCCCAAACTGTCTGTCTGTCTGCAGTCTAAGAGTTCTTCTTTGAAAAGGAAGCAGGTATTTAACCTTACCTAACATGACCCTCCTTGTCTCTTTCCCTCCTTCCTTCCTGAAGTGTCCACAGCAAGCGTCCGCGTGTTTTGGTGTTGATCGCTCTCGTTCAGCCAGCTGACAAATCGGCCTCAGAAGTTTTCTGTGAGGTTCTCAAGGATGTTTCAGACACAACAGGTTCCCACAGGAACACTTGAAACATAACAAGTGACTTTTTATGAAATACTTCGCTTCACAACTGAGCATGCTCTGTTTTTATTTAAGGAGCAAAATTTCTGATTTGTAGTTACAGTGAAATGAAAAACAGATCCAAGCATGAACATGAGCCAGTGATTGAGCCGTGACCGATCTGAACTTCAGCCGGACTTGAGCCGGATGCTGTGGACCAAAGGAGGAAGTGTTCCAACCACTACAACCCCCCAGCATGCACCTTGCCTCTACTAGCATGTGGCTTCAAAAAGTAGTAGTGGCATAGATCAAAAATTTGTTGTTTGATCTATTCAGAAACTTTAACTTGACTTTTGACCCCTCACTGCTAACCCACACAGCTGCTCACCACCCCAAACTCCCCCAGCCCCACCTCTGCATGGTGAAAAAATGTCCTGACTGTGAGTTAAAGGTGCTCACAAAGCTTTAAAACATCTGTTGGACAGTAATTTTCTGTACGTCATTGGGGACATTTCTGTGTTTCAGGCCACGTTTCAGCAAAAAGTTATCTTAAAATTAAAAATTGGCCTAAAAGAAACAGATGAGTCCTGTGCTAGCTGTGCTAAGTCACGTGACATGGTTATCCAGATCCAGATAAACTGTACATCAGAGGTAGTACAAAACATGGACGTAGCTTCTGGGTCCAAAAAATAAAGCAGTCACGTGTGCCTTAAACTGTTTTGGATTTTATGGCCGCCAGGAGGTGACACTGTAAAATTTCTTCTGGTTCTATAGAAGTCTGTGGGATGACCTCTGACATTTATAAATACCTTCCTTATGTTGCTTAGTCTCTCATATCGGGTCAAAACAAGGTTATTCAATAAATTTTGGTCATTCTGAGCATGAGAGAAAATTTTCCAATTATGCATGATGATTTTCAGAGCTGCTGCTCTTCCTCACATCTGATTTCTAAAGACCAAGTTAACAGTGGTGAAGCTGATCAGTGGGCGATCTCACAGTGGCTACATCTGTCTTTTACATGTCTGTCAGGTGTACTTTTACCTGAGTTAGCGTTTATGTTTTTAGTCTGGTGGAGTCACTGAAGAGAAATGTTGAGCTAAAAGCATTAAGCTCAGGTTGAGACTTTAACCTGCCAGGATTTGGATGAAGTTTCTATTCATCTCACAGCTGGATGTCACATCTGAAAATAATGACATTTGTTATTAAAATCTAAAAAATGTTGGATATTTTTCCCTGGGAAATATATCTGTGTTCAGGGCTCCGCCTCCGTTGCGTCTGCCACTCCGCCCGTCCTCCTAAGCTCCATGACCACAGAGGCTGTCTGTGAGCGCGTGCGGCATATGGAAGGCATCGACCAGAGCATGATAGGACAGTACACCGCCACCATCAGGAAGGTCAGTGACACAACTTCACAGGAAAGCAGAAAGCCAGGGACCTGAGACTGAAATACAAATGTTTTTCATTTTCAGGCAAACGTTAACGGCAGAGTTCTGTCTCAGTGTAACATCGACGAGCTGAAGAAGGAAATGAACATGAACTTTGGAGACTGGCAGCTCTTCAGGGCAACGGTCAGTCCAGGCAGTGAATGCATTAATAATAATAATAATAATAAACTTTATTTATAAAGCACACTTAAAAACCAAGGTTATGCCAAGGTGCTTAACAAGTAAGATAGAGAATAGGTGGAGGATAATAGAAATAGGATCAAAGTAAGTACTAAGTATGCAAGCAGATAACTGCCACTGATACATAGGAAAGCAACAGGTACAGAGCAAACAAGAATTTAAATGAGCATAAAAGTGCATGATATAAAAGAAATATTAACTAGAGGGAAAGGTAAGATTGAATAAGTGGGTTTTTAATCGTGATTTGAACAGTGCAATGGAGTCAGATGCGCGGAGGTCGAGAGGAAGGGTATTCCACAGTACCGGGGCAGCCAGAGCAAGCGCACGGTCACCCCGGGACTTCAGTCGAGATCTGGGTTGGGTCAGAAGTAGTTGAGTGGCAGATCTGAGTGTTCTAGCAGGAGTATGTGGTTTGAGAAGTTCACTAAGATAACTTGGCGCTAATTTATTAATAGTTTTGAAAGTAAGGAGTAATATTTTAAATTGAATACGGTACTTTATGGGCAGCCAATGCAGGCTAGCTAGGACAGGAGTAATATGGCAAAATTTCCTGGTACCAGTCAAAAGGCGGGCTGCTGCATTTTGGACTGTTTGGAGTCTAAGAAGAAGAGAAGAGGGAAGACCGTAGTACCAAGAGTTACAATAATCCAACCTGGAGGTCACAAAAGCGTGAATAAGCTTCTCCAGGTCCTCATAATGCCTAGCCTTAGAGATAAGGCGCAGTTGGTGGAAGCTAGATCTCACTACAGCAGACACTTGCTTATCGAGTTTGAGCGAGCTATCCAGCAGTACACCCAAGTTACTAACATAGTCACAAGAAAAGCTAGCAAAGGAACCCAGGGCAGCACAGAGTTGGGCACGAGGGATATTACTGTTGAACACCACAATCTCAGTCTTCTTATCGTTTAAAACGAGGGAATTACTCAGGAACCATTCTTTGACCTCCCGCATGCATTCTTGAAAGTAGTGCAGGGACACAGCAAGGTCGTCAGTAAGTTCAAAATAGATCTGTATGTCATCGGCATAACAGTGGAAGGCGATATTGTATTTTTCAAAGATTGCGTCTAGAGGGAGCAAATACAATGAGAAGAGAATAGGGCCTAAAACTGATCCTTGAGGCACACCACAACAGACCGGAGCGGAGGAAGAGGAGAAGGTGCCTAAGTGAACTGATAAGGATCTATCAGCGAGGTATGATTTAAACCAGTCGAGGGCAGTGCCTCTAATACCCAGTGTGCTCAAGTCTTAGTAATAAAATGTTATGGTCCACCGTATCAAAGGCCGAAGAGAGGTCCAGTAAAACTAGGACCATAGAGCGTCACTAATGCTAAGAATATCATTAGCATTACTGACTAATAGCGTAAAATTATCTCCATATAGGTGAATTTTCTAAAACAGAAACCCTGTAGCAGTGGAAAACCAAAAAATTGGGGTTTATTAAAACAGTTTTCAGTGACCTGCAGCAGCTTTTGGGTTCATTTCCACATAAAACACATCTTGGTTTACTGCTATGTAATGACTTAAAATAAGATCCACCTCCTCCTTCCTGCTGAAGGTTTTGGACATGCGTCACATTGAGAGCCAGGTGCTACATGAGGAAACTGCCAGCGAGCAAGGTAGCGTCATTGGTGGTCACATCGAGCCAGTAAGGCGAGTGATGGCTCCACCCCACGCTGGCGCCCCGAACACGGATGCATCACCAATGTACAGCTTCAACCTGAGCTTCGAGGAGCTGAGTACGGTGGGACTGGATGACCCGCAGCGACACGGAAACATGCCGTGGATGGTAACTATAGAACATGTGATCTGTGATGTCAGATGTGAGGGGTCTGATGCTGAAGAATGTTGTTTTCTGTCTGTCTTCAGGGTGGCGCTCACAGAACCGCCAGCATGACCAGTCTGAACTCGCAGGAGTCCTCCAATGACATCTCCAAGCTGACGGACAAGCAGCAGGCAGAGTACCGCGATGCCTACCAGGAATACATCGCCCAGATGGCCCAGCTGGAGTTGGGCGTCATCACTGGGGAGAAGCCCATCCAACCACAACCGGGACAGTTCATGACATCATCATCTGAGGATAAGAGCAAGGATGGCACCGAGCAGGATGGACGCAAATCCTTCAACAAGAGGAGCAGCAGCAAACCGGCAGCGGACAACACTGACTTTGCTTCCAATGGTGAGGCGCTAGATCCCATCAGAGAAGAAGACGAGAAGGGTGACCACGGGTCTTCCAAGTCAGTGCTCACCCGCAAGTCCTCAGCTGAAAGAGGCGGGCTGTTCCAGGGCGCTGCTGATCTCAAGCTGAAGGCCAGTGGTGGGTTGCGCTACCAGAAGCTGACCAGCGATGACGAGGAGTCTGAAGAGTCGGATCACGCCCCCCTGCTGAAAGATGGCAAGAAGGTGGTGGACCCCAAACTGCCCGGCGGTTCACTGGCGCTGAAAGGGAAGGACTACCTCTCTGATGCCATGCTGGACAAGAAAGACTCGTCTGACTCTGGCGTGAGGTCCAGTGAGAGCTCGCCCAACCACTCGCTGCAGGACGAGGAGGCGGACCTGTCGCAGCTGGACAGGGCCAACCTGATTGAGCTGAATGAAGAGAGCCTAGCCCGGAAGCGTGGCCTTCCCAGCAGCTTCAGCGGCCTGCAGGACCCGGCGGTGGCGCGCATGTCCATCTGCTCCGAGGATCAGTGCAGCCTGCTGGCGAGCAGCCCGGAGGAGAGTTGGCCGTCGTCCAGGAGCTACAACCTGAACCGCACGCCAAGCAATGTCACCCTCAACAACAACACCAATGCCCAGCAGGCCAACCGCGCCCGCCAGCCCCCAGAGGGCTCCACCTCCTCCAACCCCTCCTCCTCCACCTCCTCCACCAGCGAGGTCATCATCCCCCCGAGCTCCGGGACCACCACAACCACCACAACTTCTACTCGGCCGGGGCCAAACAACGAGAACGTCAGAGTGGTTCACTTGAAGCGTGGCCTGAAGCCCGGAGACCCGCCGGAGATCTGCACTGTGTCCTCCGACACTGTCACCTTCGGCGAGGAGCGTGAGAGCATCCTGTGACCTCACAGCGAGGAGGGGAAGAGCGCCAAGGGTCCACTGAGAGTCGCCTTTCAACTTCTGCAACCAATCAGGACTCTAGAATGGTTTGACGAGTTTGACGAAGAAAAAAAACATTTGATCAGTGAAAAAGAAAAAAAGCTCAATTTGACTGAAAAATTATCAAAAATCTGAAATTAGGAAGAAAAAATATGTTTAGAAGTTTTGGACTTTAAATCTGAGCAGAAGAAGAAGAGTGGCTGCTGGAGGACCTCAATTTCAGTGTTAATGGTAGATGTTTGTGCATGCTCACCTGTAGTCCGTAGGTAACATGAAGCTTTGTAGAGACGTAACGTGAAGCTGCTGCATGTCGTTATTGTCCTGCTCTGATGTGATTGGGCGCTTCCGGCCTGTTTACATCGTGACAGAGTTCATTATTAATGCTTATCGTTCACGCCCCTGAAAGCGATCGCCACTGACATCGCATCCAATTGTTTAACAGCGAGAGAGGTGACTTCCTGCTGTCAGAACACCACAAACTAATTGGCCAATTAGAGACAGACACCTAACCTATTTAGGGTCAAACCAGCCAATGGGAATGATCTGGTGTTTCATCAGTTAGAGCAAGGTTTCCATGGTGATACAAATCACCAGCTTCCTGTGAGTCCAGAAACATCAGCAGAGCTTCCTGATTGTTTAGTAGAATATCCTTCAAGGACCAATCAGGAGAAAGAGTTGGAACAACACCTGCTCTAACTGATCAAACAGTGAACTAGCACCCTGAGAAATTACCTGGACAGGTGAGCGCAGACTTCCACTTCGCCCCCTGGTGATATTCAGCATTACAAATGGGTTATTTACCCATTGCTGAGGTGTACTGCAGTCAGTTATAATCAGAAAAAAACCTTGTTAACTATTTTGCAATGATCTTCGTGAACGAGTATTTAATCGGCTTTTTGTGTTTGGTGTCACACTGACGTGGTGCTCTTACAGTGAAGTGAATCTGTGATCATGTCGTTTGGTCTGAAAATCTTTGAAATCATGGATGAGTTTAACGTCCTCCAATCATCAGGAAAAAAATTCTGACCAATCAGCAGTGAACGTGAGCTTTGTCGGACATTTATGAACGACAGGAAATGAAAATGAAGATACCAAAATTATCCAGATATCTTAAGATTTCAGAATAAAATAACAAAAATAAATGTTTCCTTCAAAATAAATAATGAATAATATAGCTGTTTTCAGTGTTAGATTCTAAAAGCATGTTTCTGTAACGCTGTCGTTTGTGTCTCGCGCTCTCAGTGATCATGTGACCTGTCTCAGGACGAAGTTAATGGAAAAAATGTTTCTGTGAACTAAAAATAAAAAACCTGCATGTTGAAAGTATCAGAGTACATTTATTGAACAATGAACACAGTAGTGAGCATTTTAAATAAATAAATATTTTATTTTGTTCTGAACACTTTTTAGGAACTTTTACAGGAAATTGGACATAAAGAAGCAAAAACAAATATTTACAGTTTCTAAAAGACATTTTTTATTTTTGTGTGTTTATTTTTTTATTTCAGTATTTCATTTGGATTTTTTAACTTTTGGCCTTCCTTAGTTTAAAGGGAAAAATCCAAAAACTTATGCTAGGTTTCTTATTTTCATTTTACAGACCCTATACTTTTTTCATTTGAGTGGAAAAATATTTTTATTAGAATTAATGTTTAAAAATATTTTCATAAACTATTTACATTTCAATATTTTAAAAGTTTCAGCCGTTAATGGACAAAATGTCTGTCCCCACGAGTTTGAAGACATGTCTGAGACTCAAAATATGGTTTTAGTGTCAGGGTTACAGTTAGGTTAAGGTTAGGTTTAAGCTCAGGGTTAGAATTGGGCATTCATGTTGACTGTTAGGGTTAGTGCATAGGGGAAGTATTATCTCAATTAGATGTCCCCACAAAGATATAAAAACAAGTGTGTGTGTGTGTGTGTGTCCTGGTTTGGATGTTCCAGCTGGATCGGAATGCTGTTACCATGGGTGATAAGATGCCAAACATCTGCCTCTCCTGCAATCACATGACTCTGATCCGCCTGGACTATAGCAGGAAACAGCAACAATGAAACATGGTAAACATGTTGATGGTGAAGATGTGATGATGATGAAGGCTGTTCGTCCTTTGTCTGTGGAGCTGAAGGATAATTAAAGTTTTTAACAGTGCTTTATTTAAAACTGCAGTTCATCAGACAGTCTGAAGCTGATTAAATGTTAAATCAGAGACGTGTCAGCAGGGGACAGAATTTGCTGCCATCACATAATTCCCACAGTGCTGAGCGGCCCATTGGATTGTGACACAGACCTGTTTTGACCTTTTATAAATGCCTCAGAGTCTGTCAGACACATGCAGGGGAGGGGGGATGTGAAGGAGATTTGAGCACCCGCCCTTTCAAACATCTCTGCACGGCCCTGGAGTCTGTACTGATACATCTCTGGGGCATGACTAGCATAGACTGCTAACTATTGTAACTATGGCGACGCTCCATGATCTGCCATTATTGCAAAAAATGGTCCACAGGAGTGACTGGAATGACACAACTCTCCCCTTCATTGACTCTAATTTGAGCCAACCAGGTAAAAGTGAGGGTATGATGTGAAATGTAGGAATGAACTGAACCAAATGAGCCTGCTGATGTTCATCAATTACTTCCTGTGAGGAAATAAATCTGTTGATGTCTCCACTTCACAAACAAATAAGCAAACAAACATTTGTGGCAAACAAATCTAAACCATTAGGATAATTTTAAAAAGTTGGACTTTAAAGACTTTATTTTCTTCACATATTTAATTTGACTTCTTTGGACTTCTTAAATTCAGATTTATATTTGGATTTAATTGGATTGGAGATATATATATATATATATATATATATATATATATATATATATATATATATATATATATATATACATAAATTTCACTTTTTATTTCTAAATGCTGACTTTGTTCAATAATGTATTTTTTCTTCATTTACAATTTTTTTGACTTGTGAAGTTTCTTCTTCAGCTGCTCTTTTCTGAAACTGCAGGAGCAGAGTGGAAGATGGGAGTTGTTGTCCAGCAGGTGCCACAGATGAGCTGTTTGAAGATATTTGTTTTATTTAATTAAGTTTTATTTTGTATTCTTTTATTTTTTGAGTTATTGTTGTTAATTTATCAAACATCACAAATGTAAACACAGCTGATCAGTCAGTTGACGCTTAGATGTCCTCAATCAGCTTCAAAGAAGGTTAAAAGCATGATGGGAAATGTAGGAAGAAGTCTGGGTGACTTTGTCTGTGAAGGTTCTCAGTCATCCAGGTCATTGTAGTCAGTGATGGAGGAAAGAAAAGTGTCTGGACTTCTTTAAGTTGCTTGAAGACGTTTCACCTCTTATTTGAAAAAGCTTCTCGGATGAGAGGTGAAATGTCTTCAAGCAACTTAAAGAAGTCCAGATGCTTTTAAAACATGAAGCTCAAAAATGCACGTCAGTGAATGCATTGCTATGCAGATGAACTTGATGGCAGTCCCTGTGGGGTGTCAGTGAATGCATCGCGGCTGCTGCTCTGATGTTTCAGATAAAAGCGAGTGGTTGATAAGAGTGCGATTTCACGCTCCGGTGAAAATATGCAAACACAGCAGAGGAAGCCAATCAGAGCTGGGATCAGATCCCAGATGTTCGCCTCCACAACTCACCAGACACAAGGCCACACCTGCCAGCCTGACAGGGGCGCTGCAGTCACTGTGGTCTGTGATGGTACCGGCGTCGGCTCCTATGTGTTTGTTTCTCTTCATGTTTTACTGGTTACTTTTCGTTTGTCTCTGCTGTTCTTGCTTCAGACGTCAGTGATAAAAAAAACCTCCAGGCTGAATTTCATTAAACTTTTTGAGGAGGTGGAGTCGGCCCAAGGAAGACGAGCTTTACCTTTGATTTCACAAAGCTCTGATTTTTGCAGGAGAGGCGACACGTCTTCAAGAAACCTAAAGAAGTCTAGTTGGTTTTCTTTCAAGCTCCTTATACAATATTTATTTTGTGGTTAATTACTCACATGTTTGTTGGGAAGAGACAGTGTTTCTGGTGCCGACCTGCTTCACTGATCTATTATTGATATGATTCACTGCTCAGCCTCTCGGACTTTTGCTTCTTTCTGCTGCTAAAAGCACATTTTTAAATATATTTTTACTTCCCCAATGACCTCGTCCTCTCATTACCCAGAATGCCGCTGTGTTGGCCTCAATTATCCAGAGCAGAACCTTCAGATTTATCAGGCCGGTGGGGATCCGGCTGCCTTTAATCTGCTGCCAAACATCTGATCAGAGAGTAGTGGGGATAGAGAGGTGAGCAGTCTGACTGTTTCCTCTGATTTGACCATGAGCAGCGACATGCGCTGAAGTCAGCTCACTCCAAATCCCAGACGTTTCCCGACCTCTGTGATGTATGCACAGGTGAAAACCAAGGAGGATCTTCTCTAACAACCTAGAGGTGAAGGAAAGTATACTGCTCTCTGATTGACTGTTTATCAGGCCTTGATGTCAGAGTTAACAACCAGCAAACAACTGAACAAAGACAAACTATGCTCTGCAAACAACAGCCAATCAAAACCAACCTTCTCAGAAAAGACACCAGTAAGGTGTCTGAAATCTGTGGTACTCTTGACCTTAGACATTACTGCACATAACACAATAATGTATCTGATACACTTGTGTCGTCACCATTATCATCATTATGTTGGTTCAGGATCAACACTGCTGACCAGTGGAGAAAATGTGGAGAAAAAAAGAAAACGATGGCTTGGTTTGTATGAAACTCAAAAGTGTTTTCTTTATTAATTTCTACAATATAACAAATAAAGTACCAAGCTGTTAACATTTGAGTGTTTGTGGATGTGAGTGGAAGAGTAATCTGCAGAGAACCTTAAAACTGGGCCAAACCGACCAGTGCGTGCAGTTTTTATGATCTTTCGAGCGTTGGCTTTAAAGTTATAGGGTGGTACTAGCTAAAATAACTGTCCAGAGGCATTACCATAATGTGTGACAAGACACACACACACCTGGTTAGCAGGTATTGAGCTCTCCATTTGCCATCTAAGCAAACTCCATCTTCATCCCTCCTCCTCTGTATATTTACTGATAACACATTTTCACAGTGCGTAATAAAAGCATGAACATGTTGCTGCTTAGGTCAGGCCAGTCCTCTAAAACAGGTTTGAATATAGATCATTGGGACTTCCTGCTTAAATAGAGGTTAGATAAAGGTCCATGTAAGGTCATCATTTTGAGACAGAGCTTTTTAGAAGTTCAGACCAAACATCAATAGGAGTTGGAAAAAGAACAAAAGCTGCAGTTCCTCTAGCGTCTAGCAGAGGTAGCAGTGAGTCAGTCAGTAGAAATAAATATGTTTCCACCTGATACAAAAACTCTTTTGGTATCTATAGCTAATTTAAAAATTCCGTTATTAGGGGTGTGGTCTCTGTGACGGACAGGTGAATGGTGATACAGGTGGCTGTAGCTGCTAGCTGTCTGCTAATTTCACCTGGACTAGACCTCTGGCCCATGTTTGTGCTGTTGGAGCCTTTTTGAACATTTTAATGACATCATGTGACCAATAATATGATTGCTGTGAGGTCATTGTACTAACAGATGGTCCAAGAAGACAGTACTCCAGTTTTGCATCTGATGGTACCAAACAGTCTCTGGCTGTAGTACAATAATCAAGAGTTGGCTGATAACAGACTGTCCTTTTTATTTTTTAAATAATTTAAAAAAAAAAAAAAAAAAAAATGATAAGACTGTCCACAGGCCAGTGAGTTGTGCTGTAGCGGCCATGTTTGTATAACATCTTTGGGACTGTTTAAGGGTCCTGGGAATACTGTAGGTCAGAGAAGGTCCTGTTTTTAAAGCTGCGTGAGGAAAAACCCTCACAGTGCCTCCGATGATGTCACTTTCTCTTTTCTGACTCCTTAAAAATCTTAACTTCTTGACTCTTTCATGATCAGTTTTGAAGTCCACTGATTGTTAACATGAGTCATGTGACCACTGAAAACATCATGCCCTGCTCTGCCTTGCTCTGATAAACTGGGAGGACTAGTTCACACTCTGGAAACGCCAGAAGAGGTCAGACATCACTGGGGTCATCAAAGTGTGGAAGCTTAATCTCATTTAATGTGATGCATGCCTGCAAACAGCCTCAGAAACACCAGACGTGAAAAAAAATAAAGTTTCACTTACACAGACAGGCTTCAGATGTCTCAGGTGCAATTATGCTGTCCAGCTGAAACATATGGAAGAATCTATATATAGATATCTCTCTCTCTCTCTCTCTATCGTGTGATTAAAAATTTAAATCTCAAGAAATTCTAAATGATCACAGCATGAATTAAAAATTAAGTTACTGATCATTTAGAGAAAAAAAGTCCAAATGTTGCTATGGCCTCTCATTGTGTCTGTGACACAAATTGTGTTCACCGTACGAGGCTGTAACCATCGATGACTTCGCGTCTGTCCACAGCAGCAGCTCATTTTGCACAAATCTGCCCGACGTGGACTGAAAACGGAGTTTGACCTAACCAACAGTCAAAAACATGAACATTACAAACTGATGGAAGGTTTAATAAAGCAGCAGGGCTCTTAAAGGAGCCAATCAGATCCCAGGAGGATCAATAATGAGACAGAGGCGCTGATCAGTTTGCAGCTGATTTATTCAGCTTCACATACACACTCCATCATAACGCACAGAATCACTGGTTTTTGGATTTCCCTTTTTTCCTTCATATTGCACCAAAAATAATGAGCAAACAACAGCATGAAAAAGCAACAAACTTCTTGTTTCCCTCAAACCTTTTTACACACCAGTAGGTACAGACAGGCCTGAATGTGTGTAACCAGTAAAACAAGGGAGTAAAGCAAGGCAGGCCACACGGGTTTGAACCCTCACATAGGAGACCAGTGGAAGAGTCTGACATTCCCTTTGACTGTACAAAAATAGGCTTGAAAATATTTAATCTAGTTTCCTTAAAAAGATGAGGTATGCTCGGTTCGGTAATATCACAAATATCCACACCTGAACGGGAAAAAAAAAAAGTCAGTCGGTGTCGTCCGGGTCCGACCCGAGCGGCAGAAACGAGTCCATAAAAGCCTATCGGTTCATCTGCTCACGAGCACCAAGTCCACGCCAGAACGCAGCCGGCCACAGCGCTTGGAGCCCGTGCAGCAGCAGCCGCGACACCCCGCTCCCTGACCGGAGCTCGAACGGGGGTGAAGGGTCAGACTAGCAGGTAAACACCAGGTCCGTGAAGTCGGCCTTCAGCCAGTCAGCGGCAATCATCTCGCTCAGCTCCGGCGTGCAGTAGTCCGGGAACTCGAAGTGGGACCCGAGGCTGCCCCCCTCCGTGCATCCGCAGGCGTCCAGGTCCTTATCCACAAGCGACAGGCTCAAGCTCCCCGAGGCCGAGCTAGACGACGAGTTCCACGGGTCAGAGCAGGACTGCAGGCCGCCCAGGAAGTTGGAGGTGAAATCCAGCGGCTCCACGGGGAGGTCATCCAGGTCTTCCCCGCAGCAGGAGGAGGCGGAGGTGCAGACGGAGCGGGAGGGGGAAGCTGGGGAGAGGGAGGCGGGGTGGACCGGCGTGCTATGCCGTGTGAAGCTGAAGTAGAGACGGCCAGAGGACGGGAGCGTGCTGGGTCCCACAGCGGAATCCCGGGGGGGCAGCTTGGTGATACTGTAGCAGGGCAGCTCTTCTTCCTCCTCCTCCTCTGAGGATGATGAGGATGAGTCGTCATTGTCCTCCTCCTCGCTGTCCGTATAGTCACGTTTGCTGAGTGTAATAGCGCTCGGCACGTACCGTAACCGGTGATCCGTCTGCCGGGCGCTGAGCTGATAGCGGGGGTTCAGTAGCTGGTACTCGGGGTCCGGCTGCTGGTGTTTCAGCTGGTACCGGGAGTTTAGTTGCTGGCACCGGGGGTCTAGTTGCTGGTGTGGGTTATCTCGGTCCTGTGGTTTCCGCTGGTGGCGGGAGTCCGTCTGCTGGTCTTGCGGGGGGAGACTGCCCGCTTTGACGGCCCCGCCCACCGACTTGCCGGCTCGGGGGAACTTCTTCGCCGCAGCAGGGGTCTTGTGAGACGGTGTGTCGTTTCTCTCCTGGTACTGACCGGCCGACCTCCCCTCGGTCCGGGGCTTCTTCTTGGGCCGGTACTTGTAGTTAGGGTAGTCGGCCATGTGCTGCAGCCGGAGGCGCTCCGCTTCCCGGATGAACGGAACCTTCTCGTTGTCGGTTAACATTTTCCAACGCTTCCCGAGCCACTTGGAGATCTCGGCGTTGTGCATGTCCGGAGACTGCTCCATGATCTTCCTCCGCTCGATTTTAGACCACACCATGAAGGCATTCATGGGCCGTTTGATGTGGCCCGAGGCGGTCTTACGCCGCTCCGGTTTCTGCGGCGAGGGGCTGCCGGCACAGGCCCCCACCGTCCGGCTCCGCTCCGGGGCAGCTGCTTCACGGTAGCCGGCGGTGAGCCTCGCCTCAGTGGGCTCCTTGTGCAGACCCATCGTCTGAAATAATCCCTGAAAGCCACCGGGCCGGACCGGCTGATCCCGCTGATGTTCCCGCGGTTTCCTTCAGTTTCTCAGTTTGTCTGTACTCGCGCCCCTCAGTCACGCTTAATGCATTTCGTGCGCGAGCTCTCAAACCGGCGTCTTTTTAACCGAAGTAGAAGTCGTTCCCGCCCTCAACCAATCAGCGTTGTTTTGCAAGAACACCTTCCCGCCTCCGCTTCGCCCTCAGCGAGTCACAGTGTAGCTCCTCCCCCGCGTGTTAGCTCACCCGCCTCAGGCCGTTACTCCAAATCATTCTCAATAGATCAATCAGTGAAAGTAATCAATGGTTGCGGCTCTCTATCGACAAAAGAGAAATATTCCCATTGTGTGTGTGTGTGTGTGTGTGTGTGTATGAGAGATGGTTCAGTGTGAACAAACTGGTGGTCACTTACATATTGAATAAAGCCTGGTTTATTTCACTGTTTAATAACAATCACAGCTGGATCTCATGTGTTTCTGATATTAAATGAGTGAAAAGCTCAGCGCTCAGGTAACAAGCCCTCTAAGGCTCCTTGAAGAGTCCTTAAGGACATCCCAGGAATCCTTTAGGAAGGCTGGGAGGTTCCTGGAGTCTTCAAGGAGTTCCAGTTATTCTGCTTAGATAATCTCAGTTCCTGATGTGGAGCTGGTTTGGCTTCTTCCAGAACCACAGTTGGACCCCAGGAGAACATTGAGCTCATCAGGAGAGACAGTCAGCATCAGAAACTGAGCAAACCGTGTTTGCTTACGTTACAGTTATGAAGGACTTCCTGTGCACGACCACAAACAAACACACACAGGAGCCCCACAGAGACACTGCCTCTCAGGGGGTCACAGGTCACTGTTGTTGCTGCACTGCTTTAATGCTCTCAGGTAAAAGAAGTCTGAAACCAAAACTGCTCCCCCTCAGCTGAACAACCGTCCTCACCCAGTGCCCTCAGCCCCCCCTCGCCCAGCACCAAGCCTTTCTAACTGCCCTACAGGAAATTTCCATCTGTAAGCAGCGTGTGAGGACAGTCAGGTAGACAACGCCCCCCCGGCCGCCCTGCAGAGATTCCCACTTGTACAGCAAATAAACATCCAGACATCAGCTGACACAGGTCCGAGTCCTTGGGAACATGTGTTTAAGGTCACATTTCAATAAAAAAAAAATCACATAAAAAAACTTCCTTCTGTGGATAAAGTTCCTAAACCAGAAAATAAAATAAAAAAAGAATTTACACACAACGTGACAAGAAACCAGGAGCAGTGCATATGAAGCTTTTGTAAGCACAGCTCGGCTGCTGCTGGGGGATTCAGGCCCTTTAAAATGTAAATTAAAGCTTTTAGAGAGCCGTTAGGACCTTTTATCCCTCCGAATGAAATAATTAACCTGGTGTTTGTTGAAATGCAGGTACAGTCAGGGCTTCTACCTGCCAGCTGCTGTAACAGTTGACAGGTAGATTGTGGATGTTTATAAAGTGAACTTCTGGATAAAACAGTTAGTGCGCTGTCTGATTTAATGATTCCCGAATCCAGCTGGTAGCTGCCGATCCTGCACCAGCACACGGTCCACGTGTGTGTGTGAGTGTTTCTGTGTGTTTGTCTGTGTGTTTGTATGTGTCTGCAGCTCAGAGTTTCTACTGAAAAGATCTGAACTTTAAAGTTTTTAACCTTTTTAAGGTTTTGAAGACAACTGTTATAATTGTTAGAAATGAGTCACGATTTTGACTTTTATTTCATGTCTTTTAGTTTAATTCAATTACTTCAGCATATTTGTTTAACCTTCATACTGTGAACACTTTGAGAGGTCACAGGGGTTGGGTCCTGTGTTTTAGATCATCTTTGGTCAGCAGTTCATCGGTGCAGCAGAAATCTGCATGGACGTTCAAGTTTTACACCCCCAGGGTGCACCTTCAGGCTCCTGTCAGCACTGACCTAGCCCCGTCCCCCAGGGCATGAAGCAGGTGATCCAGGCCCCAGACATCCAGAGGCCCCAGAGTCTGAGAGCCCAAGGAGGACCATCGGAGGGGCATCCGTGCCACCCTCCTGGGAAGAGCTGAGGAGAGCCCCAGACAAGGGGTCACCCAGCAGCCACGGAGCAGAAGCCAGAGGGGGACCTCCATATCCAAGGCTGGACTGGGACAAAAAATCGGCCCGGGCATTTTGACTAGAGACCGGCCCACCAGGATAAAGATTGAAAATGTGATGTCATTCAGGGGTAAAACCGCAAAGGATTCTGGGAACTTGTGGCAAGAGGTACTAGCGCACGCAGGCTTTCAATTGAACTCAGTTACACAGCGCTTAAAAGAAACCCAAAAGATGGCAAGAAGCTGTTGTATTATTAACTGCAATAGCCGGTCGCATGACAGCCACGGGAAGCCGACGGGTAAAGGGATCGGTTGTTATCGGATTACGTCGTTGAAGAGAAATTGTTCGAGCCATGTTTCCGAAGTAACAAAGAGGCGACGGATGGCCTGGATATACCAAATATAACGTCTCAGAACACTCCAGCTCACATGTTAGTCTGCTCCAAGCATTCCCACAAAGGTCAGAGTTTTGTAGTAGTTAATACGTCATTTTTCTTAACATAATTGGTGATATAGGTTACAAGCAAGTCTGGCGCTGAACAGAAATTGTCGCGCTATGCTCCTTTATTTATTGTGCATAAATAGTGAATTGTCCTGACACAATATTGCGTTTCGCTTCTGTTATTATGGTACATTGTCAAAAACATATACTTTTATTCACAGGATAAAACAGTTGTTTTGTATCACTAATTGTCCATTGCGATTACAACATACAATATTATTGTCACTGCTACATTTCTGTAATGCTACCAGAAATTATTTCCACTACTAATTAATTAAATGGTAAATGGCCTGTATTTATATAGCGCTTTACTAGTCCCTAAGGACCCCAAAGCGCTTTACATATCCAGTCATCCACCCATTCACATACACATTCACACACTGGTGATGGCAAGCTACATTGTAGCCACAGCCACCCTGGGGCGCACTGACAGAGGCGAGGCTGCCGGACACTGGCGCCACCGGGCCCTCTGACCACCACCAGTAGGCAACGGGTGAAGTGTCTTGCCCAAGGACACAACGACCGAGACTGTCCAAGCCGGGGCTCGAACCGGCAACCTTCCGATTACAAGGCGACCTCCCAACTCTTGAGCCACGATCGCCCCCCTAATTACCGTTGAGCTCAAAGGTTATATTAATAAACGGTTAACAAATGTGTATGTCTGTGAAGGTTTTCAGTCATCCAGGTCATCGTAGTCAAAGGAGCTTGCAAAGAAAGGCGTCTGGACAGTGTTTTAGGTGTTTAGCAATGTTATAAGTGGCTGAGTTTATGCTACTGACTATGGGTCTGAGTGGGACAGCTTCCTTGTGGATTTTAGGAAGTCCGTAAATGCAGGGTATCGCATCCCCTGGGTAAAGGCGGTGATATGTAAGGCGGTCAATAATTTTGTCCTTTTCAAAGTCTTGAAGGCAAGCTATAACTTTCTTTTTGTAGCTGCTTGTGGGGTCTCGCTTTAAGGCTTCGTAGGTATTGTTGTCACTGAGGAGAGTAGTGATCTTTGTATGGTAATCTGTAGTGTTTAGGACCACGGTGCATCTTCCCTTATCAGCTGGTAAAACAGTGATGTTGTGGTCTTTGCTCAGGGAAGCGACGGCCTTCTTTTCCTGTATTGTGAGGTTGGATGCAGGGAGCGTGGCTGAGACTTTCATCCTGATTTGCTCTGCTTCTGTCTGTGATAATTTATTAATCCGTATGACAGATTCTGTGGCTGTGATGAGGTCCACTATGGGCAACTGTTGTGGAGAAATGGCAAAAATTGCTACCATCCTTGCTCCTCTTGTGGGGAACACCCCACACCACATCAAGAACTCCACCGACTTCACCGACAAGGTCCAGAAACTTACCCTGGATCCAGATGAAACCATGGTGTCCTTTGATGTAGTCTCTCTTTTAACTTGCATACCCACCACGGAGGCCGTGGAGACTGTCAGAAAACAACTACAAGAAGACAGCTCCTTGGAGGACAGGACCAACTTCACACCCGATCAGATCTGCACACTGTTAGACCTCTGCCTCACCACTACATATTTCAAGTACAACGAAGGCTTTTACAGACAAAAACATGGCTGTGCCATGGGCTCCCCCGTGTCACCTATTGTAGCCAACCTTTACATGGAGGAAGTGGAAAGGAAAGTGGAAAGTTCAAAGGAAGAGTACCCAGCCACTGGTACAGATATGTGGACGACACCTGGGTCAAAATCAAGACATAAGAAGTGGAATCCTTCACTGCGCACATTAACGTGGTGGATAAAAACATCAAGTTCACCAGGGAAGACACAAAGGACAACTGTTTGCCTTTCCTGGACTGCGCTGTGCACATTGAAGAGAACGGCAACCTCAACATCGAAGTTTACCGGAAGCCCACACACACGGACCAGTACCTCCTCTTTGACTCCCATCACCCTCTGGAACACAAACTTGGAGTAATTAGGACCCTACACCACCGGGCAGAACATGTTCCCTCTAAGCCTGAAGGAAAAAAGAAGGAACACACACATGTAAAGGAAGCACTCAAAACGTGCGGCTATCCTAAATGGGCGTTCTTAAAGTCAGCAAAGAGGCACAGAAAAGAAGTCCAGACACCAGCGAGGGAGGATAAGAAAGACAGACGCAACAACATTGTCATCCCCTATGTAGCCGGTGTATCAGAAAAACTCAGGAGAGTTTTCTCCAAGCATGACCCAGCAACACGCTCAGACAAAAACTGGTTCACCCGAAAGACAAAACGCCAAAACACAGACTTAACAATGTGGTGTATGCTGTACAGTGCAGCGAGGAATGCTCAGACCTCTACATTGGAGAGACCAAACAGCCACTTCACAAGCGCATGGCACAACACAGAAGAGCCACCTCCACAGGACAAGACTCAGCTGTCCATCTGCATCTTTCTTAAGGATAAAGGACACTCTTTCGAGGATGCCAATGTTCACATTTTGGACAGAGAGGACAGATGGTTTGAAAGAGGAGTGAAAGAAGCCATCTATGTCCACTGTGAGCGACCATCTTTGAACAGAGGCGGTGGTTTACGACACCAACTCTCTGCCATCTATAATCCAGTTTTGAGATCCCTTCCCAGACGCCTTAACGCCCACTCACATCCTGGGCCATCTGATCTCAGGAATTCGCATGATAAGGTGGGGCCAGGTTTCACAATGAACACACCCGAAACTCTGGCTGATTGGGACCCACACCCAGTTTCACACCTTGGCTCAGGCGATTAGAGGATCATCAGGGGGTCCTTTTGTCCCTCTGCGGGGGGTTACTCCCACTAGGTTTATATCTGGGACTCTCCGCCATTTGACCTTAGAACTGAAGAAGCTTCTCGGATGAGAGGTGAAACGTCTTCAAGTAACTTAAAGAAGTCCAGACGCCTTTCTTTACAAGCTCCTTTGATTAACGAATGTGTATTTATGACGATGATTTGTGAGACTGGTAAACTTACCTTTGTTCGTACGATGGTCTTTCGTTCTACACGGTGCATTTCAAGGTCCTGTCCCATCCGTCGGTAAACTGTACCTGGGCTTGTTGCAGTGACCTGAAGTTACTAAACTTCATGAGTGTATGCACTCACTCCAAGAACCGTATAATTATAAATCTGAGCGTGATGAAAGTTGGGCAGCACGCTAACGTCTTTTGTCCACTCTGTGTGCTCCTAAGGGTCTGACCCTTTCACTCCTTTTATTTTTTCCTCGTATCTTTTCTTTGTCTTTTTGTCGAGTCTGTCTTTGTACGGACCGGCATTGTTCTCCTTTTGTTTTGTACATTCCTTTTTTGTGCGGCAAAGAAAAAAACAAGAAAGTATTGGAACCGGAGAATGAACGTTTTGCGGTGCTGCAAATGCTTGCATTTGATGCGGTGTTTGGATTGTTTTGCCACGAGTTCCCGGCATGCAATGCACAAAAATCACGTGATTGCTAAACAAGGGGGAGGGTGCATCCGGCCTCCTCGGCTGTAATTGGTCCAGCCCAGAGTCGATCATGACCAATTGGCCAATCCAACACCTTTCATTATATATACCCTTCCTAAAAAAAAATAAAAAAATCCATCGGCCCATAAAAACAAAAAATCGCCAGCGGCCCACCGGGCAAATGCCCGGTATGCCCGATGGCCAGTCCAGCTATGTCCATATCTTTGGGGGCCTGAAATCAGCTAGGTTCAGTTTGTCCAGTTTGATCTGAAACATTTAATAAACCATCCTCCTGCGTCTGGTCTTGCTACCTGAGTGTTCACGCCTCACACCGAGGCTGCAGAAACAGAAAATGTTGAACCAAACAGACTCAAAGACTTTGTTAAATTTACATATATTTCTCTGGTGTGGAGTAAATTCTGCTTTTATTTGATAAAACTGAATTAGCAATGACTTTAATAACTCCAATTTTAAATGGTCAGTATCGTCTGCAGCACGAAACCCAACAGCAACAATGATTTCTTAAACCACAGAGAAACAAAGGCAACAACCCGCAGTGAGGTCATGCATCAGGACTGAGCTCTCTGTGGTGATGATGATAATGGTGGTGATCATCATCATCATCATCATCATCATCATCATCATGTGGATTGGTGGGATCTGTGAAAATAAAACTGAGGTTTAAAACTGGAAACCTGTGGATGTCAACATAACCCTAAACATGGATGGATGGAATCGCAGCCGGAGTTACAGGTTGAGCAGCCCTGTTCTAACCTGTCAGCAGGTGGGGGTGTAACCTTGGATTTATGTTGCCATGGAAACAGGGTCCATGGTGCATGATGGCTGGAGTGTCAATGTACATGTATTTGTACATTTGTACATGTACAGGTGTTTGCGTGTGTGCACATGTGTGAATATTGATCAGTCAGTGTTGCATCCAAGCTGATCAATTCATGTGATCAGTACAGACAGAGTCACCTGACAGGTGAGGACCTGTCAGGTGACTCTGAGCTCAGTATCTTTATTTGAATGATGGATCCGAGCAGGTGTTCACAATGAATGAACACCTGCCTGAGCCTGGAGCAGCTGCAGGAGGAAACAAACGTGCTTTGATGGACCGACTCTCAGTCTGCTGGTCCTGTTGTCCAGCAGGCCCAGTGTATGCTGGGAGGTCTTGTCTTGCAGCTCCATGTTTCCTCATCTGAAGGCTGTGTGCAGCTGCTGAAGGCAGTTCTGGTTCTGGTGTGATCGGTCAGTCTAACAGGAAGTTTCGAGTTGTTGGATGAAACCCTACGAGCTGTTGACGCTTTTTGAGTCTGAGGCTGCGATTTAAACTTTATCTGATCTAATTGTGTTTTTTCAGGGACGATGCTGCTTTTTGCTTCAGAGCTATCAGGCCTGTTATGATTGATGACCTGCTGTCACATGACCCCTCACCACAAAATAAAGTAATCAGTGAGATTATGCGCTGCTAATCTAACAGACAGATGAAATCATTTTTAATCTTAATCATTTTGAAAAGAAAGATGATCAGTGATCTGATCAGTGTTAATGGTGGGTGATAATGCTTTCAGTCGCAGCTCTAATATTCTCCACTGCTGGTGTCTTAAAATGAGGAGCTGGTGCTCTGCTGGTCACATGCTGTGATGGGCATAACACCAAGTAATCTCCCTAACCCCTGGTCTCTCAGATGGCCACCCCTCCTTGAGCCTGGTTCCGCTGCAGGTTTCTTCCTGGTAAAAAGAAGTTTTCCTTCCCACTGTCTCCAAAGTGCTTGCTCATCTGGGGTTGTCTGATTGTTGGGGTTCTCTGTATTACTGCAGGGCCTTTACCTTACAGTGTATAACACCTTGAGGTGACTGTTGTTGTGATTTAGTGCTATATAAATAAAGTTGAATTGAGTTATATGAGAGGGCTTTTAGCTGCAGTAAAGATGTATATGTACACAGGATGGGAGCAAGAAAGGATTCTACGTGTTTCTTTTATTCATGTGGATAAAAAACAAAGACGATGAGTTGCTGAGAAAACATCCACAATTGTCATTCACGTTTGTGTTCCTTGAACATGAGCCAGGTTTAACCGCACAGGCTTGTTTTCCTCTGCAGTCCTGAATGTTAATGGCATATTAAATTAATCAAGAAATCCAAACGTACAGAGGACTGTGAGCATAAAGACAAGACAGAAAATATGCCAAATAAAAGCCACGTGACATATTAAAGATCAAACGCACTTATATAAAGTCCCAAAGACAGACACAGACTTTCAGTGACACTTCATCACTAACCTGGTCCTGTTTTATAGATTCAATATGATGCTCCTTATTCCTGCTGCTGTTCCTGACGTTTACTGCCCTCAGGGTTTAACAAGAATATCTGCAAGTTTAATCGTGTTTTAAAAACACATACTTACAATGATGAATTTCTGTTTTTTCTAATGTTGCAGGTTCTGCTTTTAAAATCTTTCTAGTCACCATGAATCAAACAATAATGAATGATATAATGAGATAAACTGGTTGTAGTGGTTAAACTGGTGGTTATAATAATAATAATAATTATTATTATCCCATCATCATGCACTGCACTATTAACCTTAACCTATTAACCTTCGGATTAGCAGCTCCACCCTCAGGGTGATATCTAAAACCTGCAGGCCCCTGAGGCCTGGAGTTCGACACCCCTGATTTAGACTAAAGACTGAAAAACTCCCCTCTGTTTCTAACTACTTGGTAAGATCCCACTTCCCCCCTAATATATAGAAGTTTGGAATTTCCCATTTCCTGTTTGGCGGTCTGGACCTCAAAGAGGGTAGCAACATGGAATAGAGCAACCTTCAAATGTTCTGGTAGCACTGATAATCCACCCATGCAAGAAATAGGTTTAAATATATGAGCCTGTACAGCAGATGCTTTGGAGAATGACCAGAAATACACATTTGATTCCACCTGGTCCACAGCAGCTTTAGCGGCACACTTCAGGTGTGAGCATGTTTCATGTCTGTACTGATCACACGAATTGATCAGCTTGGATGCAACACTGACTGATCAATATTCACACATATGCACACACACAAACACCTGTACATGTACAAATGTACAAATATATGTACATTGACACTCCAGCCATCATGCACCATGGGCCCTGTTTCCATGGCAACATAAATCCAAGGTTACACCCCCACCCTCCAATCTCAACATGTAATTGGTAGTCATGGAAACCGGGCTGCTCTAAACTCTCCTGATGGAGGAATGACATCCATCAGACCACCCACCTCCAACCCAGAACTCCCAGTGAGATGCTGGGAGGTGGTGGAGGAGATGGAGGAGGTGGAGACTTACAGATCATTTTGTTGATCATTTAGTGTTTCATGTTTTAGTTTTGAGTTTTGACTCCAGATTTATTGATCTGGACTTCAAGAGTGTTCAATGAAATGCTCCAATTAGTTAAGAGTGAGAAAAAAATGTCTTGTTATAAAGTATTTGAAATTTAAAAACAAACAAACAAAACACTACATTTTCAGAAATATTTGTGGTTGTTTTCTTGTTTGTTTGTTTTGTACTACTTGAACACTAAAGTGGCCCTACAATGAGAGGACAGTGCCAGCAGTGGCCCACATCTCATTTAAGTTTGAGACCCCTGCTGTAGTCAGACAGCCCCCTGTGAACAAGTGCTTTGGCGACAGTGGGAAAGAAAAGCTCACTTTTAACAGGAAGAAACCTCCGGCAGAGGTGAGGGGGTGAGGGGCATAGACATGCTGTGGAAGAGAGCCAGAGATTAATAATAAGTAATGATTAAATGCAGAGAGGCGTATAAACACATAGTGAGTGAAGAAGAAACACCTAGTGCATCATGGGAATCCCCCAGCAGCCTATATCTGTTGCAGCATAACTAAGGGAGGATTCAGGGTCACCTGATCCAGCCCTAACTATAAGATTTGTCAAAAAGGAAAGTTTGAAGCCTAATCTTAAAAGTAGAGATAGTGTCTGTCTCCTAGATCAAAATTGGAAGCTGGTTTTCATTAAGAAAGCAGTCCTACATATTTATTTTATATGTGCATTGAAGGACATATCCTGATCAAAACTGACCTCAAGGTTCCTCACAGTGTTACTGGAGGCCAAGGCTCTTGGTTAGATACCATATTTCTAAGATTGGTACAACAACCTCAAGTTTGTGAAAATCCACATACATTCTTTTAACCAACCTTTGTTACTTAAAATAGATACATTTTATCATGAAATATATTTTTGACATGATGCTGAGGACATCCTGGATTAACCTCTCTGACTCATACAGGATCCCAGTTGTTCACTGTTCACTGAAACCAGCGATCGAGATGGAAACTCATCAGCAAAATTCTCTGTGGAAATCCCAGGAAGTTGATCCTTTGTCTGGATGTTGTGTTCTCAGTGTGAAACGCAGCTTTGAGTGTCAGCTGACCCTTAGAAACATTTCCATAATGACAGTAACCAGCACTGTTGATGAAGAATGGGCCACATGCTCAGTCTCATGGTCATTAAAATGCAAATTATAATGACTGTTGATGAGTGGTCATCAGCAGCATTCCCAGAGGGCTGCGGATGGCTGTAAACGTCACCTGGATGAATCGTTTCTCCCAAAACACAGCAGGAAGTGCCTCTGCAACTGCAGGTATCGCCTGTTTTATCCCGTCTGCGGTTCAGTTTTGGCATTTGCTCATAAAGCTCACGAGGACATGTGTCACCTTCATAAATGTGCCAAAAATCAGGTGGAAATCAAACTTGTACCTTCCACTGCCCACAGCTCAGTGTTCCTGTAACTCTGTCCACCCCTCAGCTGTCTGTGGTGAGTGTCATGTCCAGACATGCCTTCAGATCTCACATTACCACAGGCCTCATTAGGAGTAATTATGCAGCTGTCAAGTAAACAGCACACCTGTTCAGGTGTTCCAGCTGAATCGGGGCATGCTGTTTTTTCTTCTTTGTTTACTTTGGAAGCTGTTTTTTTCCCTGTGTTCTCTTCCTGATTTTTTTGTGAGCTCCTCCAACACATCCAAACACACGAAACATAAAGCGACAGCATCTCTATGAGTTTATTCTGGCTGTAACTGAAACATGCACAAACTGGTTCTACCACCAACACCTGCAGTTCCTCTGATGTTCATCAGAGGCAGCAGTGAGTGCCCCCCCCCCCATAGAAAACGAACTCATCACTAGTGCTGTAAAATTGATAAAGAGCAGAATTCAAACAGTTTGTTCTCTAACATCTTGCTGGACAAGAAGATGTTCCTCGGGGATCAGATATGATTTATGTTCAGGCTAAAGAAGCGGGTTTAATTCTTTAAAAGTCAGAGGCTTACAGATCAAGCTGTATGTGTTGCAGCGCTAACCGTCATACAATACAAAAACACACAGCCATGGGGGTCAACATAACAAGCACAGAACTAAAGACAAAGGATGAGCTACAAAGAAATAAAGAGCCATGAACACCAGGAGATACCAGAACGCTAAAGATCACCAATCCAGAGCACAGAAGCATCAAAGATGATATGCACACAATCTCAGCCGAAGGACCACGAAAACGACCCTCAGGCCTTCATTAGCAGCTTCATGTCTGTGAAACCAGTGCTGTGAAACTGCACAAAGTGCATTCTGGGTAACCTTTCAGGCTCCAGCAGCCTGTGGGACAGGTGAGAGCAGGTTCTTTACAGCCTGGATGTGTCTCACTGATGGGGATCGTTTACGTTTTAAGGTGTTCATGGTTCTCAGAGCTCAGGATCTGTGGATGTGACATTTTCCTCCTGCTCGTGTCGGCTCACTTGCGTGTCAAATGTTAGATCAGCCACCCATCAGGAACATCTGGAGGAGAGTGGAGGACTCCAGGCTTTCCTTCACTTCTTGTCTGTGTGAGTGATCAGAGCGAGGATGGTGGCGGTTGTTCTGATTGAGGTGGGACGATGAGCTCTGACAGGCTCCAAACCGAAGCTGTCATTGTCATGATGGCGTCTATACCTCCAGATGAGCCGGTGATGGATTTAACTGTCTGAACACATTCCTGCAGCAGTACAGGGTGCCATTATTCTGCTGTGATTAAGTGGCGAGTGCCGAGGAAGGACGCCTCTGTGACAGCAATCAGCACACAAACCGAGGATAAAGGACGCTCTGCAGTCCGAGCTGCGCTCAGGTGGAAGACAGGCCATCTTTATGTCAGTCTGCCTTCTGATGGACTCTTGCATTGAAAAGTGAAACGGTAAAAAAAAATGAGGGCCACGAGGGAACATCTGCAGATTACTACTAAGCTTCAGATGTTCTGAAACACAAAGCAGATGAAGTTTAAGGGGGTACAACATGAGTGAAAGGGGTGCACAACATGGCCTACTGAAATCAGCAGAATGGAGGAGAAGTATAGTGACATGCCAATTTTCTGTCCCCACAAAGATGTCTAAACATGTACATGCCTATATACACACACACATATGCTGAGCAGAAGTTGCAGTGATGCACACTAATGCCTTTTGCCTCCCTGGCAAAACTTTGCTAGATCCGCCTCTGCACAGTTACCAGCCGTCAGCTGCGTAGAAAAGGATCCTGGTGTAGAAAGTAATATTAAATAAATTCTAACAACAGCTTATCAAGCTTAAACGTGCAGCTGTTGTTTATCCGCTGGTTTCCTCTTTCTGGCGCAAAGTGGGCGATAAACAAACAAGAGAGACGGGACGTGTGACCTTCAGGCTACACCTGACCTTCCTCTGATTTGGACAGAGAAACTGTCAAACTGGGCCAGAACTTTCTGGACACTTCCTGTGGGAATGTACCAAGTGTGGTATGAAGAAGGGGAGGCTATTTGTACTCTGATAACTGTTTCCTGTTGTTTTCAACAACAACCTCGGGACCCTCTCCCTGCTAACACATGGAGCAGGAGAAGCTCTGTGATTGGACGACACCTTCACAACCTGTCTGCGATCATTCCAGGTCAGCAGGCCTCGCCAAGTGAATCAGGACTGAGGTGGCTCCTGAAATGTAATCAGGTGATCAGATGACCTCTTGAAGACTTTAAAGTGCCCAGATGTTTCTGTACAGAGGTGAAAATGATGTGACAGATGTTTTTTTTAACAGCTTTAAATGGCTCTCATTTCTGAGAGCTCTTTGTGTGCTGATAAAGCTCTTCTCATTTAATTTTAAAGTGACAGAAACATGAAAGGAGGGGGGAGAGAGCCAACAAGGAAATCACAAGGATTCTTTTCTTTTTCCGAGGCACAGTGAGGCTTGCTGCTCCGGGCCACTGCACCTCTCAGGGTTACAGGCCAGCTCGCTAATAAGCTCCAACACAAAACCCCCAGCAGGCTGAGGGGGAGGGTGGATGAGAGTGGAGGAGGGTGGAGGAGGAGGTGGCAGATGCCAGACTTGGGACCCAGCAGATGGAGCCTGATGAATCCTGAAAAGAAGGAATTGAAACCCGGAGAAGTTGCCAAGCGGCCGGCTGTAATTATCGCCACGCCTGTGGGTTCATTGTCAATTAGAGAGGCGGTTGGGGCGAGTGACAGCTGTGGCAGATGGTAAAGTTCCAGGGAGAGAGAGAGAGGGGGGTTCCTCTCCAGTGCAAAGCTCAGACCATCAGGCTGCGATTCAGCAGCGGCTCACAGGAAACAACATTATGACCACGTTTAATTTCATTTTACAGTTATATAAATTTTTCATTGGTTGGTGTTTTGGTGACATCGCTCACGTTTCCACAGATTTCCTCATTTACATATTTTACATTTATCCCTTTAGTCTTTTTTTGGGGGGGGATGTGGCAGTTTTTGGGTGAGAGTGGGGTGCTGGCGCAAAGCAAGTAACAGACACGTCACAGCGCCCCCTGATATGCACCTCAGGTATATTTGAACAGTTTTCAGTTTGGGTGTTTTAATCCAGCTTCAGTGCCTCCAGTGTGATTTCATTTCATGAAACAAAACTCGAACACACTTTATGTTTAAAAAGAAGAAATGTAATCAGGTAAAAGAAGATTTCCCATTTCGGATCAGAATAAATGACAATTATAATTAAAAACTACCGGGGAGGGGATCCCGGAGCAGACCGAGAACACGCTGGGGACATGATGTCCCTCGGCTGGTTTGGTCCGACTCAGAAGAACTGCAAGAGGAGGCTGGAGAGGTGCAGGGCCTAGAATGGATGCATGGAAGGATATATCTTACAAGCTGCTCTATCCATCCATTCTCCGCTTATCCATGTCAACGACCGCACCACCCTCTGTTATACTAAGATGAGAGCACTGGTACTAAATCTTTGAATCTTTGGATGGGTAAATGGATGGGTGTTGGGTGGAGGCTGGGCCATGTATTTACATATTTCTGTAGGAGCAGGTGTGGTTGGACCCGTGCTCTCTGTGGAAGTGGCAATTTGGTGGTTTGGTTTTGCCATCACACGTGTTCAGACGCTTGAGAGCATGTTAAAGTTTAGATCATGGTCACCCGTGTGTCCGTCTGGTTTTGGTGTTGAACTTGTGAAGATGTAATTTTTTTCTGCTCTGCAGACATGCTGAACTGTTGTGTGTTTGACTCCGTCAGTGCTCCGCTCTGCCTCCACCTGAACCTGCACTGCTTGGTGATTGCCATGAGTCGATCTGAAGTTTATCTCAGACACACATGTGCACCCTAAACATGTTAATGATTCTCATTGAGTCCATTCAGTTCAGTCACTGTGCTCCTGATCTTTGTTTTACTCCGCCTCCTCAGCAACATCATTATTACACCTCAGACCAGTAAAAGTGAACCGAGTAATTGTGGAATAATAGCCTCCTGGGCTGCTCTGATTACTCGTTCATACAGTTATTTATAAGCATGAGGGGATTTCGTAGGGTGACGATGAGGAATACTGTGGCTCATCCTTCAACACAACAACTGTTTGATAAAGTTCATGAGCTTTTTTGTTTGTATCCTGAAGTGCCTTGAGGCGACTTATGTTGTGATTTGGCGCTATATAAATAAAATTGAATTGAATTGAATTGAATCCTGGAGATAATGTCTGGACAAGACACTGGGACCACAGACGATGGTTTTACAGTGAGTACAAGCACTTCAACCTCCAGAACAGCTAATGGGGTTAAGTCAAGCTAACCGCTAACATGAACAGTGTCAGGTGATACCTGTGCAGGACCTCATGGAGCTGCTGGAGCTGATCAGAGAAGCTCTTCAGCTCTGACCACTGATAAGGAATCTGAGGTATCAACTGCTGGTTATTAGTAATTAAAAACTAGTTAGTTATTTAGTTAGTTACGTTTGAGTTGCTTATGAGTTTATCACCTGTCACCAGATAAAGGTAAAGATATTGTTAACAAGTATTATTAAGGAAGGACACCTGGTCACAGGTGGATGGCGAGCTAGCACAAATACATCTTGGTAACAGGTGCATTAACCATGGCAAAGGGCCCTACAACAGGTAGTAAAGACTAAGCCTACTGGCCAGTGATGTGTACCATGACCGCTGACCCTGTCACCTTAACAACAGCCTGTTTGATCACCTGACAGATTGGAAAGACTACAGGTGTCTCAAGTTTTTCCCTGTGGATTAAACTCACAGTTATGTACTGCATCATGCAGAGTGGGCCTGAGACCAGCAGATATTGATCTCATGTTAGTGCATGTGATATTATTTTCACCCTTCCATTGTTTTAATCCACTTTATCCTGTCCTGTGTTAGATGTTGTTGTGTTCTCTGCATGGCTGTGTTGGGCTGAATGATGCTGCAAATTTCCTGCTTTTAAAAAAAATGAAGGGGCGTCACTCCGAGACAGGATATTTCTAATTTTAGAGATGTTGCTCAAATGGAAGAAAGCAGTCCTACATATTTGTTTAATATGTACATTGAAGGTAGGGCTGCCACAATCAGTTGACTAGTCACGATTACGCTAACTATCAAAATTGTCGATGACTAATTTAATAGTCGATGCATCGTTTGAAGCTTCATAAGATTCCTGGGGTTCAAGGCTCACCAGAGCCGGCAAGAACAGGGAACTCCCCGGCACATTGTTTTCAGATCCTGAGCGGTCTTTCGCTACTCAGGTTAAACATGATATTTAAGTCACTTAGATGACTTAAAAATGTTATTGTTTGGCTTTTTTCAGTGTTTTATTTGTTCCTGAGTAAATCGGTTTGGCTGAGATTAAAGTTAAGGTTTCCTACAGCTGAATAAACGGCAAGCAGAAAACTGATCATTGTCTTGTTATATTTTAAACACCAAAGAGCAGACGGCTGAGTTTATTAAACTCCACCGAGACAATCTGCAAATTTCATTAAAAGTTTAATAAACTATCATCTTGTCTTTATTTTTGGTTAGCACATGCCTTAAACACTTCAAGCTGTAAGCTAATGATATAAAAGCAGATGCATGCTGGGCCAATACGCTATCCTTTTACATCCAATGGATGATGATCTGATTAGTCAACTAATCACAAAAATAATCGGTGAGTAGTTGACTATCAAAATAATCGTTTGTGGCAGCCCTAATTGAAGGACATATCCTGGTCAAAAGATTCCTCACGAATGATTTAGCACTCCTCTGGGTCACGCCAGGCGCCAAAACCAACATGTTGGCAGCTTTGATCTGTGGGTGAAGAGTACAGCTGACTGTTGTTACTTTTACATATGTTTACATCATTATTCAAATCTTTGGTCCCATTTAACATGTACATACTTTATTCTCATACTGAAGATGGAAGCCCTACCCTGGTGGTTATCTTAGAGCCTGATTGGCTGACAGATAGTGGACAGCTTTAGCTGAGATGGTGTTCACTGGTAATAAAGAAGATAGATGGCTCTAATGCTCACTCACTCATCTTCATCATGGTTTTAATTCTCAGAGTAATCGAATCTGAAAGTTTACAGTTGAATATGATATAAAATTGGCTTCTAGATGTGACTCAGAGGGAGTCACGTTCAGAAGCCCTTTCACCTGCTCTCACCTGTCCCACAGGCTGATATAAGTACAGAAGTTTACCCAGAACACACTTTGTGACTTTTCCTGCAGCAATCATCACACTGATGCTGGTCACGTGATCTGAGAGTAAAACCAATCAGGTCGGAGTTTCTAGCAGAGCTTAAATGTGTTTGTAGCCCTGGAGGATTTTGAAAGTTTCACATGTAACTACATTTAACTGAGATGGAAACACACAAGGAAGAGAATTTGAGCAAGACTTTAAAGTCTTTAAAACTCCCAATTCAAACATGCTTCAAAGCAAGAAGAAAGACGTTTCAACACGTTAAATGTTATTCTGGGCCTCCGTCTCCTGTTTTTTGCAGCAGGCTCAGACTGAGGTGCCCCCAGAGGCCCCCAGACTCTTCAACCTGATTACAGCTGTAGGCAAACAGACTCACAGAGGAGGCAGCTGCACACTCCAGAGACATTAACATGAGAAAGAGGTCACACACATACATATAGACGTACACACACACACACACACACACACACACACACACACACACACACACACACACACACACACACACACAACTTTAAAACCCTCTGAAAAATAATATTTTCACACACAAATAAAATAAAATAGAAGCACATTGATTGTTCTACAGTGGGTGGATGTCTTAGTGCCGGGCTGGAACAGCCAGCAAATGAGTTTGTGGTCTTGGAGGAATCACCTGCTCCTAGGAGATGGTGACTGACATCAGCAGGTAGAGGATGGCGCATCCTGGGACACAAGGATGTCCATATCCAGAATGAGCAGGAAGACCAACCCAGGGGCTCTGTTTCCTACCAAAGCTGACGTGTGCATAAAAATGATTTCCTATCGGTCAACTGTGGTGAGTCCAAAGTACTGCTGTGGTCTGCTG
Organism: Maylandia zebra; assembly: GCF_041146795.1. Classification (NCBI taxonomy): domain Eukaryota; kingdom Metazoa; phylum Chordata; class Actinopteri; order Cichliformes; family Cichlidae; genus Maylandia; species Maylandia zebra. The sequence continues at coordinate 26,712,432 of NC_135181.1, read as the reverse complement.
GAAGCTGGTGATGACATCAGACACAGGACAGGAACGCTGGCTCTGTGATTGGCTGTGGTCGAGAGGAGGTCAATAAACAAACTGTTACAGATCATGGATCATCGTGACTACCCACCGTGCCACTTAGTGGATCAGCTCCTTCTCTACAGGGGACACATACAGGAGATCTGTCACATCACATGTTCTCACCCACTGAACTACAGTTCATCTGTCTGACTGACAAATATCTACCTCATCTTATTATCCATCGTTTCCATGAGTATTTCTAGTCTCATTTTATTAAAAAAAAAACCCCCTGATATTTGGCCCCTAAAAGTAGAACTATGGCTGTCAGTCAAGTCTAAGAGTGACACAAAGGAATTTGTACACATGGTAGGAACAGTTTCCAGTTACAGGTATCTGGGACTGTTTGTACACTAACCTCACAGCAGCCATCTTATTGGTCACATGATGTCATTAAAATGCTCCAAAAGGCACCAACGGCACAAACACAGTCCAGTTATCCAGTTCAGGGACTCCGGTTAACTAAGGTGAAGCTAGCAGACAGCTAGCAGCTACAGCCATCTGTTTCACCATCCACCTGTCAGTCAAACAAGCCACGCCCTTAATATTACAAACATTAAGCCTTAATACAGTTTAACCAGTTGAGTTATAAAAACCTCCTCCCCTGTACAGGTGTTATAGGTGTCTCTGACTTCTGATATGAAACCAAGATAAACCATTGGTCTCACTCATCTTCAGTATATAAAACTGTGTCATCTGCATATAGTGACACTCTTCTTCTGCTCATTCCTCTCTGTTACTTCCTCTTTACTCTGTAACAAAAGCTGAGTATAGTTGTTATAAAGGGAAAAATTATCTAGAACCAAAACAACAACCAAAATAGTTGTTGTATCAGGCTGTTAGTGTTTATTGTTGACTGATTGACTGCTGCCTCTGCTGGACATTAGTGGGACTGCAGGTCCTGCTGCTAGATATGGAAACAGTTTTTCCTGCACTTTAATTATAAACAAGCTTTTGCCTGTTTTCTAATCAAAGTTTAGAATGGCCACAGCAGGCAGCTCCAGTTTTTTAAGACATCATGAGCTTCCTCCTCTTCCTCTTGGGATAAAACTAGGATCATTCACTTGATCACATGTGAATGTGTACAGCACTAAGCTGTGGATCCACTAATAAAGCATCAGTACATTACAAGCTGTTTCTGTTCCTGGTGGATAAACGGCTCTTCTGCTTGAGTTAAAAACCTTCAGTAGATCCCTGATCTCCCAGTTCAAACCAGCAGGACTGGAGCAGGATGATGTCATAGTCTAATTCTCTCAGCTGATAGGTTGATGAGTCACCCTGGGGGCGACAGTTGGCCCGCAGGCTGCAGATTTTTAATCTCTTCTTCTGCACTGTAATGAAGGCGAGTAAACAGCAGTAGCGTCTTTACCTCGTCCTCCTGCTGGGATTCAAATGACACATTAAATCTAACAAGAAAGCGATGAATATTTAGATTCTCCTCCTCACTGTTTTCTCAGAGGATGGAGACTCCTGAGTATTTTCTCCCACACAATCACTCTGCAGTTCTGTCTGCTCACTTGTTCTCTATTCTCTTGTCTTTGTTGTGCGTGCACGGTGATGGCTGTGCAGCATCCAGCGCTGGTAGTAATGATGTGTATTTTCGTGTGTGTGTTTGGAAATGGAAATAAGTCTGAGGATGTTAGATCCCTGCAGATTTGGGAAAATGTGAATACAATCAGTGTGTAAGAAACAGGCCAAGCTTAGCAGCTTATTAAAGACGGGGGATTACAGCGAAGGGCGCGTCACGCTGTTTTCATTCTGGTTTAATTCACACATTTCTACAGACTTTCATTATGTCAGCTGCTTAAATCTGAACTCGGAAAGTCAGCAGTGAGCTGAAAAACCTCTGACATTCAGCTCTTTAGTTTGAGGGCTGGGAACCATTTCACCCTCAGATCTTGAAATCAAATTGAAATCCAGACTCTTCAGGTCCAGTAAAGCAATGAGTGTGGCTGTTCTCTCGAAGCTTGATGTCTGGGTGTGGAAAAAAGAGGCTTTAGGAGGTTTAGCAGAGGAGGAACAGGTTTGTGAGCTGGTTTCACACCAACTCTGCTTGAGCTAAACAAAACAGGTCAGAGTCAGAGTCTTGTTGAGGGTCATCGATGGGAAGAGACAAACACTGTCATGTGACAGGAAGAAGATCATGAAAATGATCCAAGCTTCAGCCCAGAGAAAGTCTGAGATGATTCATCTACCGCTGGATGACTTGGATGGCTTGTTGTTTAAATGTATCCTGGTCTTCACTGAGATCTTCTCGTCAGCAACATCAGCTTTCATTCTGCCAACCTGCTGCTGTTGGCTGAGTAACGTCTGAGGAGTTTAGACTCCTTGATCCAAACTCAGTGACAAACCTGAAACTCTGAAGAAACCCCACCACCAACAGTAAAGCTCTGGTGTGGCTCCCATGGTCTTGTTAGAGGCGTGATGCCGGCTGAAATACACACAGTGTCTCCTGAAGAAGCACAGGGTCACTGTCTGAGTTCCAATAGGATTCATTTTCTGTTTCAGTATCACTGAATGTTTATTCACACTCAAAAAATCAGAACAATCAAGCATGATATGAAAAAAAAATCGTTGATGTGGAATAAGACATTTTTACAAATTTTGCACATCTAGCTTGCAGAGGTGTTCGTGGCCCTCACGGTAAACTGATGGGGCTCCAGATTTCATACTTTAGAGTTTAGCTTCACAAGTCTAAACTCTAAAGCCTGAGGACTGAACCGGTGTCTCTCAGAACAAGTGAGAGAAGGTGAAAGGTGTGTTTACCTACATTTGTTCCACAGATCTGGGTGTTAGCAGCTAGTTGATATCTGAAGATGATGTAATCTGCTCTGACTCTGCAGATCCTGCAGCTGAACCAGGATCTGAGCCAACAGACTGCCAGGTCTGATGCGAATTTTCCTTTCTCTGTGGGTTTTAGTCAGTGATGAATGAATGAAACTTGTTTGAACATGTCCAGAAGACAAACCCCCAGAAACTCCGAGCTCTTCTCCTCCTGTGCAGGAGGTGCAGGTCACACACACTCTGCTCCTCACACAAGATTTAAAGGGTTAAAAAATGAGTCAGAAACAGAAAAGGAGAATGATAAATATTATTATATTATATTATATTATATTATATTATATTATATTATATTATATTATATTATATTATATTATATTATATATTTACACTTAATATTATAATAAATATGAACTCAGTCCAGTGAGATGTAACCATGGATACCAGCTCCAAATTTAAAAGGTTAAATGTGCTCATCTCGCTCTGGGGTCCACAGATCGGCACCAGTGTGCTCTCAGTGATGAAGATCTACAGTTTATGATGGAAAAATAGCATTTAGACCCTTGTACTGAAAACTATAACACTGATACTGAACTGTTACTGAACTGTTGACAGTACAGATAGAAAGTACAAAAAGTTTGTTACTGTATTTCAGTACAATTTTCAGCTCTTTGTACTTTACTTGAGCATTTATTTTTTGAGTACTTTTTAGTTTCACTCCCTACATTTCAAAACAGGCTCGTTACTTTGGGTTCAGCTGCATCATTAGTGATAGTCTGGAGTTCAACTGGCTGGAACAACTGCAGGTGTCCACATGTTGTATTCATGGAACGTAGCATCTAGCTAGCCCTACAGAAGAGGAGTGGGCATAAAGGGAGCAACGTTTTTTAAGTGTTAGGGAATTTGAAATGCACCATTTCATTCAGCTCAACAGACATTAACAAATACACAAACTGTTTGTTTGCAGTTTGTCTCACAGTGTTTTGCAGCTAAAGGTCTAGCTGCTGTATTTCACAGGGAGAGAAAAGAAGGAGAGCTAATTTCACTCAGAGAAAGATAAGAAAGACAGAACAGGAGAGGAAGAAGAGCGCTTAGATTTAAAGGGAAGGACTGCTCATTTACAGCACACATGTAAGTCCTCATGTTTTTACATCTGTACATGTGACATTGTTTTTTCATATTGCAAAACCTGCTGCTAAACAAACTGAGGCAGATTAGCTGTGTTATTTAAGGGCTGCACGAAAATCCTCTGCAGGTTATTGCAGGATAAACAGGTTAGTTTGCTGCACTGTGGTGGATTTACAGTAAAGAACAGTGTGTGACTGGTGCACAGTGGCTGTGATTTCATGGTCACGGTTAGCTTACATCAAGTGTAGCAGAGATTCATATGCCTTGGTTGCATAGTGTCTAATATAAAGACAGCATAAACAGTGTACTGTCAGTGTAGAGAATGAAATCAGCCAGGACAACTCAGGGAACATCTGCTCACATTTGGTTGAATTCAGGTGTGTACATCCACAAAGAGCAGCAGGTCAGCTGATCACAGCCTGTACACTAAGAAAATCTACTAAAGTTCTAAATAGAAATTATTATGAGTTATGATTATTTTCCCCACACTGAGACATTACAAGTCACCCCTTCCTCCTACCTGCTGAATCCACTTTAACACCTCACTGTACACATTTTCCTATTTAGAGGTAAAGTCCCCCTCTACAGTGGAGGCAAAAGAAAATGAGGAATGTGTGAGTATAATGAGGAAATGTACTTGAGTACTTACCAGAAGTAAAACAACCGCCTTACTTATTTATAATATTAATAATGCAATATTTACACACCATAAAGCTACTTATTAAAGAAGCATGCCTGTCTCGCCTCCATCCATTCCTCCCAGCAGGTATAAAGCATGACACGCCTCCCCCATAAACATAAAAAATATTGGTTTTATCATGGTGGTAATGATTATTTATGAAGCGTGCAGGAAACGGATGGAGGCGGGCGGAGGGCAGCTGAAGGCGGCAGCGTTATCAGCTGATGATAATGTGGCTATTTGAATTTCCAGCAGGCGATGCATCACATAGATTTACTGCAGGAGTCGTCTTCACTGCGGCTGATTAATGCAGGGAGAATAAAGGCAACACTTTACTACCTGCTGCACTCATCTCCATCACTTATGATGACTTATGTATATATATATGTATATATTGTACTATTCTTAGTTAGCGTATTGTCTGTCTTGTCTTAATGTTGGTTTATGTTGGTTTATAATGGAGCACTGTAACAAAAAATAATTTCCCCCAGGGATCAATAAAGTATTCTGATTCTGATCACCTCCACCCTGCAGTCAGTGAAGTAAGGCACATGTGAAAGGTTTGTATTGTTAATTCTGAGCTCTGAAATAACCACCATGGTGACTTACTGAGGAACTCTGTAGGATAAAGACTGAGTGGGTGCTGGATCACTGTTAGATCTGTGAAACAGCCCCAAGATGCTGAAACTACATCAGCACAGCGCCGCGTCATATTTAATAACTCTGATCCATATACTGAACAATAATGGCTTTGTGGTGTCACCAGGATTAGCCCTCTGTGGTGGGTCCGCTTTACGTTTCCAGGATTGTGGAGCGCTACGTTATCAGCTAATCCTAGCTAGCTTGTGTCATGGTCCTGGGCCATGTGGGTCCTGGCTCAGCTTCGGCGCCTAATAAGCTCATCACTGGACCCACTTCAGTTTGCCTACCAGCCTGGCATTGGAGCGGATGATGCCGTCATTCACCTCCTACATCGTTCCCTCGCTCACCTGGAGACCGCTGGAAGCACTGTGAGAATCATGTTCTTTGATTTCTCCAGTGCCTTCAACACCATTCTTCCCTCGGTTCTAAAGGACAAGCTGGTGAACTCTGGAGTGGACCATCACCTCACTACCTGGATCCTGGACTACCTCACCGACCGACCACAGTATGTGAGGACTCAGGGCTGTGTGTCGGACAGGGTCGTCTGCAGTACGGGGGCCCCACAGGGAACGGTTCTGGCTCCGTTCCTCTTCACCATCTACACTGCAGACTTCTCCCACAATTCCACCCAGTGCTTCCTGCAGAAGTTCTCTGATGACTCTGCAATAGTCGGCCTCATCACTGATGGGGACGACAAGGAGTACAGAGGTCTGACCCAAGACTTTGTGGACTGGTGCCAGCTGAACTACCTCCAGATCAACGCCAGTAAAACCAAGGAACTGGTGGTAGACTTCCGCAGGCACAAGCATTCTCCACTGCAACCACTGAACATCCAAGGTATGGACATTGAGGCTGTGGACAGCTACAGGTACCTTGGTGTTCATCTGAACAATAGACTGGACTGGACTCATAACTCAGACGCCCTCTACAGGAAAGGGCAGAGCAGGCTGTACCTGCTGCGGAGACTCAGGTCGTTTGGAGTGGAGGGCCCACTCCTGAAGAAATTCTATGACTCTGTTGTGGCTTCTGCTATCTTTTATGGCGTGGTCTGCTGGGGCGGCAGCATCTCTGCTGGGGACAGGAAGAGACTGAACAGGGTGATCCGAAGGGCCAGCTCTGTTCTAGGATGCCCTCTGGACCCAGTGGAGGTGGTGAGTGACAGGAGAACGGCGGCTAAGCTGTCATCCCTGATGGACAACATCTCCCACCCCATGCAGCAGACTGTGACAGCACTGAGCAGCTCCTTCAGTGGGAGACTGCGGCACCCACGGTGTGGGACGGAGAGATTTCGCAGGTCTTTCCTCCCCACTGCTGTCAGACTCCATAATAAAGACTTTAACTGATCAAGCACACACATCCATACATATGCAATAATACTAAGTGCAATAATCCTTTCTGTCATCATTGTATTTTTACTCAGTTGTATATAGTATTTGTATTTGTATTCTATTTTTATCTTATTGTATATTTATTTTATTTTATTCTACTGTATATAGTATTTTATTTTATTCTATTCTGTACAGTTGTGTACTGTATTTATTCTTATTGTATTCTAATTTTTGCCTCATAACTTTTGCACTGTCCACTTCCTGCTGTGACAAAACAAATTTCCCACGTGTGGGACTAATAAAGGTTATCTTATCTTATCTTATTCTTAGTTCCTTGTATTTTTGCATTTTGTTCCTTAGGCCATGTTTCCTGAGTTGCCCTGTTGTGTTGTTCCCTAAGTGTTTTCCCTTCGTGACTCTTACCCCCTGTGTGCCCCTCTGTGTATTTATGAGCCCTCGTCTCTCTTTGTGTTTTATTCTATGTTTTCCCCAGCCCGTTATGTCTGTGTTCTCCCCGTGCTCTCTCTCCTCCTGTCTGAACCTCTGTACTTCCTGTTTTACTTTGCCCGTCTCCCGTTAGTGTTGTGTTCACTCCTGCCGTGTCTTGTTATGATTATCAGTGTCACCTGTGTTCCCCGTGTGCTCCCACTTCCCTCGTTAACCCTCTGTGTATTTATGTCTGCGTCTCCCTCAGTTCTGTGTCGCGTTCTCCCTCATGCTGTGTGGATTTCCCTGTGGCTCTCTCTCCGAGTGTTAGTTTACTTTTCCCAGTTTAGTTTTGTATTTTCCTACGTTCTGCCTCTTCAGCAATAAAGCTGTTTTTTGAGTTCATCCCCCGAGTCTGTGAGTTTTGCGATTGGGTCCTCATCCTGCCTGCCACACAGCGACCATGACAGCTTGTTTATCATCAGATAATATGAATGCAGATACCTATCAGTCAAAGAGGCCATGCCCCTAATAATGCAAACATAGTTGATTGACTTGTTTCTTGAAATCCATCCCAGGTGCAACGCGTTTCCAGCACAAGCTCAACGTAAAGTGAGGCTGAAGCATGCAGGGACTGTGTGAGAGCGTGTAACTGAAACTAGACACGAACCTGCAGAGATTCCCAGCAGGCTGCATTAACAGGAAAGCACAGATCTTATTTAATGTCAGCAGCAGGAGCGGGAATAATTGAGTAAGTTGGTATTTTTCACGATAAAGAGTAAGAAATAACAAATATTTCATTTTGTAATTTGAGATTCTGAGTGGACTGAGGGACGAGTGCTCTTTATCGTATTTTGGGCTCCACGTTGCTATCTTGCTGGGATCAGGCTCTGCTGGTGTGACGTGATGGATCGGGCTTCTGTGGTTGTTTTTCATAGAAATGAAGTGAAACTAATGTTGTTGTTTTTTTAGTGGAAGAAAGGAAATCAATCTAAAGCAGTGTGTGGAAACCTGAGCTGTCTGATGTAATCAAGCAGATAGTGCTGAGCGTGTGCCGCAGTGCTGCTCCGCATCACTGTAATTGCATCAGCGTCCATTTTCTGACACGCTCCAACACAGGCTGAGGGATTTCCATTTCCATAAATCAGCCTTCGCGCCTCATCTGAAGCACCGCCTTCTCCTCTTTAATGTTCACTCCGGAGAATTTCAGGGTGGAATCTTAGGGTGGAATCTCAGGGTGATGTAAACCATCAATGACTCAGTTTGAGTCAAAGCCAACAAAGACTCCAAATGCTGCTGACTGATTTAAAACCACAGCTAAGGGCCAAAAGAGCACCGAATGTCAGACAAACACCTGTTTGTGTGACAGAGCTTTTAAGAGCGTAGCATTTAAAAATAACAGTGTGAAGTGAGACCAAAAACGTAAAAGGGAAATAAAAGCCTAAAACGGTCTGGAGGTTTTCAGCATGGCAGCTAATGTTAGATCTGTTATGTTCCCTCATTCCTGTTATGGATCTCCTCCAGCGTGTTGAAGCAGCGATCCATGTCACCGATCCAAAGATTGACTTTCAGAAAATAAATCAAATCCTGTTTTTAATGAGCTCTGAACAAGCTGGCAGTTCACAGAGTTTCTCCTCAGGGCGTACAAGCCTGCAAATATCTAAAAAACACCAGCTCTCTCCTCAACTCCATGTGCTTCAGCCCTAACCCTGCAGAGATAAACTAGTCACTGAGTTAGGGTTAGGGTTAAACTCGGTAAACCAGAAGCTGATGAAGTCTGAGGTGGGTGTGATCTCAGGGTGGGAGGTAGCACTCGGATTGTGTTTCTGGATGTGGTGTGAAACCCCCATTAGCGCTTTGTTTTCATGTGGCTGAACTGTTGAGTCTTCATGTGATGAACACCCACAGCTTCTGTCCTGCGTTCAGACTTCAGCTCGTAAAGACTCTTTCCTGGTTATGAACAAACTTGTGGTGGTCTGGTCTAACACCAGCTCCACCTGCCCCACCTCTGAAGCTGCTGAATTACTGATGATGATGATCATCATTTATTTAATTATTTATTTTTAGTATTTTATTTTTGCTTTTACAACTGAACACAACATCCTTATACAGATTCAACTGTAAACAATTACTACAGTTAGCATATGTGGACTTGTAAGCATGAAGACAAAAAAAATGAATAAATGGAAAGTAAAATACCTGAGGTAAAAAAAAAATAGAAAAAAAAATAACAATAATGAATAAATAAATAAATAAAATGGGAAGGTGCACACGGAGGGGGAGGTATAAGATTAAGAATGATTAATTTCTAGGAATTTTAGAAATGGCTGCCAAATCATGCAAAAACGTGCCATTTTTCCTTTCCTGTCAAATCTTATCTGTTTCACCCTGGCAACAGTCACCATCTCATTAAGCCACCTCTTAAAACACGGGGCCGAAGGGGACCGCCACTGCAAAAGAATGAGTTTCTTTGCAGCAAGCATACCTGTCATGGCTACTGGACGGACTCACGTGCAGACAGTTCCTTTCTTAGAGAACAAAAGGAAATTTATTTACAACAGGGATCACCTAAGTGCTATATATATGTACAGTGAGTTGGGAGGGGGGTCCAGGGCTCCAGGGAGAGAAGGGGGGGGAATCCACGCACACGCTTCCTCTTCCACACAGTCACCGCCACAGCTCCTCCGCACACACGCACTCCTCTTCAGCCGCACTTGTTCCAAAACTCCACACATGCTGCCACACCCGGGCAGGTCCCGTGATTTGGTCCAGAAGAGGGATATCTACACACAAAAGTTAACGTTAGTTCCACAGCAAAATACATACAGTGGAATCTTTTGATAATGCCGAGAGCACGAACTCAGGAGGTTCAACGTTCCAGCGGTGAGCTGCTCTGTGCCACTGCCTTAAATAGCAGCTGGGGAAATCAGCCAGATCAACAGCAGGTGGACACAATCACACAGGTGCGTGGGCCAAGAGTGAGAGCTTGTAATGAGCTCCACCCAGGCAGAGAGGACGAGGGACAGACAAAGAAAACAAAAACAAAAAAGAACAACAACAAAACCTGTAGCCAGCGTGAGCCAACCAGAGAGACACGGGGACAATGACAATACCCATTGTGATTATCTGTTTTTGTGAACAGGACAAGGATTCAATTGAGGCAGAAGATCCAAGTATAGCCAGTGTACCATCAAGTGGTACTTTTTTCCTAAATTGGTTTGAAAACCATGTAAAAATCCGGTATCAAAAAGCATTCAAGACTGGGCAGTGCCAAAATAGTTGTGCAAGGAAACCTTCATCAGCGTTACATCTATCACATAGGGGGGATACAGAGTTATAAATCCAGTTAAGTTTGAGTTTAAAAAATGTGAATGACTTTAAACTGGATTAGTTTGTATCTGGTGTTATTGAGCCTTTCTGAATGCTGGACAAGCAGTTTAACCATTGGTCCTCAGACAGAGGGACACCGAGGTCTTCAGCTCCTGTATTCCTGATTCGATCAGAATCTGCTGGAATTGTAAAGCACTTAACAAACTGGGATATCAGATGTCCCACCACCAGTGGCCCTCTGACCACTGGTGGTGGTCAGAGGGCCCGGTGGCGCCAGTGTCCGGCAGCCTCGCCTCTGTCAGTGCGCCCCAGGGCAGCTGTGGCTACAATGTAGCTTGCCATCACCAGTGTGTGAATGTGTGTGTGAATGGGTGAATGACTGAATGTAGTGTGAAGCGCTTTGGGGTCCTTAGGGACTAGAAAAAGCGCTATACAAATGCAGGCCATTTACCATTTATATATGTTTAGAGTTTGCTTTCAGAATTGTTTCAAGGTAAGTATGATTTAGTGGTTTCAGTGGAAAGTCTGCAAAGTTTCGTTGAACAAAATTCCTTATTTGAAGATAGCGGAAAAATTGTGATTGAGGTAACTGAAACTTTTGTTGGAGTTGAAAGAAAGAAGCAAATTTGTCATCTATATATAAGTCCTCAATATGTTTCAACCCCTTTTCCTCCCACTCTAAAAACACCCTGTCCATTTTTCCTGGTTTAAACAAATGGTTGTGTTATTGGCATTCTTACTGAGAGGTCAGGTAATTTAAGAGATTTCCTGATTTGACTTAATATCTTTAGAGAGTGTTTAACAACAAAATTACAACTGATCCATTTATTAGAGGAACTGGTGTTAGAAAACAATACAGCCGGTAATGAGGTTTCAAATACTATTGCTGACTCTACCTGAAGCCAGAGCGGGAGATTATCATAATGGTGGTCGATAGGCCGACCCCACTGCCAGTGTAATAGAGCTCTTGAGTTTGCAGACCAGTAATAGTGTCTAAACACAGGGAGACCCAACCCCCCCACTGGAAGTACTTTTTTGAAGATGAGCTTGGATAATCATTTATTTATATAGCACTTTAAAAACACACTTGGTAGACCAAAGTGCTGTACAATACAAATATAAATATAGTAATAAAATAGCAAAAACCACACATAGCAATAAAATTAATTTAAAAAAAAAGTCAGTCACCCACAGAGTTAAAAGCCAGGGAATAAACATAGGTTTTTAATCCGGACTTAAAAACTGGCACTGATGTAGCTTGTCTAATATGGAGAGGAAGGTTATTCCAAAGCATTGGAGCCACAACAGAGAACGCTCGGTCTCCTCTAAGTTTTAGCCGTGACTTTGGTCCTGAAAGCAACAGTTGGTCAGCTGACCGAAGCGAACAAATGGGGACATGGGGCTTCAACAAATCAGACAAATAAACAGGTGCCAGACCGTTTAGAGATTTAAAAAACAATAAAAGAACTTTAAAACGGATCCTAAATTCAATTGGAAGCCAATGTAGAGAGGCCAAAACCGGAGTGATGTGGTCGAATTTCCTTCTGTCAGTTAAAAATCGTGCCGCGGCAATTTGTACTAGTTGCAAGCGTGACAAAGTGCCTTGCCCAACTCCTATTAAAAGAGAATTGCAATAATCGAAACGTGAAGTAATAAAGACGTTAATAACACTTTCCAAGTCACGCTTGGAAAGAAAGGGCTTAACCTTCGATAAACGTCTGAGGTGATAGAATGCTGATTTCACCACCCTGTTTACGTGACCATCAAAGGTAAGTGCAGAATCAATTTTTACTCTGAGATTTGTGATCGAACTCTTTAAATGGGGAGTCAAAGCGGCAAGATCAGCATCTGGAGCCTCAGAAAAACCATTTGGGCCAAATAAGATCGCTTCCGTCTTACGATAATTAAAATTTAAAAAGTTTTTTGCAAGCCATGCTTTAATATCACTAAGGCAGTCAAGCAGAGATTGACTTGGGAGACTATCAGAATGACTAAAAGGTAAATAAAGCTGGCAGTCATCTGTATATAGATGGAATGAAACTTTATGTTTTCGGAATATCGCACCAAGAGGCAAAACGTACAGTAAAAGCAATAATGGCCCAAGAATAGATCCCTGTGGTACACTCCAAAGCAGAGGAGTCATGTCCAACAAGACCAGCACTGCATATTTACCACGGTCTGTCGTTATCAGAATGTCATTCATAACTTTTACGAGGGCTGTCTCCGTACTGTGAAATGGCTTAAAGCCGGACTGAAAGATTTCCGACAATTGAGAGTCATTCAAATAGTCCATCCACTGAGCATAAACAATTCTTTCCAGAATCTTACTAAGAAAGGCAAGTTTAGAGATGGGTCTAAAATTTGACATGACTGAACTGTCTAAGCCTGGTTTCTGACTTCATCATTACATCGGGGACGATCCACATCTGCACGGCACGGCTTAAGTGTTGTTTTGTCACAGCTGCGGCGGCAGTCGTGTGGGGTTGAAGGGATAAGGACCCAATCGCAGGCACTGACGATGCAATGAGTGAGCTTAATTTACATGAGGTGATAATATAGACAGAGCAGAGATGGGACAGATAGGAACTAAGAACAAACCTAAACTGGGACAATCTAACCACCAAATCTGAAACCATAACTCAAAGGAAAACATAAAGGGTGGAACACAGGATGACGCGTGGAGGTAACACAGATGCACCAGTAACAAGCAGTAAAAAACACAGGGCTTACACACACACAGGAGCAATCAGGGAATGGGAGACAGGAGGGAAACACAGCTGGGAAAAATCAGAGCTGTCGAGACAAGGGGAAGCAAAACCAGGCACACTACACATGGGACAGGGACTATCAAAGTAGAACAGGAAATACAACAGGTATGCACAGACACGAGCTTAACACAAGACATAAGACATGGCAACAGCGTGGGGACACAGAGATGTGGGACCAGGGCAGGCACCTAGACACCGAACAAAAGGAGCTCAAAATACAAAACAGAAACCAAACCTAATGACAAGGAAATCCTAACAAGAATTAACCTGAAACATAAGATAATAATCAAAACCAAAACAATTGAGTCCACTGGCTCAAGACCATGACAGTTTTTAACGTTGGAAGATAAAAAGTGAACACTGACGATTGAGAGGTGCTCTGTCAGCGTGGAGCAGCTGAGCTGAACAGCTCCAGGTTTCATGAGTGAGAAAGATGAGAAGATGAAAAAGAAAAACAAAAAGAGACAAAAACATGAGAAAAGAACAAAACAAGGCCATAAAACCCCAAAACTCTGTTTAATAATAATAATAGATTGCATTTATATAGCGCTTTTTTGTAAACCCTCAAAGCACTTTACAATTCCACTATTCATTCATACACTGGTGGAGGCAAGCTACGGTTGTAGCCACAGCTGCCCTGGGGCAGACTGACAGAAGCGAGGCTGCCATATCACGCCATCGGCCCCTCCAGCCATCACCAGTAGGCGGTAGGTGAAGTGTCTTGCCCAAGGACACAACGACTGTCCGAGTCGGGGCTCGAACCAGCAACCTTCCGGTTACAAGACGAACTGCCAACTCTTTGAGCCACGATTGCCCACGATCTCTGCTTCCTCATGATCCTCTGTCCTATTTCTACTCTGATTCAATCCTGTGTCACGAAAACATTTCAGTGTTAATTTTAGAACAAGTCTGCTTAAAGTTTTAAAAAGAGGCAGATGGTTGTGACGTGGTGGCGTTTGCGTCATGGCCCATGGCCCTCATGTTGAGACGATGTCTCACATACGGATTAAAACTTAAGGACTTTTCTAGAGTCAGGCTTTTATCCAGTCATACTCAGAATAATCAGCAGCTCAAGAAGTTAAAAGAGGAAAATGAAAGTGAATCTGTGCTGTGAGCAGCTTCCTCCTACAGCTCTGTGAGGACCTTCAAGAAGAGTTCTCGGGGTTCTTCTTTGGATGTTTCTGCCTTTTGTTCTCTGTCAGGATGATCTCACACTGCTTCAGTCATGCTGAAGTCCAGCTCTGATAGAGTTCCCCTGTGTGTTTCTATCCAGGTTTTAATGCACAGGGGTGTGTTTGGATCATGGTTGAGCTGAAAATGAAAGCAGATAATAAGATGTTTCCAGATGTTCCTATATGGTGGACTCTGTAATTCATCAGTTCATCAAAGATCTCCAACACCACTGACTGACCTGCAGCTGAAACTATGACAGAGTCTCCACCCTGTTTCACAGATGGCTGCAGACTCTCAGTGTTGGACCTCCTCCTGACATCTTCTTACTGACCATTAAGTTGATCCATCAGACCTGTTCCTCTGGTCTTCAGACCTCAACTTGTAACAGAGGCCACACATAATAGAGGACACACTCTCGACCTACTGATCTCCAAGAGCCTGAGCATTTCAAACATTACTGTGTCTGATGTGGGCTTATCTGATCATTACTGTGTTTTCTTTGAAAGTAAAATCTCAGCCCACACAAATATATCAACAGCAGTGATCACAAAACGGTGTATAACTGAAGACAGTAGTGAGATCTTTAACCAGGTCTTCCCATTAACACCTGACCTGTCCAAAGGTTCAGTCAATGAGCTTGTCAATAGCTTTAATGCAAAAATGTTAAATGTAATGGATACTATTGCCCCCATTAAGGTGAAGGTTATCTCTGGAAGGAAAAAGTCTCCATGGAGAAACTCCACACTAGTGAAAAATGAAAAAAGAGAGTGTAGGAAAGCTGAGCGCAGATGGAGAAAAACAAACCTCCAGGTTCACTATGACATCTATAAAGAGAAACTTCACAATTATAATTTACAACTGAGGAGTGCAAGAAGGTCCTACTTCTCTGACATCATCACTAAAAACAGCCATAATGCTCGGGTCTTATTTTCTACAGTTGACAGGCTAACAAACCCTCCTGTGCCAGTGGCAGCTGAACTTCATTCAACCATGGCCTGCAATGACTTTGCCAAATTCTTCACAGACAAAATCCAAAAGATTAGACAAGCAGTTGGTACATCAACAGCAGATCCAGGATATGTACTGTGTCCACCGAAAAACTGTTTAAACACCATCAAACAGTTTCACCCGATTAACAGCAAAGACCTGGAGGACATCTTAGGTCAACTGAACTCCTCCTCTTGCTGTTTAGATGTCCTGCCAACAAGTTTTTTCAAAAAGGTCTCAAAGACTTTAGAGTCAGACCTGTTACAGATCGTCAACTTTTCTTTATTATCAGGTGTGTTTCCAGAATCACTAAAAACTGCTGTAATCAAACCTATACTGAAAAAGGACAATCTTGACAAGACACAAATGAACAACTACAGGCCGATCTCAAATCTCCCATTTTTAAGTAAGATCATTGAAAAAGCAGTTTCTCAACAGCTCAATTACTTCTTAAAACAGAATAACTGCTACGATGCCTTCCAGTCAGGTTTTAGACAGAACCACAGCACTGAAACCGCTCTGACAAAAGTGTTTAATGACATATGTCTGAACACAGACAGTGGAAAAATGTCAGTCCTAGTTTTACTGGATCTCAGTGCAGCATTTGATACAGTTGACCACAACATATTACTCAAACGACTGGAGAACTGGGCAGGTCTTTCAGGAACTGTACTAAACTGGTTCAAAACATACTTAGAAAACAGGAAATACTTTGTATCAATAGGTAACTTCACATCTGAGCAGACAAGTATCACATGTGGAGTTCCCCAAGGTTCCATCTTGGGACCCCCTCTGTTTAACATCTACATGCTCCCACTGGCACAGATTATAAAGAACAACAAAATAAACTACCACAGCTATGCAGATGACACACAAATATATATCACAATGTCACCAGGAGACCGAGGCCCTGTACAGGCTCTTGGTAAATGCATTGAGGAAATTAATGACTGGTTGTGCCACAATTTTCTCCAACTAAACAAAAACAAAACTGAAGTAATAGTCTTTGGCGCCAAAGAAAAATGATTACAGGTCACCAGAGAACTTCAATCTATACATCTAAAAACCACAAACCAGGCGAGAAATTTGGGTGTAGTGATGGATGCAGACCTAAACTTAGAAAAACACATTAAGACAATAACAAAGTCAGCTTACTATCACCTCAAGAATATTTCAAGGATAAAAGATCTGATGTCTCAACAGGACCTGGAAAAACTAGTCCATGCATTCATTTTGACTACTTGACTACTGTAACAGCATCTTTACAGGTCTACCTAAAAAATCAGTCAGACAACTACAGCTCATTCAGAACTCTGCTGCTCGAGTCCTCACTAAGACGAAAAAAGTGGACCACATCAGTCCAGCTCTGAGGTCTTTACACTGGCTGCCTGTCCATCAGAGGATAGACTTTAAAGTTCTGATGCTGGCCTATAAAGCTCTGAATGGTTTAGGACCAAAATACATCAGTGACCTCCTGACCCAGTATGAACCTTCCAGATCCCTCAGGTCATCTGGATCCGGTCTTTTATCAGTTCCCAGAGTCAGAACCAGACACGGAGAAGCTGCATTCAGCTTTTATGCTCCTTATATCTGGAACAAACTCCCAGAAAGCCTCAGATCAGCTGAAACACTCAGTTTATTTAAATCCAGGTTGAAGACTCACCTATTCTCAGCTGCATTCAAATAAAGCACCAAATCCACACTTTTAAGCTTAAATTTCAAAACTTACACTAACTACTGATCTTATCTATTTCTGATTTTATCTGTTTTGATTTTATATACTGTTTTGTTTGTTTGTTAAGCTTAAATTTCAAAACTTACATTAACTACTGATTTTATCTGGTCTGATTTTATATACTGTTTTGTTTGTTTGTTTGTTTGTTTGTTTGTTTGTTAAGTGGGTTTAGAGCTCTGGGTAGCTCCCCAGCTGGGTCTAGACTGGGTCTAGAGAGTATTTTAAATTCAGGGAATTTAAAATAGAAAGTAGCTCTTCCACAGAAGGACTGGTAGCTCCCCTTACGATAAGGGTTCAGATCGCGCGAACAGGTGTGAAATGTGTGTGTTTAGTTAGTTAGTTTGTTTGCTTGTTTTAATCAATTTTAAATCATGCTTTTTATTTGTTTTTGTTTCTAATGTCTCTGTAAAGCACTTTGAATCACCTTGTTGTTGAATTGTGCTATACAAATAAATTCGCCTTTGCCTTTGCCTTTGCCTTGTTTCCCTTCATTATGAACGTCTTCCTGTTAGCTGTCCTTCAGACATGTCTGTGAGGCTTTTGCGAACAGCAGATGATTAGCTGAAGATCCAGATTGTCTCTCAGCTCCTGTGTTGGGTCTTTCAGATGCTGCTCACCTGCTATAGAGTTTGTAGGCCTTAGACAGGAGCTCAGAAAGGCCAGCAGGTCATAGTTTGATGGATTTGAAGGTTTGATGAGAGTTTATTTGAGGGAGTTTATTTATTTATCTAAATGAGTTTCATCTTCAGACCTGTGATGCAGCTGTGAGTTACTGATCTTGCTGCAGTTATTTGCAGGCTTGTCTTTCTGTTTATTGAGGATCTGTCTGCTCTCAGCAGCTTCCTTTTTTTGTGAAAACAAAGACCAATCAGAGTTCAGGGCTGAGTGAGCAGCAGAACAGCGGATCCTCGTTTTCCTGCAGTTACATAAGGAAGATAAGCGAGGCCGCCCAGCATGCCTCACACCTCACACAGTAAACAGATTAATTACAGTTAATTGTGCTGATGAAGAGCGGCCGGATGCTGATTGGCCTGTCGCTTTGATGCATTGCCTCCTCAGCGGAGTCGCAGAGAAAACCTACATCATTAAACACGGACATGACGATCTACCCATCCTCCGAGTGCTGCCACGGCTTCATGGCCACATTTTTCTCTCTGGTGTCCTTCTCATATTTTCACCTAAACATCTCCATCCAAACATCAGGAACAAAGAGAAAGCTGCTGTTTGGTGCAGAGACAGGTGAGATGTTTGAGGCTGACAGGAAAACACACACCTTTTTCAAATCTCACGAACGGCTCCATTAGCAGCAGAAAACAGCCGAATGAACATTTTCAGATCATTATTAATGATTAGCCGGGTGATTACTTTTTCTGGAACATCACTCTGGTTATATGTCTGATCTCAGGCTTGTCTATCTCTGAAAGTTATCTGATTACATTAATGTTTCGAAGCTCTGGAGTCTTGTCCAGCTCAGCTCATTTGATAAAATCAAAACTCGTCTGAGCTGAAGAGCCACACAAACATGGAGAGCAGCAGATCAGAGGCTGAGGCTTTTAGTCTAAAGGGCCTTCAGTCGCTCACAGTTCTCTTACTTGTCTCCATGTGCAGAAACCTCTGTTGGGAATGAAACTGCAGGGCGGTGGATAAATTTACAGCTGGGCGATTCTAATCTGATTTTACATTTTTTTCTTATTATCATTAAAATAAAACTTTCATGACTCTGTTGGTCTGCACATGAATAATTTCACACGCTGACCTGCCAGCCATTCAGAATCCTTTACATGTATGTTCATGTCTCTGCAGCTCAGCAGCAGCACTGACACAGAAATGTAAACACTCGCTCAGTATTTCAGGTAAAGTCTGAAATACTGAGCGAGTGTTTGCACAGGTGAGCATCTGAGTGTCGAGGCTCCGGGTGAGCAGGTGACGCTCCGAGGGCGTGCAGTGAGTCAGCGTCTCTCCATCGAAGCGTGACAGACAGCTGACTGACTCACCTGCCTCAGTCCCCACAGATCTGTCTGAGTCATCAGGTTAGGCGTGATGTCACCTGATGAATCACTGAAAATCTCAGGAATCTTAGGAAGTAGATGAGGCAGGACAAGGTGATGTTAGTGCCCCCCCCCCAGAGGCTACCTTAAAACCACCGCATAGACAGGTAATATCACAACACAGACACACACACACTGATATACACACTCTCAGGAATACACACATCACTTCCTGTCCTTGGTTTGTGAGGTGGAGCTCAGCCTTGTTAGAGTCCAGACTATCTTGTGACCCTCGGGCTTTGACCTCTGACCCAAGCTGCTCTGACTAAAGGTGTCAGTGACCTCTCTGAGTGAGGTCAGAGACTGTAATGAGGCTTCTTATTGGTGGTTACAGACAGCTGAGGACGGTGTGCTCTGACCTCTGGGATTTGTGCCGCTGACCTGTCAACTCGTTTGCGCAGCAGACATGCTTGATTTGGTGGTTTGAACCCAGCGTTGGCCACAGGTGAGCAAACCTTGGCGGTGTGGGTGTGTTTTCCTTGGTAGCAGCATTTTTTTTCTTTTTTAAATCAATGAAAAGGTTTATTGTTCCATAAACACTAAACTAGTGTTGGCACACAGTCACAGAAGGTCATAGCAAATCTCTGGATCTTTTAGCTGCTCTGAAGTCCAAACGTTGGATTATTAATCACAGATAAACCTGATCAACAACCTGCTGATAACACTTGTTTGAAACATGGAGCTGACCTGACGTATGCCTCATTTATTGATCGCTGAGG
Organism: Maylandia zebra; assembly: GCF_041146795.1. NCBI lineage: Eukaryota > Metazoa > Chordata > Actinopteri > Cichliformes > Cichlidae > Maylandia > Maylandia zebra. The sequence goes on along the minus strand of NC_135181.1, from coordinate 26,692,625 downwards.
CTGTGGCGGGTGAGCGAGCCTGAGCTGGATTTCAACCAATCGAACGCAACAAAATGTGATGTCACCAGGATGTCAGTTCCTCCTGTTCTTCTTCAGTGACATCACTGAGGGTGTGACATCTCCCAGAGTTTCTGTTTTCTGTTTTCAGGTGTTACAGGTGTTTCCAGTGCGGGACTGACTCCAGTCTGTTTTGTGTGTGTGTGTGTATTGATGGTCTGCTTCCAGAGGGCACCCCTCTTTCACTCTTGTATGCTTTTCATACAAGTTTCACACAAGACAGATACAAACTTTATAAGATTTATATATATCTTTTCCACATGTGTGACTACGCCAGCTGGAGGAGTTTCCAGGATGTTGTAATCAGGCCACAAACACCAGCATCATAGCATCTGCACTCAGTTGTATTCATGTTTATGTTCCTGCACCTGGTTTCATTATGAACATCACCACTGACAGCAGACAGGTGGGATGGCCTTTGCATGCTTGGATCCAGGATCAGCTGATCACAGGTGAGCAGGTGCAGGTGTGTGAGCTCCTCTGCAGGTGAAGGGTATCATATGATATTTGGGGTTTTCTCTATATGTATTATTGTAGAGTCTACCTTACAATATAAAGCGCCTTGAGGCAACTGTTGTTGTGATTTGGCGCTGTATAAATAAAATTGAATTGAATTGAATAGATCACACCTTGAGCAGTTCAGACTGAATGAGATTTCTAAAACCTGCTGCTCCTGTCTGATTTCCTGTCCTCCTCAGCTGTTCAGCACCAAATGACTACCATACAAACAAATACAGAGCTTCAGCTTAGTGGACAAACACCTCTGTGACACTTAAACGTAGGGGAATATCAGGGTTTCTCCACCTCCATCTGTCTAAACTCTTTATGTGGTGTTAGTCACTCTTTGTCTCCTGATGTCCAATTTTACCACAATCAGTGAATCCGGGACCAAAGCCAGGGGACAGAAGGCCAGGATTTGGTCCCTTGGATGAGAACGTGTGAAGGAAACACGAGGATATTTGGAGGACTTCAGGTTACTGAGCTGTTCCTGCAGCACTGACAGAACACAGAGCCAAGAGACGTTTCCTCTCATTGCGTTTTACTGAACGCCTCTGAAAGCACCGTTTCCATCATCCTGTGACACTCACCATCAGCAGCAGCACTTCAAACACCCAGCAGCCCTGGGCTCCCTGCTCCTACATCTATTTTTAATTAGACAGGAGCGACACCCCTGCTGGGGCGCCGGAGTTCACCGAAGTTCACCGGCAGGTCTCCGTTTGATGTTTTCAACTTCCTGAGTCGACTGTCAGGGAGACAACATGGCGGGAAATCAGTGCAGTTACAGGGAGGTACGAAGGAAAAAACGTGACAAAAAAAATGATTAATGCAACGATATAAAAATGCATCAATAAAATATGAAAATCCAAAACAGAAATAATTAAAAAAAATTCTTTTGCACTGTGCTACCAATGAAAGCTAAATTCATCATAATACTTACCTATAATCACCAAAATCATATTTTTGAACAAATTATTGAACTAAAAATACACAAAATTAATACAAAAATAAAATTATATTAAATTAATAATAAAATACAAATAAAATAATTTGAATTATTTTAATAAAATAAAAATGAGGCTCAGCTGTGTTTAATGAGTGCCTGGGGGCGGGGCCATGAATAATGTATGTTTTGTTCTGTTTCAGAGCAGCGCTGTCATGTGATGGCTGTTGGAAATTAAAGTGCCCGCGGCGGGATCCATGAACCTGTACTTTGGATACTTCAGGACATATCCAGACCCCTCCAGGCTGTCCTGCAGATTTCACACTTAAGTAACATGCAGGGTGTTGTTCACCTGTGGAGGTAAAAGGTAAGACAGCAGCCTCAGGTGAGTCCACTCTGGAGCAGGTGTTTTCTAGGACGATCTGTGGATGATCCACGGTTGTGACAGTTCTTGGACGGTTACTGATCTTCTACACTCAGGTATTCACTGTCAGTTAAAACATAAATGCTCAGTGGACCAATAGTTCTCAGTGTGGAGCTCAGACGGGGGGTGGAGGAGATTTTTGCTGGAGCTGATTCACATCAGTGGATTGAGCTACTGGTCGTCACATCCTGTTTGTGTTGTGTTGTGTGTACTCAGTGGAAGATTTTGTCTCTGTGTTTGGAGACGAGGCGTCGATCTGCTGCTGAACGTGTCCTGAGAGCTCGGCTCTACAACAACCGCTCAGTTTACTGCTCCTGCTCATTATTTCCATAAAACCACGTCCTGTGTTTGTTTTAAGATTAAGCACAGAGAAAGCTCTGAAATACCTTCTATCACTGTGTTGTGGTCAAAGCTGTGAGAGTTTCCATGAATAAACCTGTGACAGCAGGACGCCCCCATGAGAGCATTTCTGCTTTCATTTCTTCTTCCAAAGACAAAAACAAAGAAAACACGTACACAACGTGAACACCTAGAATCTTCGATCTCCCCGACATATCGATCTGAAATCTACATCTTCTGGAAGAAAAGTGAAGGTAGACGTCGCTCCATCATTATAAACTCATTCCTCATCACATTAATCTTGGTAAAATGAGAGGACAGTTGAATAATAGAGCATCCTTCATGCACATAAAAAGTGAGATGAATCACCTCCATAACACACCCTGCTCCCTGAAAACTAGAGACTATAATGCTGAAATACAGTTTCTCCATAAAATTATGGAGAAATAAAGCGGTACATAAATGTACTTACAGTATGACTTAAGTATTTGTAGGTAAACATAACTACACTGTAGTTTCTAATAAATTACTTATTATCAGGCTGTATAATAAAGTGTTACTGGCCTCATTAAAAAGAAGGTGATGTGTTCAAAGACACAAAAGGAAGTTGGAGAAAGCCCCTCCGTGTCTTGGTGTGTGTGGCTCACCTAGCACACCTGAAGCTCCTTTTGTTGCTGAGAACCACACGAAAAACCAACTGATATCTGACATGAACACATTCACTTCATCACAAAAACACAGCTCGTGATTCAGGAGACGAAGGCGCCGTGCCGGCGTTAGTGTGTCACAGACGGTTTGAGATTTTCTGAGCTGAGTGCAGCAGCTGAATCCTCCCGGTCTGCATGCAAATGAGGAGCATCCCAAATTACCTCATGCATGAAGAGACACAATCAATAATTATCAGCACGGCGACGCCTGCTCTGCATGCTGATGGAAACCTCAGCAGAGCTGCGGCTTCACATTTTCCTGCTCATGTCATGACCGACACATGTATCAGCCTCACACCTGACTTCAGCTTCAGGGCCAAAGATTGGCTTATGTTACAGGAAAAGAAAGTCACACAATCTCTGATTCTGTTCATCTGGACATAGCGTGGGAGAAACGTTTCGTCACGCATCGTCACACATCGTCACGCATCGTCACTGGAAGAAGTCACTTGGATGAGTGACGAAACGTTTCTCCCACTGAAAATGCTACGTCCAGATGAACAGAATCAACTTTTGGAGATTTACTTACCTGGATGATTGAGCATGCATCAAAATGTCACAGAACATTATTTCATTTTTTCCCGCTGTCATAATTTCTGCAGCCACCAGAGGGAGCTGTAATTTAACTGCACCAAGTGCTGCTGGAAGGCCGGACAGCAGCTGTGATCTGTGGTGACAGTAGGTGGAGCCTGCAGAGGTGGAGGTATGCTATGGAGAGAAGTGGAATGAAATTCAACAGAAGCAAAACAGAATACATGAGTATGAAGGAAAGCCATCCACAGAGAGATGAAGAAGACACACAGGATGGAGTGGGTGGAGGCAAGTGTGACAGACGGAGAGCAACAGTGAAAAGGAAAGTTCAAAGATGGAGGTGAGCCTTGCTGTGATGGAGATGGTAGAACTGGAGATGTTCGAGGCTTAGGTGGTCTGAGCATGTGCAGAGGAGGGAGGGTGGAGGATGAATATGGAGCCGCGGGCAGGAGAAGAGGAAGAGCTCAGAGGAGGTTCATGGATGAAGGAGGACACACAGAGGGCTGGAGTGACACAGGAGGATGCTGGGATGGAGGCAGATGTTTGGCTTTGGCAAATGTAAGACATCCGTCTCCCCTCGGCTTGCTTGGCTCCACCAATCACCAATCATCAAGATTCAGAGCAGGCGAGGACGCATGGGTCCACCTGTCTGACTCTTCTGTGCCACTCTACACAGTGAACAGGGAACTTTTAGAGTCACCTGGAAAATATACCTGCATTAATGAGTGTCAGTGAGCAGACTTCTTCTCTTAAATAATAATAATAATAATAATAACTTTATTTATAAAGCGCTTTTAGACAAAGTGCTGTACAGCTATTTGAAAATAAAGAGATAAATAAATAAAAGCAATACAAGTTAAAAACACAATAACAAGTTAAAAAAATATTAAAAGTTAAAAACGATAAAAATTGCAAAGCTTCTGAAGCGTGATCATCGAACAATCAAGAGTTTCATTCAAAATAGTCAACAGGGTCGCAAGAAGCGTGTGGAAAAACCAAGGCGCCAAATAACTGCCCATGAACTGAGAAAAGTCAAGCGTGCAGCTGCCAAGATGCCACTTGCCACCAGTTTGGCCATATTTCAGAGCTGCAACATCACTGGAGTGCCCAAAAGCACAAGGTGTGCAATACTCAGAGACATGGCCAAGGTAAGAAAGGCTGAAAGACGACCACCACTGAACAAGACACACAAGCTGAAACGTCAAGACTGGGCCAAGAAATATCTCAAGACTGGTTTTTCTAAGGTTTTATGGACTGATGAAATGAGAGTGAGTCTTGATGGGCCAGATGGATGGGCCCGTGACTGGATTGGTAAAGGGCAGAGAGCTCCAGTCCGACTCAGACGCCAGCAAGGTGGAGGTGGAGTACTGGTTTGGGCTGGTATCATCAAAGATGAGCTTGTGGGGCCTTTTCGGGTTGAGGATGGAGTCAAGCTCAACTCCCAGTCCTACTGCCAGTTTCTGGAAGACACCTTCTTCAAGCAGTGGTACAGGAAGAAGTCTGCATCCTTCAAGAAAAACATGATTTTCATGCAGGACAATGCTCCATCACACACGTCCAAGTACTCCACAGCGTGGCTGGCAAGAAAGGGTATAAAAGAAGAAAAACTAATGACATGGCCACCTTGTTCACCTGATCTGAACCCCATTGAGAACCTGTGGTCCATCATCAAATGTGAGATTTACAAGGAGGGAAAACAGTACACCTCTCTGAACAGTGTCTGGGAGGCTGTGGTTGCTGCTGCACGCAATGTTGATGGTGAACAGATCAAAACACTGACAGAATCCATGGATGGCAGGCTTTTGAGTGTCCTTGCAAAGAAAGGTGGCTATATTGGTCGCTGATTTGTTTTTGTTTTGTTTTTGAATGTCAGAAATGTATATTTGTGAATGTGGAGATGTTATATTGGTGTCACTGGTAAAAATAAATAATTGAAATGGGTATATATTTGTTTTTTGTTAAGTTGCCTAATAATTATGCACAGTAATAGTCACCTGCACACACAGATATCCCCCTAAAATAGCTAAAACTAAAAACTACTTCCAAAAACATTCAGCTTTGATATTAATGAGTTTTTTGGGTTCATTGAGAACATGGTTGTTGTTCAATAATAAAATTATTCCTCAAAAATACAACTTGCCTAATAATTCTGCACTCCCTGTATAACTACAACTGTCAGTGTGTGTGTGTGTGTGTGTGTGTTTCCTGTGAATTCGCTCCTCCTTCTCTCTCTCCCCCTCTGAGCCGGGAGAGCAGACAGAGCAGCCTAGCGTGGCGGGAAAATGAAGTCTGTCGCAGCGTCAAGGTGGGGTGAGTGTGTGTGTGTCTGTGGGCTGAGTGTGTGTTCTGCATAAAGATTAGCTGTAATGAAAAAGAGGGAGGAGATTCTGGCTGCTGATTGGCTGGCTCCTCGGTGGCATCTGTGGGTTTCTCACCGTTTACCTTCTGCCTCTGAGATCTAAATGTTTGGGTGCTCTCTGTTTCACTGAGCACTGCCAGCTGATAGAAAACAGCTGACCTCTAAGGATGCTTCACGTCTCTGATATGATTCCGACTACACTGTGAGGACACATGTTACTGTCAGTTATTAATATAGACGATAACCTGGACTGGGTCAAAAACATCGCTACCCTCTGCAGGAGGGGTCAGAGTCTCTGAGGTCTGTTAACATCTGCCAGACAATGCTCAGGATTTTCTATGAGTCTGTTGTGGCCAGTGCCATCCTCTGTGTTGTTGCATGCTGGGGCAGCAGGTTGAGGGTCACAGATGCCAACAGACTAAATAAACAGATTACAAGGACAGTAATGTTGTGGGGATTGAGATGGACTCCCTTAGGATTGTGTCTGAGAGATGGCTGTTGTCCAAGATAAGGGCAATGCTGGACGATACCTCCCACCCGGGGTGGGTGGGAGGTATCGTCCAGCATTGCCCTTATAAATGATTATTTGAGGTCCTGGTTCTTAGCAGCTGGAAGCACTTAGGGTTAGGTTCTCTTCTGACCTCTGACCTCAACAAGGTATTTTCTCCCAGAGAACTGCTGGATAATTTCCCCATTTTCAGACCTTCTTTCCAAACTTGTACAGCATGAGTCATTGGCCCCATTCATATCAGCACTGTTTCTATCTAACATCCACACATGTTCATGCTCTGATGGATAAATTTCAAAGCAGCGTGGAGTTAGTGTCGTGCCCAAGGATTTTTGGCATGCAGACAGAGCAGCCAGGAATTGAACCGCCCACCTTGCGATTAGTAGATGACCCGCCCTCTCTCACCCTCAATCCCAGCAGATCGGTGTTTTCTGAAACACACACACCAACAGCCGTGACAGATTCAAACTCACCTAAATCACCTTTCTTCATGAATGTTTGGACTTCAGCGATTTGTTTTCATCATGTCTGTATGCCTAAATGAGCTGCTGATGTGATTGGCTGATTACATATTTAACGAGCTGCTGAACAATTGTACCTAATAAAGTGTCTTGCTGAAGGAGCAGCAGCAGGCAATGACTGGGCTGTTTGAGCTGCTGTTGATGTGCTGCTCAGTGCAGTCGCAGATGTTCTCTGACAGAAACACGTTCATGAACCAAAGTCTGCGATAAACCAGCTGAGACCAAACATTCAGGTTTGTAATATTAGCAATGAAGGCTACACATCTGTTGTTCTTCTGCATGTTTCTGTGAGGAGGGACGAGCCAGAGCCAAGATCAGTGATGACTTCAGTAATAATTAGGTTGAACACTGCAGGAGCCCCAAAGCCACCATTACTACCAAGTATGTGAGGAGCAGGATTTTTAACGTGGATTTAACAGGAAGCCAGTGAAGAGAAGCAAATATAGTTCTCTGTCTGTTCTCTGTCTAGACCCTGTCAGCACTGTGCTGCATAATAATAATAATAATAATAATAATAATAATAATAATAATAATAATAATAATAATAATAATAATGTGTGTTAAGGGTAAATTTAAAATGACTGCAGCAATGATGTGAATACTGTTGGTGGTAAAAGCAGAGAAAATAAGAGGAGCGCCAACGGAGATCAAACATAAATATCACATAACATCCAGCATCAGTCCAACAGTTGCTGAAGGGTCTCTGAGTTCAGCTGCAGAAGAGGAGGGCGGGTCTCCGGACTCCTGGGCTTACTAGACAGGCGCTAATCCGTTTCCTCCTGAAGGAGCATCTCATTATGAGCCAACGGTCAGTGAACAAGTTATCATATGCGCTCTGCATGCCGCCATTGATCATCCTCTTTGCCATGGAGTCGTCAGCTCCCCTCTGAGCAGTTGAACCTGACAAACAGTGAATCAGCAGAACACGGGCCGCCGTCCATCAGAAAGCACTCACGAGGAAGAAGTCGATTGAAGCAGATGAGGTTATGATTGGTTCTCTGCTGTCCACAGTCTGACGCGTTATTATTCACAGGAAATACAAAGACTTTTAAAGACGTCACAGTGCAGACGTTTTTAAACAAGCGCTGACTGCACTGTGACCAGAGGACCCCCCACATCAGAGAAACACAAAGCAATGAAAACCCAAAGACCCCCACCAGCGTGACAAAGGTGGAGCGACTCTAACCACCAGGACCGCGCCTGCTCAGGTTTATCAGCTGGTTCTACTCTGTTGTTCTTTTCTTTTGTTTGACAGATGTCACAGCGGCGCCTCCTCCATGCACTAATGCAGAGTGTGGGCTACTCAATGGTGTAACCGATGAAATCCCAGAGCAGTTTTACAGGAAAAGTTTCCACGTTCACCTTTTAATATTTTTTCTTTTAACCTTTTTCTATATCAGTGATTTTCCCATAAACATGACGTGAAATACCAAAGTCACAGATGACCTCAGCCCGGGCTCAGATTTAAAGGAAGAAACAAAGCTGGGAAAACTTTGGACTTCCAAGGTTAAAGTCATACATTAAAAGAATAACTCTGAGTTTATGAGAAACACCCCAGAATAAAAACCTGCTGTAAAAACTGTGTAAAGTTGTTGGTTTGATCCCTGGCTGCTCCGAACTGTGTGCCAAATGACCCGAATATAAATGTGTGAATGATGCACGCTGTATGAAGCACTCTGAGTGCTCAGGTAGAAAAGCACAAACATGAATCTAAGATCTTAAAGACTGTTACACATTTTGATATCAGTCAGATGATTAAACATCTTGATTTTAAAGAATCATCAAAAGTCTCATTTTCAACTGTGTCACAAAAGGACAGGACAGAAGCATTCATCAAACCTCCAAGCTGATCGTGTGTCTGCAGTACGTACTGAAAACGATAAGATTCACGGCCCAGTAACCACCAGGACCCCACTCATTGAGTTTCCAGAGCTGCTATCGCAGCACATGGTTTTAATATGTTCACAACTTTATAAGATTCAAATACTGACAGATAAAGCTACAACTACTGACTGAATGCATGACCTTACTGTCTCTATTAATAACTTTGATCCAGTAAAAGTAGAAAATAGAGAGTACCAGAGCAAACATTAGACCCTTCCTTTAAGACGATCTCATTTCATGAATTAGATTAAAGATTGGATTTGTGCAGGATTCAGTCCTGCTGGATTTTAATATCTATGATCAGCTTTATTGAACAGGATAAGTCAATCGGCTGCTCCTTTTCTCTTCAGCGAGCTGTCAGTCCTGAATGAGAGTCGATGGAGTCCCAGCATCCGTCCTGATCACCTCTATACAGGCAGTGCAGAATTATTAGGCAAGTTGTATTTTTGAGGAATAATTTTGTTATTGAACAACAACCATGTTCTCAATGAACCCAAAAAACTCATTAATATCAAAGCTGAATGTTTCTGGAAGTAGTTTTTAGTTTGTTTTTAGTTTTAGCTATTTTAGGGGGATATCTGTGTGTGCAGGTGACTATTACTGTGCAGAATTATTAGGAAACTTAACAAAAAACAAATATATACCCATTTCAATTATTTATTTTTACCAGTGACACCAATATAACATCTCCACATTCACAAATATACATTTCTGACATTCAAAAACAAAACAAAAACAAATCAGCGACCAATATAGCCACCTTTCCTTGCAAGGACACTCAAAAGCCTGCCATCCATGGATTCTGTCAGTGTTTTGATCTGTTCACCATCAACATTGCGTGCAGCAGCAACCACAGCCTCCCAGACACTGTTCAGAGAGGTGTACTGTTTTCCCTCCTTGTAAATCTCACATTTGATGATGGACCACAGGTTCTCAATGGGGTTCAGATCAGGTGAACAAGGTGGCCATGTCATTAGTTTTACTTCTTTTATACCCTTTCTTACTCACTGTGGAGTACTTGGACGCGTGTGATGGAGCATTGTCCTGCATGAAAATCATGTTTTTCTTGAAGGATGCAGACTTCTTCCTGTACCACTGCTTGAAGAAGGTGTCTTCCAGAAACTGGCAGTAGGACTGGGAGTTGAGCTTGACTCCATCCTCAACCCGAAAAGGCCCCACAAGCTCATCTTTGATGATACCAGCCCAAACCAGTACTCCCCCTCCACCTTGCTGGCGTCTGAGTCGGACTGGAGCTCTCTGCCCTTTACCAATCCAGCCACGGGCCCATCCATCTGGCCCATCAAGACTCACTCTCATTTCATCAGTCCATAAAACCTTAGAAAAACCAGTCTTGAGATATTTCTTGGCCCAGTCTTGACGTTTCAGCTTGTGTGTCTTGTTCAGTGGTGGTCGTCTTTCAGCCTTTCTTACCTTGGCCATGTCTCTGAGTATTGCACACCTTGTGCTTTTGGGCACTCCAGTGATGTTGCAGCTCTGAAATATGGCCAAACTGGTGGCAAGTGGCATCTTGGCAGCTGCACGCTTGACTTTTCTCAGTTCATGGGCAGTTATTTTGCGCCTTGGTTTTTCCACACGCTTCTTGCGACCCTGTTGACTATTTTGAATGAAACTCTTGATTGTTCGATGATCACGCTTCAGAAGCTTTGCAATTTTGAGACTGCTGCATCCCTCTGCAAGATATCTCACTATTTTTGACTTTTCTGAGCCTGTCAAGTCCTTCTTTTGACCCATTTTGCCAAAGGAAAGGACGTTGCCTAATAATTATGCACACCTGATATAGGGTGTTGATGTCATTAGACCACACCCCTTGTCATTACAGAGATGCACATCACCTAATATGCTTAATTGGTAGTAGGCTTTCGAGCCTATACAGCTTGGAGTAAGACAACATGCATGAAGAGGATGATGTGGACAAAATACTCATTTGCCTAATAATTCTGCACTCCCTGTATTTATTATCTGTCCAGCTCTAATTTAAATGTGAATCATTTCATGTTTAGTAACAAACAAAACGATTTGTATCAGAGCTGACTGTAAGCAAAGGAATGATGAATCTCAGGACGTATGCAGCGTCTGTAACCTGTGGATCTTCACTGACAGCCACACTTGAGCTGAAGAAGTCCAGCAGTGTGCTCAGATGTAATGGGTCTACTGAGAGACACTGAGATGGTCAGGGCTAGGGTTAGGACACGTCCACCTGTCAGAAAGAGTCTGAGGAAAGAGGCATTCGTTTACACGAACGGCTTCCTTCAGCTTTGAGTATTTGCTGTATTCAATATGAAAATAAAGTGAAGCTTTTTAAAACCATGTCCAAACCTCCATGGTGTCTCAGCATGTTTGGCTGTGTTTCTCAGGTCCCATAAACATTGTTAGTTGTTTATTATGAAACACTCAGTCAAAATAAACATGTTCCACGAAAATCCTTCTAAAACTAGTGTACCGTATTTTTCGGACTATAAGGTGCACTGGATTATAAGGCGCATTATGCGAAACAAAGATCATGAGAATCCTTGGCAGCCTACGTGTATTGCAGCATAACTAAGGGAGGATTCAGGGTCACCTGGTCCAGCCCTAACTATATGTTTAGCAAAAAGGAAAGTTTTAAGCCTAATCTTAAAAGTAGAGATAGTGTCTGTCTCCCGAATCCAAACTGGAAGCTGGTTCCACAGAAGAGGGGCCTGAAAACTGAAGGCTCTGCCTCCCATTCTACTTTTAAATACTCTAGGAACAACAAGTAAGCCTGCAGAGCGAGAGCGAAGTGCTCTAATAGGGTGATATGGTACTACAAGGTCATTAAGATAAGATGGGGCCTGATTATTTAAGACCTTGTATGTGAGGAGCAGGATTTTGAATTCAATTCTGGATTTAACAGGAAGCCAATGAAGGGAAGCCAAAACAGGAGAAATATGCTCTCTCTTTCTAGTCCCTGTCAGTACTCTTGCTGCAGCATTTTGGATTAACTGAAGTCTTTTTAGTGAGTTTTTTGGACATCCTGATAATAATGAATTACAGTAGTCCAGCCTGGAAGTAATAAATGCATGAACTAGTTTTTCAGCGTCACTCTGAGACAGGATAATTCTAATTTTAGAGATGTTGCGCAAATGGAAGAACGCAGTCTTACATATTTGTTTAATATGTGCATTGAAGGACATATCCTGGTCAAAAATGACTCCAAGGTTCCTCACAGCGTTACTGGAGGCCAAGGTAATGCCATCCAGAGTAAGAGTCTGGTTAGATACCATATTTCTAAGATTTTCAGGGCCAAGTAAAATAACCTCAGTTTTATCTGAATTAAGAAGCAGAAAGTTAGCGGCCATCCAGGTCTTTATGTCTTTAAGACATTCCTACAGTTTAACTAATTGGTGTGTGTTATCTGCCTTCATAGATGATCTGTTAGCTGTTTGACAACTACTCTTTCAAGGATTTTTGATATGAAAGGAAGGTTAGCGATTCGCCTATAATTAGCTAAGACTGCTGGGTCTAGAGATGGCTTTTTGAGTAAAGGTTTAACTACAGCCAGCTTGAAGGCCTGTGGTACATAGCGGATTATTGGAGATAGGTTGATCATATTTAAGATCAAAGAATTTATTAATGGCAGGACTTCTTTGAGCAGTTTTGTAGGAATGGGGTCTAAAAGACACGTTGATGGTTTGGAGGAAGTAATTATTGAAGTTAACTCAGAAAGATCAGTTGGACAAAAAGAGCCTAAATGAATATCAATGGTACTGAAAGTAGCTGTAGATAATATTACATCTGTGAGATGATTAATGGTAATTTTTTCTCTAATGATAAAAATTTTACTTGTGAAGAAGTTCATGAAGTCATTACTAGTTAACGTTAAAGGGATTGTTGGCTCAAAAGAGCTCTGACTTTTTGTCAGCCTGGCTACAGTGCTGAAGAGAAACCTGGGGTTGTTCTTATTTTCTTCAATCATTGACGAATAGTAAGATGTTCCTCCTGCGGAGGGCTTTCTTTTTTTTCTTTTTTCTTTTTGCCTGTCCCATTTGGTTCTTTAGCCAGAATTGTTGTCTGAAGACCAACAAGGGTACCCAATGGATTTATTTTGCCAAATGGATCATCGTGGCATTGCCGTATTGGTCCATTTGATCGACCTTTGTTTTTATTGATTATTTTATTTTATTTTCAGTTGTTACAGACGGGACAGACATGAGTGAGGGATAGGAAAGGGAGAAAGAAAGAGGAAGGAAAAGAAAAACAGAAGCGGAGAGGGACAGTGAGAAAGGTGGGGGGGGGGGGGGGGGGGGGGGGGGGGGGAATCTCCTGGATCACCTGTTGAGAGAAAGAATAGAAAACAAGCAAAAAGGTGTAATTTAGGTCTACGAACAGTGAACACCCATGTGCACACCTGTGTGGATCAGCGCGCTTGTATGGGCTCAAAATGTGGTCATAAATATTTTGTACTTGTAAATCGATTTTGTACTTGTAAAAAAGATTTGTATGTGTAAAAAAATTTTGTGCGTGCGTAAAAAAGATTTGTATGTGTAAAAAAGATTTGTATGTGTAAAAAAGATTTGTGTGTGCGTAAAAAAGATTTGTATGTGTAAAAAAGATTTGTGTGTGCGTAAAAAAGATTTGTATGTGTAAAAAAGATTTGTGTGTGCGTAAAAAAGATTTGTATGTGTAAAAAAGATTTGTATGTGTAAAAAAGATTTGTATGTATAAAAAAGATTTGTATGTGTAAAAAAGATTTGTGCGTGCGTAAAAAAGATTTGTATGTGTAAAAAAGATTTGTGTGTGCGTAAAAAAGATTTGTATGTGTAAAAAAGATTTGTGTGTGCGTAAAAAAGATTTGTATGTGTAAAAAAGATTTGTGTGTGGACTTAGCCCAAAAAAACCCCTGCAAGTTACAAGTACGAATTTTGACCCTATTTTTCTTCCTTTAAGCTGATTGGTCAATGTCATGTCAATCACAAATTAAACAATCCAATCAGAGAACAGATGGGTTTGGCTGTCGGAGGGGCGCTTTTTTGAACTGCAGGTCCTTGAAGGGTAATCTCTATATAAATATCTGATAGCAGCTAGGTCCCCTTACTTTCAGCAGCTGTTGAAAGGATAAAGTTGTGGTATATCAGTGGTTAGAAATACCATTATTACTTTAGGATTAGTTTAACACAACGTCAGGGCTGACCCGGGACCATTGCTGTGAGTCACAGTGCGCAGCATAAAAGTCCTTTCACATCGGACGCAGGATGTGCTGCTAATGCTAATTGTTAACTAAAAGCCAAGGATCCAGAATTTGTTGCTGGCTGCTGAGCTCTGTGGGTTTTTGCAGCAGCTCTACCTGTACTAGATGCACCTGCTCCTTGTCTTTTCTATCTCTGACTTTATGTGAACTACAAGAGTTTGTGGGGTTTTTTTACTAGTTCTTCAAATGTTCAATAAAAACATCTATGCTAATTCATAACGAAGAAAGCTTTGTAATGAAGACTGTCATTTCCAAAACACTGCCCCCCCCCCCCGCGTCCGCAGCGCTGTTGAAAAGGCTGTATTAAACACGTAGTCCTGTGACACAAAAATCACCAAACTCGGACGACCACAGACTGTTTTCCTTCGTGGTGATGAAGGAAAACGCTGGGTTGGCATGTAAAAGGGCATTTATTCCCTTCAAAGACCTGCAGTTCAACAAAAGCGCCCCTCCGACAGCCAAACCCATCTGTTCTCTGATTGGATTGTTACATTTGTGATTGACATGACATTGACCAATCAGATGAAAGGAAGAAAAATAGGGTCAAAATTCGTAGTTGTAACTTGCAGGTTTTTTTTGGCTAAGTCCACACACAAATCTTTTTTACACACACACAAATCTTTTTTACACATACAAATCTTTTTTACAAGTACAAAACCGATTTACAAGTACAAAATATTTATGACCACATTTTGAGCCCATACGCTTGTATTCAAATGGTTTCCACATGTAATGGTCTGCAAGAGGATGTAGAGAGCCATAGCCCCGTCCCCCAGGGCATGAAGCAGGCATGGAGGAGATCCAGGCCCCAGACATCTAGAGGCCCCAGAGTGCGAGAGCCCAAGGAGGACCACCAGAGGGGCATCCGTGCCACCCTCATGGGAAGGGCTGAGGATCCCCAGACGAGGCGTCACCCAGTAGCCACCGAGCAGAAGCTAGAGGGGGCTGCAGAGGGCTTTCTTATAAAGCAGCAAACTATTTCTCCAGGCTAAATAATGATCCTCTAAATTTGTGACACACCATTTCCTCTCCGGCTTATGAGTCATCTGCTTTAGGCTACGTGTTTGAGAATTATACCACGGAGTCAGGCACTTCTGATTAGAGACCTTAGTTTTCACAGGAGCTACAGTATCCAGAGTCGTACGTAGTGAGGAGGTAAAATTATTAACAAGATAATCGATCTCTGTTGCGTTCAGATAGCTGCTCTGCTCTATGAGCATTGAAGATGATAACAGTGGGTTGATTATATTCTTAAACTTAGTTACAGCACTTTCAGAAAGACATCTACTGTAATAAAGTCTGCTCCCCACTGCTGTGTAATCAATTATTGTAAAAGTAAATGTTATCAGGAAATGATCAGACAGGAGAGGGTTTTCAGGAAACACTGTTAAATGTTCAGTTTCTATGCCATATGTTAAAACAAGATCTAGAGTGTGATTAAAGTGGTGGGTGGGTTCTTTTACATTTTGAGAGAAACCAATTGAGTCTAATAACAGATTAAATGCCATGTTGAGGCTGTCACTTTTAGCATCTACATGGATGTTAAAATCACCCACAATAATTATTTTATCTGAGCTCAGAACTAAATTAGATAAAAAGTCTGAGAAATCAGACAGAAACTCTGTGTAAGGCCCAGGTGGACGATAGAGGATAACAAGTAAGACTGGTTTCTGAGTTTTACAGCTGGGGTGGACGAGGCTAAGCATCAGGCTTTCAGATGAATTAAAAGTCTGTCTTGGTCTTTCATTAATTAATAGGCTGGTGTGAAAAATTGCTGCCACACCGCCCCCTCAGCCTGTGCTTCGAGATTTCTGGTAATTAGAATGACTCGGGGGTGTTGATTCATTTAAACTAACATAATCATCCTGCTGCAACCAGGTTTCTGTAAGGCAGAGTAAATCAATTTGTTGATCAATTATTAAGTCATGTACTAACAGAGACTTGGAGGAGAGAGACCTAATATTTAATAATCCACATTTCACTGTTTTACTCTTAGGTTCAGATGTGGATACTGTATTGTTCTTTCTTTGTAATTGTTTATGTTTAAGTTGTTTGTTGCTGGTTTTTAGTTTGTGTTTTTGGGAGCTGACACAGTCTCTGTGGAGATGGGTTTTTGGGGGGGTAGCAGGAGGAGAGAAGCTGCAGAGAGGCGTGTCAGACTGCAACTCTGCTTCCTGGTCCCAACTCTGGATAGTCATATTTTGGGGGGTTTAATAAATTTGTCCATATTTCTAGAAATGAGAGCTGCTCCATCCAAAGTGGGATGGATGATGTCTCTCCTAACAAGACCAGGTTTCCTC
Source organism: Maylandia zebra (assembly GCF_041146795.1). Lineage (NCBI taxonomy): Eukaryota > Metazoa > Chordata > Actinopteri > Cichliformes > Cichlidae > Maylandia > Maylandia zebra. Next base: position 26,676,327 of record NC_135181.1, on the reverse strand, counting down.
CAGAAGGTTTGCCAATTATCTATGAAGCCCACATCCTTTCTGGGACACCACTCAGACAGCCAGCAATTTAAGGAGAACAAGCGGCTAAACATGTCACTCCTGGTCTGATTGGGGAGGGGACCAGAGAAAACTACAGTACAATTGGTTCGAGGTTAGTAAGAACAACCAGAATTCATACTTCAGGCTCACCAGATCATAAGGCACACTGTTGATTTTTGAGAAAATTGAAGGACTTTAAGTGCGCCTTATAGTGTGGAAAAATACAGTAAGCTGTTAGTAGCGGGTGGAGCTACATCAGTGTTGTGGTTGGAGGTTTAGGGGGTGAGGTTAGACGTGCTCATCCTCTTCCTCACCGCTGTGGTTTGGATTTCCACCGTGTTATGCTAACGACGCCGCTGCTCTCTTGGGGAGAATTCCCAACGACGCGGTTTACAAAATATTCCAGTGAGGTAGTTGGAAATGTGATTCAGGAGTCTTGGGGGAAATAAGCTCACAGGGTGGTGTAATATCCTTACCCTGTTAGACGAAGCAATAATCTCCACAGAGCCAGCAAGGGGACGCCTGTATCCCCGGGACGCTGAGCAATGCCAGGGGAGAGACTGCTGGCATTCATGAGGCCGCCATCACAACTGGAGTCATCATGTTGTTAAATCAAAAGACACAATGTCGTAGTCTCATCCAAGCGCTTTATTCCTTATGCCATGTTTTACCGCTCACTCACAACTAAAACTCTCCGCAGTATCTCGCGATATAACAGAAAATAACAAGTTAACAATCTCCCTCTTTCTTTTAGAAAAATAAAAAATAAAAGTATAAACACCCCCTGCAAACATTTGTATACATATAGATATATAAACAAAACAAAAACAACATTTCAATGTGCTTGCTTTACTTAAAGCATACTATCATTGCACACAATAAACAATAGTGCATTTTAATGCAAAGAAAACTTAGTAAACAAGGGATCACAGTATCCAGAGTCCTTCATGTAGTGCTTTTAGAAGGGTTAAAGGTGAAACTCCCTTTTTTGTTAGACAATCAGCAAGTTGGGATTTTGGAATCTGACCAACAAACCTGTCTGATTTTCTTGGCTTGTATAAGCTCTTTAATGCTGCTTATTTCTAGCCTCAGTCTCTTCTCTGTAACCTGCTTAGTGGACTTGAGTGCATCAAACAAGGAATGATTGTCAGTCACACAGATCAACGGAAGAGCATTCAGACCAGTGTTACCAGTTGTAAGCTCAGAAAAAAGTGTTGCCAGGAAGACAGCACTGTCTATTCCATCTGACATTCACTTCATCAAACACACCATTACTTTGCCAGCTCTCAATCTCCTGCTACTTAGCAGAATCAAAGGAAATATCTTTTGTTATTGTCATCCAGGGAAGGATGGATGTTGTTTTACTTTGCTGTGTTTTAATGTGAAGTGTGCTTATTTATTTTTTATATTGCATGTTTTGGTTATATCTTGTGGAGTGTTTTATTTATCCTGCATGTTTTGGTTGCATCTGTCAATTTGTCCTGGAGAGACTCCGCCCTTTTCCTGTTTTACTAATTGAACACACCTGAGAGGAAAGGAGCGAGTGGTAATTTACAGAGAGTGCTCAGTGACACATGGGACTGGTGAAGCTTGGCGTTCAGGGAGAGAGGAGGATACAGCACCAGCAACGCGGAGCGAGCAGTCCGACTGCTGCAGCAACAGGAGGCCAGATTACGCGTCTGCGGGAAATTAGAGGCGGGCTGGTGCCGATTGGCGGTTACAAAGAAGCGGCGGGCAGAGTTAAGAGCTCTGCCCACCCGGGGTAAGTCTTTTGACTTGTCCCCTTTTAATGAATGAAAGCTGCCTAAAAGAGTACTGACTGCCACTGCCTCCCTTTCTTTAGCGCACCGAGGCGCAGAACGCGGAGAGGAAGGCGAGGACGCCGCCAGGTTTCCCTCCTGCACCGCTTCACTGGATTTTTAATTCTTTGTAGTGCCTGTTTATTTCGAGTTATTGTCATGTTTATGAAAATAAATTTTTCATTTGGAAAAATGTTAACATGTGGTCATTTTTCATACATGTATTATGAAACACCTACATATTAGTTTGTTTGGTTTTTTTAGACTTAGACTACCAGTGAAATACAATAACATTCATGTTTGAATGTTAGGGGGTGTAAGGAAGAGGACTCCCTTACTGCATTTATTTATATTGTATTGTCTGTATAGCACTTTAGAGCACACCTTTCACTTTATTAAAAGCACCTTATCAAGCAATTTATGAGCATTGCACTTTAAGCATGGATTTGCACACAAGAAGTTTAAATATTTATTGACTATTTATTGGGAATTTTAAAATCAGTTGGTGGCCTTATTTCAGATCCTGCACAGCTGCTCCTCGTCAAGGAATGTGGTGGTTGTCTGTCAGGAGAGAAGAATGGTGATTGAGATTGTGATTAAGGTTTACCAATAAGGAAAACTAATGCAAATGTGTGTGTGTGTGAAATCTAGGGATAAAAGTGGTGCAAATAAGTGTTTGTAAGTTAATGATTACTCACCTTTCTTGCCTGTGTCCTCTTCAAGGTGTTTGGGCAAATGTTTCCCCGGGGGTCCAGACACCATTTAAAGGTTCCGGGAGAGACCATTGGTAAAGAGAGTGTGGTGAATCTTTTTGTGCTTGGGTTTCTGGGTTTTTATAATATTGGGTTTGGTGTAACATTAAAGTGTGAAGTATTTATTAATATGTAAATGTGAAAATGTATTTATGTATTTATTTATTCTTATTGATATATTGTATACTGTGGTGGAAGGTTGGGATTTAAGAATTTACCTGAGAGTGGAATAATGGTTAAGTCTGTGACAGCTGAACATATTTAAGGCTGCCAGTTGTCATTAGAGGATGGATTTTTGTGTTGTGAAGAAGCTCGACAAGTTAATTGTTTTAAGGAGAGCCATATAGCAAATAAATACTTTGTTCCACTACACTTGCCTTGGTCTGTCTCACTGTGTTTCCAGCCGCTAAGGGCTGCCCTGTTACAAGTGGTGTCAGGAGTGTGTCACTCATGCCACAGTGAGAAGATGATGACAAGAGGTGGAAGAAAGCCAGGCCAAGAGGAGCAGCCTGATGAAGGAGTTGGAGCTTCATCTGAGCTAGAGGCCATGGCAGCAACAAGCCCTGAGAACAAATTGGAGGAGTTGACAGGGTTGGTGAAATCTCTTATGCGGTCTCAAGCAGCCAGAGACCAAAAGTGGGAGAAGGATTTGTCACGTCAGGAGCAAAGGTGGAAAGGCATGCAGCATCAATTTCAGCAAATCCAGCTACAAGTTAACGCTGTAACTGATAAGCCTGACCCACCAGAGGCGCCAGCGCCCCCTACAACATCTGAAGAACAAGAACTTGGATTCAATGGTGAAGACATTCCAGTGGCCAGTGGGTCCAGGTCTTTAATTGAACCAAAACTTTTTCCTCTGTCACCAGAAGATGACATTGAACATTTTCTGACTACGTTTGAAAGAATGGCAAACGTGTGTCGATGGCCCAGAGATGAGTGGGCTATTCGTCTGGTTCCCCTGTTGACAGGTAGAGCCCGCACAGCCTACATTCTTATGGATTTAACAGACTCTGAGAATTATGATAAGGTGAAAGAGGCAATTCTGGCAAAATATGAGATCACTGCTGACACCTACAGACGCCGCTTCAGATCTCTGAAAGTGGAGCCAGGTGAGACGCCACGTGAACTTTATGTAAGATTGAAAGACCTGTTTTCAAGATGGATTAAACCTGAAAAATCAACTGTAGAAGAAATATCTGAGCAGATAATTCTGGAGCAGTTTTTGAGAATGGTTAATCCAGAGCTGGAGATTTGGATACGTGAGCATGACCCGAAGACTGCAAAGGAAGCAGCTAGCCTCGCAGAGGTTTTCACTTCAGCCAGAAAAGGAAGCAAGAGCACCTACTTCAGCCGGGAGACCCACTACGCCCAACCAAGTAAGTCCATTGGGGGTGAACAGGGTTCTGGTCAAGTTCAGGCTAGAAATCTTTCTAGTTCTAGGCAGCTCCCTTCCCATAGACCTCACAATGTGAAGAAATCCTTTAAGTCTTCAGTTCAGGATATTAAATGTTATCACTGTCATAACTTTGGCCATACACAACAATTTTGCCCTGCACTTAAGTCAAAACCATCTCTTTTATGTGCAGTTCCAAGACCAGCCACAGAGCCAGTAGGAAAGAAAGCTTGTACTGTCCCTGTTTTAATTAATGGGCGTAAAGAGGAAGCTTTGCTTGACTCTAGGTGCTTCCAAACTCTTGTACACTCTAGCATAATTTCAGGAGAAAAGCTAAGTGGGGTTGGGGCTACAATAAGTTGTGTGCATGGAGACGAACACAGGTACCCCACTGCTGAGGTTTACCTGACAGTAGGAGGTCAAACCTACTTGTTAGTGGTAGCTGTTGTTCCCAGTTTGCCATATTCAGTGATACTTGGTAATGACATCCCCACTCTTTTTGATCTAATAGATCAGTCGGATTATGACCCTCAAGTGAGTGCTGAGAAAGACATTCAAGGCTTAGGTGATGAATCTGGAAGCTCACTTCCTCTAGATATGACAGTTGAGCCATTTAAATCCTGTCATGTAGTCACAAGAGCACAAAGTGCAAAGGAAATGATGCAAGAACTACCCTTTTTTGAGGAGTCTCTCGAAACGGAGCCAGGGAAGATTAGGAAGTCTAGGGCTCAGAAAAGACGAGAAAAGTTCAAAGGCTCAGGGGGAAAAGGTACAGCATTGTTCCCTAAGCCAAATAACCAACTTGAGTTTGATGTTCCCTCAGATTTAGGTGCACTCCAAAGAAGCGACCCTACTCTAAAACCCTGGTTTGAGAAGGTAACCGAGGTAGAGGGGGCTAGTCAAGGTCAGGTAAGCTGTCTTGCAGACACTGTTTACTTGATTAAAGGAGGCATCTTGTACCAGAGAAAGGGGAAGTGCGAAGCTGTGGCACTCCCACAACAGTTCAGAGACAAAGTTATGGATTTGGGTCATTCAATTCCATGGGCAGGTCATATGGCTTTTCACAAAACACTGAATAGGATCAGCAGCCGTTTTGTTTGGCCAGGGATGTATGTCCAGGTTTCTGAGTTTTGCCGTTCCTGTGAAAAATGTCAGTTGACCTCAGGTAAAGGAGTAGCACGAGCCCAGTTGCAACCGCTGCCAATTATTGAAACACCGTTTGAGAGGCTAGGCATGGATATCGTGGGCCCTTTAGAGAGGAGCTCCACAGGTCATCGCTACATATTAGTCATATGTGACTATGCAACACAGTTTCCTGAGGCCTTCCCACTCAGATCAATTAAAGCTCGTCACATTGCTAATCGTCTTCTGCAGCTTTTCTCTAGGGTAGGCATACCAAGAGAAATTCTGACGGATTGTGGAACGAACTTTCTATCAAAGTTTTTGCAGCAGGTTTATAAGCTGTTAGGGATAAAGGGACTTAAGACCACCCCGTATCACCCCCAAACGGACGGGCTAGTGGAGAGATACAACCAGACTCTCAAAAGTATGCTGCGCAAGTTTGTCTCTGACACAGGTGCTGACTGGGATCAATGGCTGCCATACCTTCTGTTCGCCTACCGGGAGGTCCCGCAGGTTTCCACTGGCTTCTCGCCTTTTGAACTTTTATACGGTCGCCAAGTGAGAGGCCCCCTGGATCTGCTTAAGGACTGCTGGGAGGAATCCAAAGCAGAAGGCGAAAACATCGCAGCCTACGTCATCACCATGAGAGAGAGGTTGGAGAAAATGGCATCATTGATGCAAGACAACATGAAAGCTGCACAAAAACATCAAAAGACTTGGTATGATCAGAAGGCCAGGGATAGGGTCTTCCTTCCAGGTCAGAAAGTACTGTTATTGCTTCCCACCAGCGATAACAAGTTGCTGACAAAATGGCATGGACCATACGAGATCGTCAGACAAGTGAGTAAAGTCACTTATGAGCTGAATATGCCAGAAAGAGTTAAAAAATATCAGACATTTCACGTGAACTTGTTGAAGGAATTCCACAGCCGACAAGAGCCGGTCTATCAGTTACTGGTGCGTTCAGTTAAGGATGAGGAGGTGACTGAGAAGTTCTTTCCAACTAACATTCAAGTTTGTGCTTCAGTTGACCTTTCTCATTTGTCTCCTACTGAGCAGGCTGATATAAAACCACTCGTGGACCCACAGCTCTTTCGAGAAACACCAGGTTTCACATCACTGGTTCAGCATAAGATACGGGTGAAGGAGGATGCACCCGTTCGACAAAAGAGCTACAGAATTCCAGAACGGTTGGTGCCAGTGCTGCAGAAAGAAATAAAACTGATGTTGGACCTGGGAATCATTGAGGTGTCAAGTAGTGAGTGGTGCAGCCCGATTGTTTTGGTACCAAAGAAAGATGACACCCTGAGATTCTGTATTGATTTCAGATATTTGAATGCAGTATCCAAGTTTGATCCCTACCCAATGCCCAGGGTGGATGACCTGCTGGAGAGAGTTGGATCAGCAACGTACATTACAACACTTGATTTGTGTAAAGGATACTGGCAAGTGGCTTTGGCACCAGAAGCAAGAGAGCTGACAGCCTTCAAAACTCCGTTTGGTATGTACCAATTTAAAGTCATGCCATTTGGTCTTCAAGGTGCACCAGCGACATTCCAACGATTAATGGACCATGTACTGAGAGATGTGTCAGCATTCTCTGCAGCATATCTGGATGACGTGGTGGTGTACAGCCAGTCCTGGGAAGCGCATGTCATTCACCTACAGAAGGTGCTACACTCCATCAGAATGGCTGGACTGACTATCAATCCCAAGAAGTGCTCCATAGCCAAGAGAGAAGTGGAGTACTTGGGCTGTGTAGTTGGCTCTGGGAAGATAAAGCCGCAGGTTGGAAAGATTGAAGCAATTCAGTCCTTCCCAGTTCTGACAACTAAAAGGAAGGTGAGAGGTTTTCTGGGTCTAGTAGGCTGGTACCAGAAATTCATACCTTCTTTTGCAGAGCGATCCACTGTACTTAATAACCTCACAAAAGGCTCAGCCCCTAACAAAGTGCGTTGGACGGAAGACTGTGAGCGAGCATTCAGAGACCTCAAGGAAGCAGTTTCCACACATCCAGTTCTACACAGTCCAGACTTCAACAAGCCATTCATCTTGCAAACTGATGCTTCGGGAGTTGGCCTTGGTGCTGTCCTTCAGCAAGAGGTGGATGGTGAAAGAAGGCCTGTGGTGTTTCTGAGTCGGAAACTACTCGACAGGGAGACGAGGTACTCGACGGTGGAGAAAGAGTGCTTGGCCATGAAATGGGCTATTGAGGCCTTGAGGTATTATCTTCTGGGACGTCACTTCACTCTGGAGACTGATCATCGTGCCCTCCAGTGGTTGAACCGCATGAGGGATGCGAATGCCCGCATTGCAGGATGGTACCTGTCTCTGCAGCCTTATGACTTTACGGTCCAGTATAGGCCGGGGAAGTCAAATGTGGTTGCTGATTGTTTATCTAGGATGACAGAGGACTGAAGCACTTCGCGCTTAAGAGAGGGAGGAGGAAATGTAAGGAAGAGGACTCCCTTACTGCATTTATTTATATTGTATTGTCTGTATAGCACTTTAGAGCACACCTTTCACTTTATTAAAAGCACCTTATCAAGCAATTTATGAGCATTGCACTTTAAGCATGGATTTGCACACAAGAAGTTTAAATATTTATTGACTATTTATTGGGAATTTTAAAATCAGTTGGTGGCCTTATTTCAGATCCTGCACAGCTGCTCCTCGTCAAGGAATGTGGTGGTTGTCTGTCAGGAGAGAAGAATGGTGATTGAGATTGTGATTAAGGTTTACCAATAAGGAAAACTAATGCAAGTGTGTGTGTGTGTGAAATCTAGGGATAAAAGTGGTGCAAATAAGTGTTTGTAAGTTAATGATTACTCACCTTTCTTGCCTGTGTCCTCTTCAAGGTGTTTGGGCAAATGTTTCCCCGGGGGTCCAGACACCATTTAAAGGTTCCGGGAGAGACCATTGGTAAAGAGAGTGTGGTGAATCTTTTTGTGCTTGGGTTTCTGGGTTTTTATAATATTGGGTTTGGTGTAACATTAAAGTGTGAAGTATTTATTAATATGTAAATGTGAAAATGTATTTATGTATTTATTTATTCTTATTGATATATTGTATACTGTGGTGGAAGGTTGGGATTTAAGAATTTACCTGAGAGTGGAATAATGGTTAAGTCTGTGACAGCTGAACATATTTAAGGCTGCCAGTTGTCATTAGAGGATGGATTTTTGTGTTGTGAAGAAGCTCGACAAGTTAATTGTTTTAAGGAGAGCCATATAGCAAATAAATACTTTGTTCCACTACACTTTCCTTGGTCTGTCTCACTGTGTTTCCAGCCGCTAAGGGCTGCCCTGTTACAGGGGGTGATCGTGGCTCAAGAGTTGGCAGTTCGTTTTGTAATCAGAAGGTTGCTGGTTCGAGCCCCGGCTCTGACAGCCTTGATCATTGTGTCCTTGGGCAAGACACTTCACCCGTTGCCTACTGGTGGTGGTCAGAGGGCCCGGTGGCGCCAGTGTCCGGCAGCCTCGCCTCTGTCAGTGCGCCCCAGGGTGGCTGTGGCTACAATGTAGCTGCCATCACCAGTGTGTGAATGGGTGAATGACTGGATGTGTAAAGCACTTTGGGGTCCTTAGGTACTAAGTAAAGTGCTATACAAATACAGGCCATTTACCATATTTAATACTAAGTAAAATTTTGATTACGTTCAGTTTACAATATTAAGTAAATGGAACAAAATTTTGGATTAACTGACCATCTATATTTCAGTTACATTGACCAGTGTTATTTACTCAATTTTTTTCATGTTTGTGTAATGACTACAATTATTCATTTCAAATTAATATGTTTAAGCTTTAGTTATTCAATTGATCAAGTATATTGAACAGATTTGACTGGTTTCAAATCTACTCAATATTTTTAAGTGTAAAAGTGTTGCCTCGAAAATTTTAAGTAAATGTCAGTTTTAGTTTTTAGAGTGAACCACTCCTTGTAACTAAGGTATGAAGTGAAACATGCTGAACATCTCTCCACCCTCTGCCAGTGGCCAAAACATTAAACTTTCAGAATGTGGACAAAAGCTGACATTATGGTTGCTACCCCCATCTTTCATATGGGGGTAACATAACATGGACTGAACCACCACTCACAACCACTAGCACTTTATATAGCCTCTGTAGGAATTATATGTCACTTATCTTTTTTGGGTTTTTTAAAAAATATTTTTATTGAAAAAAGAAAACAGTACTTGCATGCAAGTACTGTTGTTAGTACTGTACTTATATCTGATAACATTTGGATAATTAAATGCAAATCAAAAGAATCATGTTGTATTAGCTGAATGTCATAATGTTGATCTAACTAACCTTGTTGACTTAAATTGAGAAGACTAAATAAAACCTACTCAACCAAAACAAGCTCTACTTACTTTAAGAAATAACATGTTGTATTTACTCCACCCAGTTATGTCAACCGGTTCCACACAACTGGGTTAGTGAAATATAAAATGTATGATACATTTAATTTGAACAAGAAATTTTAAGTAAATCTGATAAATCTACTCACCCAAAACACGCTCTACTGAAACTATAGGATTAAATCACTTTAACAGAATTGCAACTTACTCTATTTAGGTTGTAAATTAAATAAATCGAACACAAGTTTATTCAGTTAACCTAACTTTAATAAGACTTTGTGTAAAACTTCTTGAAGCACACTTTGAGCAATTCAAATGCTTCTAGATCTTTTTTCATAAACAATCTTTACATATATTCAACTGCATTTTAAGTGCAGGAAGACAAGATACAGAATGTCACGTTAAACTGAAATGATTAAAACTGGAAATTGTTGTGATTCCAACATTTTTAACATCAACATGACTTAATTTAAACTTGATTTGGCTACAATGAAAAGCCCACAATACAGCCCTGCAAACAGCAGGTAGAAATTACTTTAGTGTCATTTTTGTCCATATTTAGAAAAATAACCTTTGCTTCAAAACTTCAACTGAAGTCCAAAGTTAGGAGCAGTCTTTTTCAGTATAGTTGGATGTTGGTAAAAGTTCAAGAACAAAGAACGCAGAAAAGTGAAAGGCCTTGCAGAAGTTCTTGTGGCAATTCAAACACAACAGTTTATAAAGTGCAAAGAGAAAGGTTCGAGAACCTTAAAGTTCAGTGTCCTCTATAGTTCAGTGCAGGCTGTTTCACTCAAGCAGTTTGTTTTTCAGAACCTGCACCTTCATGGATAGGTTGTTCCCATCCAACTCCATCAGCACCTTCTGAAGAAATTCAAATGTGTATTTCAGGTGCTTTGGGTAGCTCAGATTTAGACTGTAGATTAGTCCAAGCAGGAGGGCACAACCCTTTGGCACATCACTAAGAGCTTGCAGCACAGTGCATCCTTCTATGATGACACCAATGTCCTCAGGTGTATCTGCAGAGTCTGCTTCTTCATGTCTGACAACATAGACTCCCAAAGTCAGCTGCTCCGTTTCTCTGCTTGCTCCAAGATCCACATCCTTTAAATAAAAATAAAAGAAAAAGATAAGTTAATTGCATACATATACATATGAACAAGTAAGTCCACCTTCCATTTCCAATCCTAAATTAAAAAAAGGAAAATAACTGATCGTTTTCCTTTTTTAACTTACCAAGAATTCTTTGAACAGGTCATCTGGCTTTTCATTTAAGTAGACACAGACAGCTTTCAGAATGCATTCCCGTCGAACATCAACGCTGGGATTCTGGTGGAGATAAGAACTCAATATGAGAGAAGTTTCCTATTTTGGTTCCTTTCAACCTCTTTACAAAACAAAGTCAAAAATATTAACACATAATCCAGGTAAGTGATTAAGCAATGTTTCATAACGCACATCAGTGACGTGCAGTGAGGTTCATGATTGGTAAGGCACTGACTCCTCTGTGTCAGATTAACAAATATATGAACCCAAAAATCGAAGCTTTTCAATTTTGATATTACGTGAAAGCTTTCATTTTTGCATCCGAAGCTTCTCGGATGAGAGGTGAAACGTCTTCAAGCAACTTGAAGAAGTCCAGACGCTTTTCTTTCCAAGCTCCTTAGATAACAATAAGAGTTACAATAAAACATCATAATAGTATTTTTGCCTATAAATCTATCAATGCAGCCTCACAAATACTGCAAATTAAACTTCGCAAATGTGCTATTTAGACAAACCAGCAGTTATTTATCTTGTTGAATTGATGATAAGTTTGACATTAATGGAAGTAATAGTCTCAACTAAATTATCATTTTTTTTTTTTTAGAGGTTTGAAAGCAGTCTATCATTTTAATCACATAGGACGTGTGTTATCACAATATTGATAAGCGATGCAATAAGTGCCCAGCCCTACAGAAGATGCATTAAAATTTATTTAGGTTTGGTGTGTCTCATTTTTTGTGTGTAGTAAATAAATTGGTCAAATGACTTGGAAGCAATTATAGGAAAATCATTAATTTTACATCAATTTATTAATTTATAAATAAGAGATGCATTCAAATAAAATTGGTGCGTCTCATTGCTTAGGACTGATTTGGTGTCAATTTGTCCTTTGTGAAATTTACTTATGTTCCCTAAGTGCGCTGCTTTATCCACTGTGTCAATGGCGCTCTCAGTGTAATGTGATTACACTGTGAATCCATATACGTGTACCTCTTATACATGTTGCCTTTAGGGTTCAGCACTGCCCTCCATCAGCCTCACTCCATGCATTTTTGCAGCACATTTATGACCAACAACATTAAACATGTAACACACATTCATCAAATAAATTAGGTAGTCTACAGAAAGTCATCATTTGTATTACATGTGTAACCAAACATGTATGTTGGCGATTTAGAGAAACAGCAGAGGGATTGCGCATGTGTGTGTCCGTGGTGAGACACAGCATCATCATTGCCCCCTCTCAGCGTTTTACCTTGTATTTGAACAGAAAATCTGTAATGACGGCAATTTTGACCATAAAAATATTGAAATCACACAGAAAGCAAATTTAAAATCTAGTGTACAAATTGAATTTCTCTTTTGTTAGTATTTTACTTCTAATTAAGGTGCCTCACTTGACTGCATGTCACTGATTCACATGTATCCACAAAATATTCAAATACACAAAATTTCAGTTGAAAAAAATTTCTGAGTAATGACAGACACAGAAGTTGAAGCATTCAAATAATTTCAGAGCTCAATCAAGGTAAACTAAAATACATACCCCATCCATGGCTGCCATGATTAAGTTGATATTGCGTTTAGCTGTCCCCCCTTTCTTTTTGAACACTCTAAGAAGGTGGTCAGCGTAGTGGTCCAGCTTGGCCATGAAAGTCGACAACAAAGGGACCATGGTGATGCGGGTGAACTCTGCAACAACCTGAAACATATTAAAAATTACAACTAGAGAGTATTCTCTATTACCGTAATTGTCGGGCTATAAGCCGCTACTTTTTGCACAAGCTTTGAACCCTGCGGCTTTTAGTCAGGTGCGGCTTTTCTATGGATTGTCCATGATTTTTGTGATATCGTAAGACGATTTGTTTTATTTGTTCCGCTGTTGTACGGCACTACGTTGCCTGGCGGAAGGGCATGTGATCAGACACACAGTATCGGGGTTCAAGAGTGGTATGTTGGTCACATGTCCATCCGCCAGGAAACATAGTGCCGTACAAGTAGCGCGAAAAACAAACTTCAAAGTAGCGCTACGCGTTCAGCAGGAGGCGTGGATGACGAGCGGTGATAAACTTGCGAAAAGCAAGTTATGCTCAACTCCACCAGTGGAATCTGACAGCGTGGAAAAGTGTGAAAACATCCATGATCACCAACAGATTTCGAAGGGCTGGACTACTGCATGATGGAGAGGAGGACACCGCCAAGGCCCTTCAGAGGGTGTTCGACTCTGACACTGACAACGAGGATTTGTTTGGGTTTGAAAGTGACAACGAAGGAAAGAAGCGGAGAGTGGATGAGTAGCCATCCTGAGCCTGTTCGTTTCCGACACTGGAGAAGAGGACTTTGGTGGTTTTAGTGCGCAGGAAGAAGAGAAAGATGGTGGTGAATGACTGACTTTTCTTTTTGTTAAAGCCGTGTCACTGCACCTGAGCCTAAAAGGTAGTGAGAATCTATTTTTCTGGTGTACTGTAGGTTATTGTTATGTACTACATTTGTTACTCATTTATGAAGCACAGTACATGTTTCGTACTTGTAATTACCGCTACTTGTACATATACCTAAAAAGTTATGCAAATATGTACCCATAACTTGTTTTTCAAAATATTAATAAAAGGGGCATGTCTCCAAACAGCCATCTCTTTCCTGACAATTCCCTTTGTGCATATTCTCTTACATATGATAAGTCAACATTGAAACACCTGCGGCTTTTAGTCAGGTGCGGCTAATGTATGTACAAAACAGGATTTTCCCCTGATTTTAGCTTGTGCGGCTAATATTCAGGTGCGCTTTGTAGTCCGGGAAATACGGTAATTTGATTAGAGGCCACATGCAAGAATGTTACAACTTTCAGTCAAACATTTTGTATCTTTTAAAATTAACAGTTTACAGTACTTTGTTCTTCTTCGCCTTGAGGCAACTTTTGTTGTGATTTGGTGCTATATAAATAAAATTGAATAGAATTCAAATACAAGTTCTTATAAGAATGACTTGCAATAACAAAGTTAGTAAGAATTACCTCAGTCTCTGAAAACAGGGCAGGCCATCTGTTTTTGACCTCTGCAATGAATGGCATGTCTTTGATGATTTCCTGTCTTCGGTAGGCAAAGGTTTTTTCCATTTTTCTTTTTATTAGTTGATCATTATTCTTCTTTTTGACCTCTAGTAGAAGAGCTTTCCTTTCTTCCTCAAGGCTCTCTTTAGTTTCACCTGGTGGATAATCCGGACAGAAGTTGACTTCTGCCTTCCGTGGCTTCTTCACCTGGTTGGGACCTGGACCCATGCCACTTCGCTTTTCTTTCACTGAATTAATGGTCAGCTCTTGGCAGCCGATGTTCCTTAGTCTAGTTCGATAGTTTGCCATTTTGTATTTCAGGCTGATTTTCCATCCATAATAGCCAGTGACTGAACCTTGCTCCTTTAAGCATGGATATTTTGTTATCAAGGCCTCCGCTACATTATCAAATTCTGCGCTGGAAGGATAGATTTTGTATTTGACCATTTCTGATGCCAGACTTTGCAATATATCAGATTTGAGTTTGGTACTTGGATGCAGAAGAGTACCATTGTTCTAACTGAAACTGCACCTCATAACTAAACTCAGGTATTTGGAATTTCAAGGGCCATGGTTGTGATCTCAGTGAAGAATCTGATGAGGTAGATTCAGCAGAAGAAAGAATGTCTGTATCAGCTAGAGAACATGGGGTGGAACAGTCATCTCTTTCCTGGGGTGTGGCATTGAGGGAGACTACATCCGACTCAACTGGCAAGTAAACAACTTTAACTGTGGACTTGTCTTTGATTTCTGAAGGCAGTGTCAAGTTCACAAACTCGTTGTCAAATTCAATGTCTCTGTACTGAAGCCTGAAGTTTCCAGTCAAACCAAATTGCCTTCTAATTTCTTCCTTAAGGTACTCTAGTGAACTGGGTATCCCATTGGGAAGAGATAATTTTGATGCGTTGTCCTCTCCAAGAATGATTCTTAAAGTTGCAGCCATCTTGTTTTCATTCTGGAAAACAAAAAAAACCAAACAACTTTTCTTTTCATTTTGGTGGAATTTATTTGCAACTAAATTACCCGTTAATGTTTCTTAATGAAAACCAATCTAAAATTTAATTTTTAAGCCTAGTTTATACTTCTTCGTCAGTGTGGGCACAGAGACGTGCCGTGTCATTTTGCGCAAGGCAAGCACCCTGTAGCAAGGACGGACAGAGACATGCCCAAGTTTTTAGATAAATATCAAATTCCATGGACAGCGCAAGCCTGTGATTGGTCAGCTAACTACTTCAATTCAGGAAAGTCACTCTTCCGGTTTTCTCATCTCACAAAAACAGCGATTTAAGAGGTAAAGAGAGAGTAGAAAGCAGAGTTCTACCATGGAGCCGATTGAAGAACATCTAGCTGATGAAGTCTGACAATACAAGCTTTAAACAATCGGTCCCGGAAAGATTAAAAGATAGCGAGTCACATGAGTTGTGCCAGTCTCAAGAAGCAATGCACCACCTTGCTGCCCTGGCAAATTGCTTTGAAACAGTCACAAAGCAGCAGAGAAGTTTGAAAGGATCAAAGCTCCGTCAGTGTGCCTGAGTGTATGTACTGGTCTCCTGGTGGAGAAGTATAAACTAGGCTTTGTGTTACTGTAAATGTGTCAAAGATCTGAAGTCACCACTAAGAAAAAATATAAAATAAAACTTACCAGCAACATGTACAAATCTTTTTAAGGTTACCATTCGTAGGGATCCAACTTTGTATTCAGCCAATGGATAGTGGTCAGCAAGTTCCTTCTGATCAACTGCTGCGAACTCTCTTGTTGGATGCAACTCAAAGGCTCAATAATGTTCTCTATAATCACTGCAAAAACCCACCTCCTTAATACTAGAAAAATACACTTATTTTTGGTGAAGATTTGCTTAAAACAAGTGAAATGTTGGTTGGCAAGATGGCGTCGTAGCGCAAACACCCGTCTCGCTGTGCTCCGGTGAGGTCCCCCGATTATCCGTCTAAAATACGTGTTCACCTGGTGAAACGTTACAAATGTGCGTGGGAGTAACTCTATAATGAGTCTGGACGACTATTTTTCTAAAATGCCTAACGTCAGGTCTAAGAAAAAGACAGCTCCGGTTCTGCAAGCTAGCGACATTGTGGGTCCTATGGCGGCTGAGCCTGAAGAAGCTAACGCCAGCGACACAGAAATCTCCGCTGACGCTGAGGAAACTGGGAGTGATATCGACCCGAATATCCTTGCGGCTCTGAGTAAGATAACTGACAGCATTACAACTTTATTGGATGTTAAAGTTGATACTGTGCTGGCCGCAATCCGTGAACAGACGTCTCGGATCCAGGCTCTGGCGACACGGGTGGGAGACGCCGAGATACGGATTTCAGGCGTGGAAGACACGGCAGGTGTATTGCAGGCGAAAGTGGCTCAACTCGAAAAACAAGTAACTGACATGGCAGACCACATGGACGATTTAGAGAACCGCAGCCGCAGATGTAACCTTCGCCTGGTCGGGCTTCCCGAGGGCACGGAGGGAAATGATGTTGTCGCCTTCATGGAGTCATGGCTCCCCTCCTATCTCGAGCTCACAACTAAAAATGGGAAGATCAAATTAGACCGCGCTCACCGCTCTCTAGCACCGAGGCCGGGCCCCAGCCAGCGCGCCAGACCCATCATTATGAAGCTTCACAACTTTGCTGATAAACAACGTGTGATGGCCGCAGCTCGGCGCCTGGCTACGCAGCCGAACCAACCAACAAGTCGGATCAAAGTCTCCTTCTTTAATGATTATTCAGCGGCGGTAGCCAAGAAACGCAAGGCTTTCGACGAGGTGAAAAGCTGCCTGAGGAAGAAGAATGTGGATTATGTGCTTCTCTACCCCGCCACACTGAGGCTGTTTGCCAACGGCAAGGAGAAGAGATTTAACACACCGGAGGCAGCTGCGTCCTACGCGGACTCGCTGCCCTGAATCCCCGTAACCACCGGAGTACTCCTTTTCTTCACACTATGCCTTAATTAACCGGTGTGAGTACTTGCCGAATCTAGGCGTATATGACTCTTTTTTTTCGTCCTCGCTGCTTATAAGCGACCAGGTGAAATCTTCCACCCCATCGGGCACCGGACGGACTGTGTTTTCGTCTATGGGTAGGCGTGAGTTACGCGCGTGCAATGCCCTTCGGCTTTCCCGACGGGCAGGAGGAGATTGGTTTTTCCCTACATGTTTAGTAGGGCTGTTGCCAAATCACTGTTCTTTGAATGTTCCGTCACACAGCTCTTTCATGCCTTTTTTATTTTTATTTTATTTATTTATTTTTTCAACCAGGGTGTGGTGAACCCTTTGGCTCAATATGCTTTGTGTGATACATGAATAAGTCTAATAATGAGTAGGCTGCGAATATGCACCTGGAATGTACGAGGGGTTCACAGCCCTATTAAGAGGAGGAAGATATTTACTTGTCTAAGAAAGGACGGTGTAGATGTTGCTATGTTACAAGAGACACATCTTGATAATAATGAACACTTGAAGTTGCAACAAGGATTATATGGACAAGTGTTTTTTTCATCCTTCACTACAAGAAGTAGAGGAGTGGCAGTGTTGATTAGGAAAAATGTACCTTTTGTAGTAACTGATTGCGTTAAGGATCTGAAGGGCCGCTACGTGATAGTCAAAGGGATTTTGCAAGGCCAAAATATCTTATTACTGAATGTTTATTTTCCACCTGCCCACCCAACTACCTTTCTTACCAAAATGTTTCTGGAATTAGCCCCATTTCTTCCTAACTCTACCGTTATTATTGGTGGTGATTTCAACTTAATGTTAAATCCGCTTATGGACAGATTTCCACACAGCATTGCAACTCCTTCTCCTCAGGCCAAAGCGCTTCATGCTCTATGCGACGAGTTTGGACTTGTGGATGCTTGGAGATATACTCACCCCTCCGATAAGCAATACACATTTTTTTCGGCTCCGCATAGGTCCCAAACTAGAATTGATTACTTTTTTCTCCTGAAAACTGACTTAGGTTCAGTAGTATCGTGCGACATAACAAGTATAATCATCTCAGATCACGCTAGGGTAATCATGGATCTCGATCTTAAAGCTGCGCTTCATAGGTCCCGCCACTGGAGGCTTAATACCATTATTCTTAAGGATGAGGAATTTACCTCTCACTTCTCTGCAGAATTTAAAGCGTTTTTGGATATCAACACCCCCTCAGCTACTACTGCCTCTGTTTTGTGGGAAACATGCAAAGCTTATGCGAGGGGCCTAATTATTTCGTATTCTGCGACAAAGAAGCGACAACGGATGGAGGAACAAAAATCTTTAGAGAGCGAATTGATGGATAAGGAGAAAACATATATTGCCTCCCCATCACCACCATTATGGCAAGAAATAACCGCACTCAGGTCAGCGCTGAATTGCCTTCTTACCAGAGATGCAGAGAAGAAACTTAAATACACCAGACAGAGGTTCTATGAGCATGGAGATAAGGCCGGTAAATGTCTGGCGTACTATGTTAAGAAGCGCGCAGAATCGAATACCATTGCAGCGATATCTGATGAAGGTGGCCACAAGATATATGAAAACAAACTGATAAATGACTGTGTTAAGAAGTTCTACGAAGCCTTGTACTCTTCTCAACAAGTCCCGGAGGGGGTGCAGCTGATGCATAATTTCTTCACCCAATTCGACTTACCAAATTTGTCAGAGGAACAGAAGACTGCCCTTAACAGCCCTATAACTAAGACCGAAGTGTTTAAGTCTATTAAATCACTGCGAAGTGGAAAGTCGCCAGGGCCTGATGGCTTCTGTTGTGAATTTTATAAACAGTTTCGGGATATTATTGTGGAACCGCTTCTTGATATGTTCAACCACTCCTTCATTACGGGTGAATTCCCGCAGACACTGAAGGAAGCCAACATTTCCCTAATTCTAAAGAAAGGGAAGTGTCCTGATTTGTGCGGATCCTATAGACCTATAGCCCTCTTGAATGTAGATAGGAAACTGCTTTCTAAAATTCTGGCCACCCGCTTAGAAAATTTTTTACCTGTGCTGATAAGGGAGGACCAGACAGGCTTTATAAAGGGTCGAAACTCAGCCACCAATGTTAGACGCTTACTGAACGCTATTGTAGCTTTCAAGCAAAAATCTATTGACGGCCTGGTGCTTTCTCTCGATGCGGAGAAAGCATTTGACAGAATTGAGTGGTCTTATTTGTTGTATACTCTGGGCAAATTCGGCTTAGGGGAGAATTTTATAAAATGGGTCAAAGTTATCTACAATAATCCACAGGCAGCAGTCCTGACTAATGGACTTAGGTCTGATTACTTCAACACTCATAGGGGAGTTATGCAGGGCTGCCCCTTATCGCCCCTTCTATTCGCTCTGGCCATAGAGCCTCTTGCTGAGGCCATAAGGGCGACGCCCACAATACGTAGTTTAGAGATTGGACAGCTGTGTCATAAAATAACCTTATACGCGGACGACATCTTGATTCTTTTGACTAACCCTGTAACATCCGTACCCAGTCTCATTGAGGTGATTGACAGGTTTAGCCATTTCTCTGGCTATAGAATCAATTTGGCTAAGTCAGAGGCCATGCCTCTCGGTACTCTTTTCACAATGCCGGCTACTGTTCCTTCCTTTCCTTTTAAATGGTCTCCTAATGGATTTGTGTATTTGGGGATCTTTATTACCCCGTCTCTCGACCAATTGTACAAAGCCAACTTCACACCCTTATTTGGCAAACTCAAACAGGACCTAGAGCGGTGGGCGTCACTTCCTGTCTCCTGGCTAGGACGCATTGCCCTGATCAAAATGAATGTGCTGCCCAGGCTATTGTATCCTATCCAAATGATCCCCGTCTTGTTCTCTAAGAGAGTACTGAAGGACATAAATGGTTGGCTCACCTCTTTCATCTGGAACAAGCGCAGACCCAGACTCAAGATGGCAGTGTTGCATCTGCCAAGCTCCAGGGGCGGCTTGGATCTACCTAATATTAGATTGTATCAGCTTTCTGCCCATTTAAGATTTGTGAGCGACTGGGTTAGGGGTAAAACCTCAATCTGGTCGGATATTGAGACAGCTCTGTCACAATGCAAACTGAGCGATCTATTATTTTGTAATGATTTTAATGGAATTAAGGCCCTTTGTGCAAATCCTGTAACAATCAACACCCTAAAAGCGTGGCGAATTGTCCGCCGTCTTGAGGGAAGATCGAGAATAACATCAACCTTTACCCCTATAATGAATAACCCTGCTTTCCCTCCGGGTTCTTTGGACCCCGGCTTTCAACGATGGTCTGATAAGAATATTAAGTCTCTTGGTGACCTTTTCTCGGGTGGTGAACTCATGTCGTTTGAACAGCTTACCAACAGTTACGGCTTGCCTAGACAGGATTTCTTTCGTTTTTTGCAAATACGACACTATATCACTCACAATACAACCCTTGCTGAGCACCCTGAAGTATCTGATGTTGAGAGGGTTTTGTTTGGGCAACAGCTGACGGTGTCTCTGAGTTCATTTTACCATGTGCTTAATGCTTTGACTACCACTGATGCGCAGGGGATTAGAGGTGTGTGGGAGAGGGAACTGTCGGTAACCATAGATGAAGATAAGTGGGATACCGTTTGGTCTCTCGCAAAAAGGATTTCAATTTGTACTCGGACAAGAGCAATCCAATTTAAGATTTTACACAGATTACACGTATCCCCTCACCGCAGACACCTCTTCAGCCGCTCTCTTTCCCCTGTGTGTCTTAAGTGCAAAACTGATGTAGGGACTTTAACTCACTGTTTTTGGTCCTGTTATAAGCTTCAAGAATACTGGGCTGACATTACAGGTGAACTGGGGAAAATCTTCCACGTTGATATAGAGATGGACCCTTTGTCCCTGATTCTAGGTCTTCCAAGTGACCGCCTAAAAGCGGCGGCCAACAAAAGATTGTATAACACTCTAACATTTGCAGCCAGGAAAAATATCCTCTTACAATGGATCAACGATAGGACTCCCACTGTCTGTGGCTGGCGCAAAATAGTTTTTGAACTGATTCCTCTGGAATACCTCACACACGTTATACACCACAGTGTGGGTCAGTTCTATGGGATGTGGCACCCCTTTTTGGACTATATTGGACCGGACCTTTCCGCTATCTTATTCAAAGGACTACTACACACGTGATCACCACCCGGGCGCTGTAAGACTGACTCACCACCTCTTGTATGTTATATTTTGTATTTTGTATCTTGTATTATGCCTTATTTAAGAGCTGTTGTGTACGTTTTGTGTTTGTACTGTTTTGTTGTTCTGTGTCTACTGTCGAGACACTGTCGTGTTAAAGGAAAATCTGCAATAAAAACAATGATGAAAAAAAAATAAATAAAACAAGTGAAATTATCTGCCCATGGGGTAAGTGTTTTTTTCTTAATAAGATTTCTTGAAATAAGAACAATATCTAGATTTAAATAAAGCTAAAAAATAAGTATTTTACACTCATTCCAGGGAACAAATCAGAACATTGAAACTTAAAATAAGCTTTAACCACTTATTGTAGGCCACAAATAAGATAATAAAGCTAAAAATAAGTCTTTTACACTTATTACAGGCAACAAATTAGAACAATTGAAACTTAAAATAAGCTTTAACCACTGATTGTAGGCCACAAATAAAGATAATAAAGCTAAAAATAAGTCTTTTACACTTATTCCAGGCAACCAATCATGGCTTGAAACCTAAAATAAGCTTTAACCACTTGTTCTAAGTAAAATGTTGAAGAAATTAAATCTGAAAATAGGCATAAAACACTTATTCTAACAAACAAATCAAGGCAAATAATCTAAAAACTAGTACATTAAATCATTTTTAAGAAATTTCTTCTTTTTAAATTTAGCTAAACACTACTTTAAGATTATATTGCTGATTAAGGACAAAACAAAACTGAAACAGAGTAAAAGTGTCCATCTTTATTTGTCCACTTTAACAATAACCTGCAGATAATAAAGATACAATTGAACAATACAGGTCCAACATTATGAGTTTGTTTAAGTGGTTTCAACATTTCAACAGCCTTAGAGGTTTCGCCATTGCCCCATTAAAATTGACGAGTGACATAGGAAGACCACAAAGATTCAAATTTCTTCCGAATGACACCAAATACCACAAAACTTGTCTGGGTGAGTAAATGAACATTTTCCATTTTAGAAATAAGACCCAGATTGAAAAAACAAACAAAAACAAAACAGAAGTGCCCTCTCCTAATCTTATCTGAAATTTACACACTACTTTCCAATAAATGCATGCCATTCTGCCAGGGCTTTTCTGTAAGATGATGTAGTGTCATGCTCATGAATGGCATCCTGGAGAACTTCTGTCTGAATGACAGACAGCAGGGTTGCCACGCATTTGGGGTAAGTCAGATGGAGTGCATAAAAGTATGCCATCACATATATCATAGCCTCACCAATTTTTTCTTTGTCAAATGTTGTAACTGGTAAATTACCAACAGCAATGACACACTTGCAGCCATCGAACATCACTACTGGACATGACAAGCTTCGTTTCTGGAGGACAGCATCTGGATCTTCTGTAGGCTGCAAGACACAAAAGACATGACAGTCAACATCTTATGTTAATTGTATGTTTTTTTGCTGGGAATTGGTCATAACGTTGGAGATGTCATTATCTTGTTCTTTGTTGGTTACACACATTTTATAGTAGTTTTGACTTATGGTTTATCAAGCGACTTCTTATGTGACCACACTCGTGTACATTAAATACGTTATAAATTAATGAAAACAATAAATTATAGATTTAAGTCTTTCGGCTGAAACTGAAAAAGCATTTTTGAGTCATGTTTGACCGAAATATTTTGTTTGCCAAATTTTCTGTAGATCTTTATAAGCAAATTTTATAAAACTTACCTTCAGGACATGTAGAAATGCTTCAGAAGCATTCCCCATCTTTTTTGGTGGATGGGCAGGTGTGGGAAAGAGGGTTGGAAGAGCCTTCATCAGTGCAAGGTGGGCTTCAGCTGGACAAAGCAGAAACAAACCTTCATAAACATAAATTTTAAAGGATGAGAACTTTGTATTCAAATGGTAAAACTTACTTTTGTCCATGGTCATTGGTGGATTCATTGCCTTCTTTGACACACCGTAGAACTCTACCCTGGAGCAGAATTCTTCCCATCTCAGTTTTACTTGACTGATGAACTTGTTGTTGTGGGGATCCAAAATTCTGCGAAGCTCACCCAACGCCTACAATAGGTTTAAAAAAATAAGTAGACAAATAAAATCAAAATAACTTTACTACCACACCAAATATATTTGAAATTAAAGTGATTATTTATTAACTCTTCCAAAAACTTACATGATGCAATTCTTTAAAGCATGGATATGCATCCAAGATGAGGCAAGCTCTGTTCTCCTCTTTCATGGTGTCTGAGTCAATGAAGGATCTTCTGGCTTCAAACTCGAGGTCTAATAGCTGGGACACATATTCTTGGTTTGGTTTTGCCTTCTTACACATTTCTTGTAATGTTTTGTAATGTCTTGCTTGTATTTGCCGACTATCCTTGTCAGCTAAGATAGAGAGAAGTACAAGAGCATTTTGGTTTTTCATTGTTACTGAAGTAGACTTCCACAAAACATTAGTCAAAGTCAAAGTCAAGTCAAAGTCAACTTTATTGTCAATTCTGCCACATGTACAGGACATACAGAGAATAGAAACTTCGTTACTCTCAATCCCTAGATAAAATAGAAAATGAACATTTAAATATAAGAGTGATTAAAAATGCAAGTGAAATATTTTAAAGTAAAAAACAATTAAATAATATAATACAATTTTACATATAACAAGAAAGCTATACAATATACAATATAAGGGTAAATGACATTGAGTGCAAACCAGGCAGAGTAGTGCAAATAGGCAAATAGTGCAAATGGAGATTTGGTAATGTACGGTATGAGATAGTGTAACACAAAGTCTTATGAGGTAATGGCAGTCCGATGCTCCACAAAGTGACTGGTAACTGGTGCAGGCCAGTGAGTGAGTCACAGAGTGTGTGTGTGTGAGTGTGTGTGACAGAGTTCAGTGAGACCGTGGAGGAGAGAGGGGAGAGGGGGCAGAATCGGGAGGGAGTTAAGCTTCCTGACAGCCTGATGGATGAAGCTGTCCTTCAGCCTGCTGGTCCTGGCCTGGAGACTCCGCAGTCTCCTCCCCGACGGCAGCAGCTTGAAGAAGCTTTGCATTGGGTGCGTGGGATCAGCCGCTATGCAAAGGGCTTTTTTAGTGAGACGGGTGCTGTAAATGTCCTGGAGGGAGAGGAGAGAGACACCAATGATCCTCTCTGCAGCTCTCACTATGCGTTGGAGGGTTCTATGACAGGATGCATTGCAGGCTCCAAACCACACAGTGATGCAGCTCGACAGGATGCTCTCGATGGTGCCTCTGTAGAAAGTGTGCATGATGGGGGCTGGTGCTCCTGCTCTTCTTAGTTTGCGGAGAAAGAAGAGACGCTGCTGTGATTTCTTGGCCAGTGCTGTGGTGTTGTACGTCCAGGAGAGATCCTCTGTGATGTGCACACCCAAGAACTTGGTGCTGCTCACTCTCTCCACAGACGCTCCGTCAATGGTCAGAGGAGCATGTTGGGTGTGCATTCTCCTGAAGTTCACAACAATCTTCTTTGTCTTCTCCACATTCAGAGAGAGATTGTTGTCAGCACACCACGTGGCCAGGCGTCTCACCTCGCTTCTGTAGTCGGTCTCATCCCTGTTGCTAATGAGACCCACCACCGTTGTGTCGTCCGCAAACTTGATGAAGAGGTTGGAGCTGTATGATGGAGTGCAGTCATGGGTCAGCAGAGTGAAGAGGAGGGGGCTCAGCACACATCCCTGCGGGGCCCCCGTGTTTAAAATGATGGTGCTGGATGTGTTACTGCCGACCCGTACTGTTTGAGGTCTTCCGGTGAGGAAATCCAACAGCCAGTTGCACAGTGAGGTGTTGAGCCCCAGCTGGACCAGTTTTTGAGTGAGCTGTTGGGGGATTATAGTGTTGAATGCTGAACTGAAATCTATGAACAGCATTCGAACATATGAGTCTTTTTTGTCCAGGTGTGTGAGTGCTGAGTGGAGTGCAGTGGAGATGGCATCATCGGTTGAGCGGTTGGGCCGATACGCAAACTGGAAGGGATCCAGGGAGGGGGGCAGGACAGTCTTGATGTGTTGCATGACTAGTCGTTCGAAGCACTTCATCAGGATGGGAGTAAGTGCAACAGGACGGTAGTCATTAAAGCAGGAGGGAGATGACTTTTTTGGAACCGGAATGATTGTGGTGGCTTTAAAACATGTGGGGACGACAGCCTGGATGAGTGATATGTTGAAGATGTCTGTGAAGACATCAGTGAGTTCCACTGCACAGTCTCTCAGTACACGACCAGGAATGTTGTCAGGACCCGGAGCTTTACGTGCATTGATCCTGCTGAGGGATCTCCTCACGCTGTCCGGGGACAGAGTCATCACCTGGTCACCAGGAGGGGGTGGGGTCTTCTGTGCAGTGGTGCTGTTTTGGACTTCAAAGCGAGCAAAGAAAGTGTTCAGCTTGTTCAGCAGGGGGATAGTGCTATCACAGGTCTGTGGTGGGGGCTTGTAATCTGTGATGGTCTGAATGCCCCGCCACAGGCTCCGTGAGTCTCTGCTGTCTTTGAAGTGATGAGATATTTTCCTGGAGTACTGTCTCTTAGCCTCTCTGATGCCACGGGAAAGGTTGGCCCTAGCTGTCCTCAGGCTTGCCTCGTCTCCATCTCTGAAGGCAACATTCCGAGCTTTCAGCAGCCTGTAGACCTCTCCTGTCATCCATGGTTTTTGATTGGCCCGGACAGTTATGGTTTTCGTGACTGTTACATCCTCAATACACTTGTTGATGTAGGCAGTAACAGTCTCTGCGTACTCCTGGAGGTCAGTGGTGTTGTTATAGGTGGCAGCCTGCTTAAACATGTTCCAGTCTGTGGTGTTGAAGCAGTCCTGTAAAGCCTCTGAAGACCCTTCTGGCCACACTTTTATCTGCTTACGAACCGGTTTGGTGACTTTAACGAGCGGTCTGTAGGCAGGCATTAGCATGACAGTGATATGGTCTGAGGCGCCGAGGTGGGGGAGGGGAAAAGCTTTGTAAGCTCCTCTCTGGGTGGTGTAAACAAAGTCCAGTGTGTTATTTCCCCTTGTTGGAAAGTCAATGTGTTGTTGTATTTTTGGAAACACGCACTTTAAGTCTGCATGATTGAAATCCCCAGCCAGGATGAGAAAAGCATCAGGATGGGCTGTCTGCTGCTCACTGATGTGCTGGTACAGTTCATTCAGTGCCTCATTCCTGTTGTTGACATTGGAGGAGGGAGGGATGTACACAGCGCACAGTAGTATGGCTGTATATTCCCTCGGTAGATAGAATGGCCGGCACTTAATGACCATTAACTCCAGCACTGGTGAGCAGTGTTTGCAGACCGCAACAGCATCGCGACACCAGGCATCATTGATGTAAACACAAAGTCCTCCCCCGCGGGTCTTACCTCCCGCGACGATGACTCTGTCAGCACGGTAGCATGTTAGCTGGTCGAGCTGAATGGCGCGGTCCGGGACACTGTCGCTGAGCCATGTTTCTGTGAACACAAAAGCACAGCAGTCCTTTACATTCCTTTGAGATGAACGTAGCAGTCGGATGTCGTCCAGTTTATTTTCTAGCGAGCGTACGTTGGCCAGAACGATAGAGGGGATGGCGGGTTTGTGTGGGCTAGCCGCTAGCCTAGCTCGGATGCCACCGCGCTTACCCCTCTTCTGCTTCCTCTCACACCGCTTGAGGCGCATCCATTGTGGGCGAAGTGCGGGAGTGGGGGTCGGTGATTTAGTAGGCCTTCGGAGCAGACCCAGATCTTTCAGCTTCTCGGTGTCCACAGAGTTTAACTTAAAAAGTTTGTTTCTGCCGATGTCGAGAAGAAGTGTTCGGGCATATCCTCGCTTGCACACAGATAGACGCGACAAAGTCTTACAAAAACACTGCAACTTACAGGACGAAAAACACGAAAAAGTAGTTTGTTTGGGAGAGAGAGAAGCCGCTGCGTGTGCACGCGCCGCCATCATTTTTTGGAAGCTACTACTGGCTGTGTGTTGATAACCATTTTACAAAATTACTAGTACTCACATGAAGTGGAGGCATTGTCAGAATTTCTGACAGGTGATAACAGAGTAGATGCACCACTGGAAGAACTGCGATCAGCATCTTCATCATCAGCTTCTTCATCCCTTGGGTAGAGGTCAGTGAGCCTTCTCTTGGGCCGTCCCCTCTCCGGTGTTGGTCCTTGCCTTTTTACTGGGGTTTTCATATTTTGCAGCCTTTTTTGTAACTTGGCATTAATGCTCTCCTGGTGAAAATACATATATATCATGCCCCCTGAACAAAACAAAATGATTTATATATGAGACACAAATACAAGAACTTACGTGTTTTACGCTTGCATCATTATCCTGCAGCATAGGATAATATTCCACAACTTTTTTAGCCATTGCAGTGATTTCGGTCTTAGAGGGGTATCGCTCCATTTGGCCTTGGCTTGCTCTCAAAAGGGACACCATACTTCTGATTGTATTTCTCACCAATCTGCATCTCAGTTCTTTTGACATGACGCATGCCTGTTCCCTGCCGGAGCAGGCCAACTCCAGGATTTACTCAGGAACAAATAAAATACTGAAAAAAGCCAAACAATAACATTTTTAAGTTATTTAAGTGACTTATATATCATGTTCACCTGAGTAGTGAAAGACGGCGGTGGTCCGTGGACCGGCTCTACGTGGACGGACAGCTCTACCGCGACCCCGGCACCACACCGTGGTTATATTGACTGCACTCCAGATAAGAACCCGCTACACTCTTTTCTTATTCATTCACACTTTCCCCTTTAACATGGGTTTAACCTAGTAATATCAATATGATGTCATAGCAGATATAACACCGTCACCCTCCGTCATTGCTTTAATTGGAATGTTTCCGTTTCGTTTCTTTTTTGTTGTTGTTGCTCACAGTTCATGTGGTTTCTTTCTTTCTCTTGTCTTTCACTGCTGTGGTCACCTACTTCCCCACTCACCTACAAACAACACCCTCTATTTCTCCATATTTTCACACCACGATCACGCAAACACATCAGCTCAACGGCAGCACATTTACAACAGCCTAACAGCACGCACAGACTTGCAGGACACATAACACAAGCCACGCTTGTTCATATTAGTGAATATTCACACACATAGTCAGACTTATGGAGCCTCTCACCACACTTCTTTTTCTCTTTCTATTTACAAACAAGGGATGTTTCCACATTCTCTCCACCTGTCTAAACGAAACACCCAGCATACATCATTAGACATACACACACAATTATGGGCATGCTGAGGTTTGTCACATGGAATGTAAATGGAGCTGGCACCAGAGGAAAGAGGTTAAAGATATTTAACCAGCTTAAAAAACTACAGGCAGATGTTGTTTTATTACAAGAAACTCATAAACCTGTCACAGGTTTAAACGAACTTAAAACACCTGAGTCTCCTAACGTGTTTGCAGCCTGTTATAATTCTAGACAACGGGGAGTAGCAATTTTAATACATAAAAATGTTAATTTTACAGTACTCGATACAGTTATAGA
The DNA here is from genome assembly GCF_041146795.1 of Maylandia zebra. Classification (NCBI taxonomy): domain Eukaryota; kingdom Metazoa; phylum Chordata; class Actinopteri; order Cichliformes; family Cichlidae; genus Maylandia; species Maylandia zebra. Next base: position 26,647,919 of record NC_135181.1, on the reverse strand, counting down.
TCCAGAGGGTAGATTTCTAATTATTAAACTATCAATATTGAACAAAAAACTATGTATTGTAAGTATATACGGTCCAAATGTTGATGAACCCTCATTCTTCCACGGATTTTTTAGTGCACTCTCTGAACACCTTGATTGCACACTCATTCTTGGCGGTGACCTCAACCTTGGACTAAATGAAGACATGGATAGGCTCAACACAACAGGAACTCAGCGCAATTGGCAATCCACAAATATAATCAAACAGTATATGAGCGACTTTGGTCTTTGCGATACATGGCGCTCTCTAGAGAAAATGTACTCAGTTCAAGTGAAAATTATAGTTTTAAAGTTATGTGTTTTCTAAGATAAACTACTTGATTAGAATATTTTAATAGGTATGAAGGCCAGTGCTGAATTTCAAATGCATGAATCCGCTGAAATTCAGGCTTGCACAACAATGTAGGCTTAGTTACCATACTTAAACATAATAAATAAACTTATTTACCAGTGTTGTGTACCTGCCATGGTTGTTGTTAGATGCTCCATGAACCAAGCAGCTTTCAAATTTTTCTTTCAGTTAACTTCAGAGTAGATTCCATAAAGATTGGTTAAGTTTCATTAAATAACTCTTAAATTGTTCATAACATTTGCAGCTTCATTAGCTATCCATTGTAGTATGAATCTTTTAATAGCAAAAATGTACAACAGTTTGGAATATTTCTTTGTTTTGTTTTGCATCTGGTGGAATTTGAAACACATTCTGAGTGAGTCATTTTTCTTACACAATTGTTTTTCTTTTTGTCCTGTAGGGTAAAAGAGAAACTGTTGATCTTGCCAGATGTGCAGCTGCATTTGCTATTGGTGTGCGGGAGCAATGCCACCTATCACAGGTACTGCTTCATCTGATATTATGGGGGTGTCATTGTTAACTTGTTAATAAGTCTGGTTCAATGTAAGGCTGCAACTAATGATTTTTTTTTTCATAATCTGTCCACTATCTTTGCAATTAATTGATTGTTTTTCATCGCTGGTTTTATTCAGCTATTACTTTCACCTATATAAGTTATTAAGAACAAATGTACATTACGAAGAAGTTAAGCACAAGAGTTGTGCAGTTCACTGCAATGTATGTAACTCTGGGCACACTCAACAGTTTAAAATAGGCTTAACAGTGTAAAATGTGTTCACTTTTAGGCATAAAAGACAAATGAAGTAGAATTACATAAAAAAAATAAATGAGGTAATCATTTGTTCACTTTTTCTGTTGTAACCTTTCATGCTCCTCCATCTTGCTCGGTGCAATGTGTTTGTGCCACGTGAGTCATGCATGTGGCATGTCATGCAAAACAATGCCAATTATTGGCTGATTTCTTCTTCTACTGCTCCACTGGTAAATTACAACATTCAGTGGCTCATTAATTTGAGCTAAAGAAATAGAGTTGCATTTTGCTTCTGTTATATTTTCTATTTACGCTTTCATGTCTCTGATGTGTTTTTTTTTCCCCATCAGAGGAGTGTCAACAACATTGTCCTTGGTGTCCAACAGTATCAAACAGCTCTTCTGACGTCCTTGAGGGGAAAAATAAAGACCATCCTTGAAAGGCAACCTGACAGCAATGGACCTTTACAACAAGAAGTTCTTTCAACACTGGATAACTTTCAGGATCCCTTTCCCATATGTGCAGCTTCAAACCTACAGGACCGTGTAACACAGATGCATTTCAACCCTGTCACACCTGAGGAGATCATCATTTCCAATTATGCCTGTAGAGTTAAAAAGGGAGAATCGAGAGTTCTTGCAATCAAAAACAAGTCTTTCTACTACATTCCTTTGATTGAAAGTTTGAAACAGCTATTATCCAATTCAAGACTATTTGACATGCTCAGTGCTGGACCTCAGAGTTGCCCCAACGCCAGTTTTTTGTATGACATTAATGATGGAATTATTTTCAAAACCCACCCACTGTTTTCAAAGAAGAACTCTGGTTTACAACTGATACTCTATTCTGATGAGATAGAAATGTGTAACCCCCTAGGGTCACGTGCGAGTGTAAATAAACTACTAATGTTTTATTACACCTTAGGCAACATAGACCCTAAGTTTAGATCAAAGTTGGCTTCCATCAGACTTCTCGCAATCGCAAAGTCTAGGGACATAGATGAGTGGGGGGTAGATATAATACTGCGGAGAATCAATGAGGACTTGAAGTTACTGTACGATGGTGTTATGATTAACACTGTCAATGGGGAATTTTATTTAAACGGAGCAGTTGTTGCTGTGTGTGGAGACACTCTTGCCCAGCATGAGCTTGCAGGATTTAAGGAAGGAGTTGGTTTTGCGTATAGCAAATGTCGTCATTGTGAGTGTACTTTTGATGAAATGCAAGAAAATTTCAATGAACATAGTTTCACCAGACGGACATTGGACGGACACATTAGGCAGTGCATTGAAATAGAAAGGGCAACTACCGAATTTTTGAAATCCTCGCTCAAAACGACTTTTGGCATAAATAGACAAAGCAAATTAGTTGATTTCCCAGGTTTTAATCTCATAGAGCAGATGCCACAGGATATTATGCATGTAATTCTTGAAGGAGTGGCACCAATGGAAATTAAGTGTGTGTTGAAATACCTTGTTTTATCTGGAAATTTGGATTTGGACTTGTTTAATTCTGCCATGCAGAACTTTCCTTTTTCATCAGTGGACATACGTGACAAGCCTTCACCAATTAGTATTGCTACTTTAGCTTCAAGTGACAACAGACTCAAACAATCCTCTGGACAAATGCTTATATTGATCAAGATTTTGCCATTCTTATTGTACAGTGTTGTAGAGAAAAATCCCTTTATCCAGTTTATTTTGGATTTAATTGAAATTGTTAAAATACTTTTTGCCCCAGTTGTGTCTTTACAAACTGTGTCCAAACTAAAAAAAATGATAGAAGATCATCTTAAACAATTCAGGCAACTATTCCCAGAAAAAAATGTAATACCAAAGCAACATTACATGCTGCATCTTCCCTCTCAAATTATTGCCCTGGGACCTGTAATACGTCATATGTGCATGAGATTCGAGTCTAAACACAGTTTTTTTAAACAATGGTCATCCAAATTAAACTTTAAGAATGTGTGCAAGTCTCTTGTAAACCACAATCAGCTGCTGGAGTGTTGCCAAAGTGAAGCAGGAACTGAGCATCCGATATTTGTAAATGAGAAAGAACTAGGTCCTGTATCAGAGGTTGCTAATATGGACCATTTACAATCAAAGGTTGTAGAGTTTTTGGGGATTGAAGATGCTATACATCATGCCGTTAGAGTAAAGTGGCTTATTTTACATGGAAACAAATACATCTGTGACAGGTCTCTTATACTCATTTCAGCAAATGGTTTAAACCCTATCTTTGGACTTGTAAAAAACATTTTTATTGTTAATAGTGTACTTTATTGTTTTGAATACCAGGTGTATGAAACCTTGGGTTTCAACAAAGACTTTCTTGCCTATGAAATTGCAATTCCCAACCTTGCCCAAGCAACTGAACTGACTGATGTTGAAGACCTACTTGATTTTACGTCATATTACCCAGTCAATTTCAGAAACAGTGTCTATGTTATGACAAAATATAACCTTGAAGATGTCCTTTCTTTAAAAACCTGAAATAAATACCTTCCAATGAGTGACTTTCTTATTTCAAGGAAAAAGGTGAATGTTTCTTATTTTGAGATAATTTTTGTTTTACACTCTATCTAAAAGCTATTTTTGCTTGAAATAAATGTAAAATGGTTCATTTTTAGATATACAGACTAAATAAGGAAAAAAAGTAATATATACTTGAAACAAGTCTAATCATCTAACACATGAGACTGGAAACTAGCTTGTAATGTTCAAAACAAGATGGACAAGATAATCTGGCTAAAATTAAGACAATAAATCTTGTCAAGCTACAAGGAATTTGCAGTGATAGGAGTTGAGTTTTTTAACAATAAGAGTCAACTCGTCTTTAATAATGCACAACTGCATTATTTCTGAAAATCCCGGAAGACCACCACAGGATCCATGCACAACTATCATGCCCTTTTTATATCTGATGCCATTGACAGTGACACTTTGGGCCAGGTTTATTTCAGAGATTTCTGGGTGCTTCTGTACAAGCGAGTTCACAACATCATCATGAAGGATATCAATTGAGACTCTTGAGGTTTGCAAAACTTCCAATGAAGACTTCTCGTTGTCAGGGCGAAGCAAATTATAAGCAACCATTAGCTGATGCTTGTTTGCCAGTGTAAATGTTACATTTCTGAAATTATGTATGTGCCTAACAACCTGCTTAAAAAAGCTATGTTTGGCCTCGAACCGCATAGTCCATAATGATACAAGAGGACCAAAACATTTAATCATTTCAGGATAGTGCTCCAGAAAATGATGTTTTGGCAACAACCTTTGATCAGGAAAGAGTGCTTGGTAGCATTTACGATGATCTGAGATTGTGCATTCCAGATATGCAATAGATTCTAAAGTATGAACATTTGCCACAACCAAATCTGCAATATCTTTCAAATACAATATCACCTGCCATGCAGGTTCATCAATAGGAACAAGTTTTCCAACAATTAGTGGAAGTAACCGAAGAAGGCACCAATTTTCATGTGCATTCCCACCAATTGTGTGCTTCTGCTGCAGGTTTTTGGGTAACACGTGAGGACGGTTAGTTTTATCCCCACATTTGTAGGGAAAAGACAGTATGAGATTATTCAGATGTTGAAGAGTAAATAACTTTTTAGATATTAGCACTGCAATGCACTTTGCCAGTTCAATGGGAACTATGCCTTCGAATAGATCATGGACAATGTCAGGTGGGTATCCACTTATCACATTAAAGTGAGATAAGCTCTTAGTTAAAACACATCCTGTCCTTACACCAAAGCAGCTTACCCCTTTTTCCTCACAGGTTTTAATGTGCAACTGATGAACCTCCTTGGTCCTACGGTCAAAGGCTCCTGATTTCACCTCGAGCTGCTGGATGTCTGAAAGCTGAGCTGTACAAAAGCGGCAAAAATATTTTCCTGAGAAACTCTCAATAAATCCAGCTAGGCCATGAGCCCCAAGATTATCAGCTATAACGCACTGAACGGTCCCTTTAATGAATGATCCAAGCTGTGGAATGAAAACCCCTTCCTGCTCTAAAGTTACTAGGTCATGCAACAGTGGCTCAAAAAGTTTTTGATAGCCGTATTCTTTGACAAAATCCACTTTGCACAGCAGTGCTAAATAGATTGATGAAAGGGCTGAGCTGCTACCAGGGGGCAAGTTACCAAAAGTCCAGTACACAGCACAAAGCTTGTGTTTCTTGCGTGATGTTCCCAATGGATTGCAAACTTCAAAATCATCTACATATAAACACAGAGAGATCCGCAAAACTTCACTAGAAAAAAAAGGATTTATTTTGTAATATTCACCATCTTGAAAACAAGTGTATTGGTTATTACTTTCAAGGCAGGTTGTGTAGTTGTCAACAAGCTTATCAATTATATCTTTACGGCAAAGTAACTGATGTAAAGACTTCAGCAGGGGAACATACTGAAAAGTCTTATTGGAATATGCTTCAAGTTTATACTCAACAGGTTCCAGCACTTCAAAATATTCTTTATAATATTGTTTACGTTTAAATGAGGTGGAAAGTGGACCACCCTTCGCTATAGCTTTCACCACAGGATTATTTGCATTAATGGCAAGGTTAACTTCATTAATTATTTGAAAGTCAGCCTGAACTTTGTGCCTCCTGAATACCTCAACAGCGGTTGTGTTTGAAACGGGCACTACAGCAGAAGTAAAAATGAAGTGTAATTCTTCCAACAATTCATCAATGGCAGAGCTGGGTACATGTGAAAAAATCTCTAATTTGAGCAAGACAGCAGCAAATTTCCTAATTATGGTTTCCTGCAAGTTCTCATTTTCAGCTTCAACAAAACTAGGACCACTGGAGTTAGAGTGATTTTCTCTATCATCTGTTAAGTGTTCCTCAGATAGCTGATCTTCATTTACAAACCCTTTCAAAACTTCAGGTTTAAAGTCTTTTTCTGTGCAATTTCCATGTTTTCTATTCTTATGCGATTTGAAAGTACCATATATATTTGTTTGAAATGAACAGTTTTGAAAGATACAAGTGACTGTCTCAAAACACTTGAGATGGTTGTTAATATGGGAGAAATACTCTTTAACTGATATCAGTTCGCTTCCAGGACACAAGGAACATGTAAAGATAACTGGTTCTCCTGATCTACTTGAAGAATCAATATGACATCGACTCAAATGTGTTTTGAGAGCATTCCATGTTTTAAATGAACAAGGGCATTCATAGTATGTGCATGGATATGAGTGTCTTTGACCATAATGGCCATGCTTTAATCTGTAATGCTTTAGTAATTGGTACCTTGTCAAAACACTTTCAGCACACTGTCTGCACTTCCACATTTAAAACCTAGGGAAAAAAATGAAAGAAGTTTGTTAATCATCATCAATAACTGTTTTTTTTTAAAGAGCATAGATTTGTTTATCTATGTTGTACACATTCCATTAATACCTCAAATACTTACAACCACATCTGAGCCACTTTTGTTGCATCTATTGAGAGACAGAACTAGCTAACCAACCTAAAATGAAAAGGGAACACACAAATTGTTACTTTGATAACCAATGGAAACTGATACAAGGAGTTAAATGCATTATATATATATATATATATATATATATATATACACACACATATATATATATAACAGTGTTACACATTATTCTGCACTTCAATGACAACAGATGAACGCATGTCTTATACTTTACAAATCAAAGTGTTAATCGCTTAAATCCCTGAGTTTGACACTAAACCAGAAATCAACATGGAGTCGAATTTTTTCAAACAACGTAGCAACTTAATTGATGCATGTTTCTAAAATACACTACACATGCATTTCATTCTTCAAACTACAGGATCGCTGGCGCTCCCAGTGGTCATTACTGATGTCAGGGAGCAGGTGCAGTAGATGTTGGGAGTAATTTTAAAACTGTCGGTCTCAGTAGGAAAGTCTAACCTTAACAGGAATCGCAAAAGATTTTGGAAAATTACACCGAAGCAGGTTCAACAATATTTGTTAAATGTCTTCATACTTCTAACACTTCTTAAGCTAAAGTGTTAAAAAATTTACCAGGCATCATTTGTTTAAAAAAAATGAAAAAGTATTCCTGAAAGTGTCAGAAGTTTATCAGTTAGCATACATTAATCAAATTTGTCATACTTAAATTGTTGTACTTACCAAATAATCCTCAGATGGCAATAGATCCTATCCAGGATACTAAGCACATGCAAGTCTCAGTTGAAAATGGCGGATGATCAAACTTCTACACTGCACATGTGCAAACTCAGAAGTACGGAGAGCCTCTTAGGACAATCCTCTTTAAATTAAAGTGCTCTTCATTTTAAATGAACTTTTTACGTTGGATTTAATTTACTGCAATTTGTTGTATTGAAATATTGTGTTGTTAATTAAATTCAAAACAACATACTTGTGTTTAAAGTTAAAAACCAATTGGTGGCATTAGTTTTAACATAAAACATTTACATAATGCTACCAACATCAGTGTGTCATTTCTTAGAGTGCAGTTACCGAAATACAATCAACCTTTCTTCATTTTCCTAAGTAAACAAAAAAAAAAAAAAAAAAAAATATATATATATATATATATATATATATATATATATATATATGGAAAAAAAAAACACAACGCCCCCCCCCCCCCCCCCCAGTCCCACACAGATCAACACAACCATCAAACATAGAGGAATATAACAGTAACAAAAGTAGATTTAAACAGGCAATACCTCTAGACTAGCAAAATAAGAGATAAAGGGTTGCCACTTGTGAAAAAATTTGGCTGTGCAACCTCTCAACGTATATTTAATTTTTTCAAGTTTTAAAAAAAACATGACATCTTTAAGCCACCGGGAAACAGTAGGATACTTAACAGGCTTCCAATGCAACAATGTTAGACGTCTCGCTAATAGGGATGTGAAGGCTATAATATCCTTTTGTGTGGAATCAAGTGTAAGTGAGCGAACAGGAATCCCAAATACAGCAATCAGAGGACAAGGATGAAGAGTTACCCCAAGAACAGTTGACATAATAGCAAAATACCCTGTCCAGAAACCTTGTAGCTCAGGACACAGAAAAAACATGTGGCTAAGGTGACAAGGAGAACCGTGGCATTTATCACATTTATTTTCCACTTCTGGATACAATTCAGAAAGTCTAGACTTAGAGAAATGCACCCTGTGTATGACCTTAAATTGAATAAGTCCAAGACGAGCACAGGAGGTGGAAGATCGTACCCTTGTTATAGCCTGTTCCCAAGACTCCTCATGTATTCGAATTCCCAGTTCTCCTTCCCATGTACACTTAAGCTTAACATTAGAGTGGTTACTAAAAGACAGAATAGCATCATAGAGTTTCGAAATGGTTCCTCTGTGATGAGGAACAAATGATAACGTAGTTTCCCACTGCAGTTCTGGAGCTAAAGAGGGGAAATTTGGGAAACACTTGGCAACAAAATTTCGAATTTGAAAATAGCGAAACAAATGGGTAATAGGGAGATTATAACGAGAAGACAAGTTGGGAAAACTATCGAAAACACCATCCACATATAAATGTTTGAACTGTTTTATACCCTTGTCACTCCACACTGAGAGTCCAAAATGTCGATGTCCAATGTCGAGTCCAAAAGTGAAGGGGGAAACAAATGGTTGTTGCTTAGAGGACCCGAGGAAGACGGCATTACAAAATTAAAGTGACGTCTAAACTGAAACCAGATTTTGAGTGTGTTAAGAACCACCTGATTATCAGTGTACAGAGAGGGTCTTACGGGTAAAGAGGAATAGAGCAAAGCCGGTAAAGAAGAGCCCTTACATGATGATAACTCCAATTTACACCAGGAGAAGACTCCAAACCTCCCTCCACCCGCTCATTGTAGTGTTGATGCATGTGTGTTCTAAGGTGCAATTAAAACCCAGGAGGGCATGGAGCTACCTGCCAGAGAGCAGCAGGTAAGCGCATAGTCCCTCCTGCTAGCCTTCAATGTCTACGTGTATTTAAAATTGAGAGGTGGGCAACGACGCCAGGGGTGAGGTGTACACCCTGATGGTAATTTGGACTCCGTGTATCGTGCCCACCCCCAAGATCCTATATGTATGTGTAATGAGAGTGTGAATAATGTGAATGTCTAAGTTGTGGGATAAAATTGAGGCAGAGGCAGCTAGAAGGGGACAGGGGGGGGGGGGGGGGGTAGCCTCCTCTGCACCCTGGTGACATACCCCTACTCCAAGACCCTGCATGTGTGGGTGGTTGTGGTGGAGCGGGAAGAGGGAGGCAGCTGGAGATGGGGAGGGAAGGAAGGGAGGGGCAGGTGACCCCTCCCTGGGGCCAGCTCCCCCGCTGACCCCAGTAGGCACTCCCATACTCCGCGACCCGCCAGGGAAAGGGGGCCCAGGCCCATCCAGACCGGGGCCCAGTGCAGCAGCACCCCCGGGCCCCACAGAGCCCGGGACTGTCCACCCAACCCCACCACAGAGAAAACTGCACCCACCGAACCATCCACTCATCTTCCAGACTACATGAGACAATAGACGCCCAGGCTGAGATCTTCCTCCACCTCTCCTGTATCTCCCCCTCCTGCAGAGAGTTCCTGAGGAGAGGAAAGCTCCTGCAAGGTGTGACAATCTCCCCCACCAGTTGAAGAGCCCCCCAGGTGGCTCGACGCACCGGCGGCACCCTGCGCCAGGGATGGGCCCCCATGCACCCACTCGCCCACAACCCCGGCAACACACCAACCAGGACCCAAGGCCCCGAGGCCCGGCCAGGGCCCCAGCCCAGAGACGGAGTGCCCCCAGAATCTCACGCCCATCCCGGACCCACCCAGGGGCAGCCAGGCTACCAGGTTAGTAATCCACGTCCGTCAGCACAGACCCTCCCCTAGCCCCGCTGCACGCAGCCACAAGGAAACAGTCACCCGAGAGCCAACAGAGCCCCCAACCGGACATGACCGCTACCCCGGGTTGAGCCCCCCAAGGAAGATGCCTCCGGGGAACCCCCCGACGCCCTAAGCCTGTCCCTACCCCCACACCAATCACAACAGTGAAGGCGGGACCAAACTATGACCCCCCACCCCCACTAGGTGATGGAGCTGATCAAAGGAGCCCAGAGCAATTGATCTGATGTGGTGGCAGAGGCTGTATCAAGACTAATGTAATCTAATAGATAATTTCTATATTGGTTAGAATTAAGATTATTTTTATTTTTCCAGTTCATGAGGACCGTTTTCTTGGCTATGCATAGGGCAGTGAAAACCATATGGGCTATATTCTTTTCTGAAGTGACATTATCTAAGCTGCCCAACAAACACACTAAGGGGGAAGTTGGAATGTTACATTTCAGACACTTCGATAAGTCTTCACATATCTCGCGCCAAAACTTCTGCACTGGTGGACAGAACCAAAGAGCGTGAATGTAATTGTCTGGTGTATTGCCTTGACAGTGTGAGCAGTTGTTGGAAGATGTAAAGCCCATCTTGAACATCCGATGACCTGTATAGTGCACTCTATGTAGTATTTTGTATTGTATTAATTGCAGACTGGGATTTTTAATCAATTTAAAGGTTTTTAAGCATACCTGAGACCAGAAGTTTTGGTCAAAGCTGACTGATAAATCTGCTTCCCACTTTGCAATAGGAAGGGATATTGATTCATCTAATTTAGAAAGTGTTCTGTATATTTTAGATAATAATTTGGGGGATTTAAGAGTAAGGAAATGTGCCACACTTGGTGGTGTTTGTAGTTCACCTTGACTGAGGTTAAATTTCTTTTTTACTATTGATTTAATTTGTTGATATTCTAAAAATCTTTTCTTGTTGATCCCATATTGTGCAACTAGTCTGTCAAATGGAATAAATTCTGTTCCCTCTAATATATGTTCTAAGTATTTAATTCCTTTACAACTCCATTCTGGGAAATTAATCATATTATTGTTTTGTAATATGTCAGGGTTATTCCAGATAGGTGTACGTTTGCATGGGATTAATGAAGACTCTGTTATTTTTAGAAACTCCCACCATGCTGTCAGAGAAAAGCTGATGTTGATACTTTTAAAGCATTCGTGTCTTTTGATGTTTGAGCTAATAATAATAATAATAATAATAATAATGGATTGGATTTATATAGCGCTTTTCAAGGCACCCAAAGCGCTTTACAATACCACTATTCATTCACTCTCACATTCACACACTGGTGGATAAATAAATGGTAGGTCTGAAATCTCTAGATCCTTGCATAGTGCCTGTTCGACATCTAGCCAGGGCTTATCTAAGAAGGTATGTTTTAACCATTCTGAGATGAACTGAAGCCTGTTGGCTAAGAAGTATTGGTGAAAATTAGGCAGATCTAATCCTCCTCTATCCTTGGTTCTTTGCAGCGTTTTTAAGCTTATACGCGGGGGTTTATCTTTCCAAAGGAATTTGGAAATATATGAATCCAGAGATCTGAACCAATCTTGTGATGGTTTGTTAGGGATCATCAAAAATAAGTAATTTATTTTTAGCAAGATCATCATTTTTATAGTGGCGACCCTTCCCATGAGTGATATGGGTAAAGATTTCCATCTAGTCAGATCGCCTTCTACTTTCTTTAGAAGTGGGATGTGGTTTAATTTAGTTAAGTCTGAAAGCTTAGGAGAAACATTAATACCTAAATATTTAATATTTCCAGATTGCAGTGGGGCAGAGGAAGAATTATGGAAGGAGCAGTTAATGGGGAGAACTGGAGATTTTGGCCAGTTAATTGAATAATCTGAAACTCTTGAAAACCAGTTTATTAGAGTAATTACCTCAGAGAGGTTGGTTTGTGTGTTTTGCAGAAAAAGCAACACATCATCCGCATAGAGACTGATTTTATGTTCTATGTTCTTACATTTTATGCCCTTAATTGTTGTAGCCTGTCTAAATGCTGCTGCTAGAGGTTCGATAAAAATTGCAAAAAGTGAAGGGGAGAGTGGGCATCCCTGTCTGGTGCCCCTCAGGAGACAGAAGCTGGAGGATGTCTGGTCATTTGTTCTGATACGAGCTGTTGGGGAATTGTATAATATTCTTATCCAGTTTATGAAAGAGTTTCCAAAACCAAATTTGTGTAAAGTTGCGAATAAAAATTTCCAGTTAACTCTGTCAAATGCTTTTTCTGCATCTAGAGATAATATTATGGTTTCGATGTTTTTATTGTATGAGTAGTCTATTAAATTAAGTAATCTACGAGTGTTTGTTGAGGAGTGCCGACCTTTTATGAAACCAGTTTGGTCAGGATGAATTAAGAGGGGGGTTATTTTCTCTAATCTCTTTGAGAGAGCTTTGCAGATTATTTTAAGGTCTACATTTAAAAGAGAAATTGGACGATAGCTTGAGGGAAATAAAGGGTCTTTGCCTGGTTTTAGCAGGAGACTAATGTTGGCAGAATTCATATTTGGTGGTAGTCTGCCATTTTCCTCGATTTCCTGCAACATTCCGTGGAATACTGGTGCCAGAATTGTCCAGAATTCTTTGTAGAATTCTGCAGGGAAGCCATCTGGACCTGGAGCCTTATTATTGGGCATACTTATCAGGGCTTCCTGGAGTTCACTTGGCGTCAGTGGCGAATCCAGTTCCATTGCTTGACTGTCTAGTAATTTTGGAAGAGTTACGTTGTCAAGAAACAGATCAATTTCATTTTTAGATGGGTTTATTTGTGGTGAGTATAAAGTTTCATAGAAATCCCTAAAAATGTTGTTTATTCTTCCAGGGTCATATATTGTGTTCCCCGATAAATCTTTAGCAGCACATATAGTTGTTTTTTCTTTATTTATTTTTAGCTGGTTAGCTAGAAATCGACCTGATTTGTTACTGTGTTCAAAATTCTGCAAGCGAAGTCTTTGTATAAGGAATTGTGTTTTTTTATTAATAGTTTCATTTAATTCTAGTTTTGTCTTGCGTATTTTGTTCAATGTTTCCTGATCTTGGTCGCACGCGTAGGCTTCTTCTAGTGATTTGATGGTTTTTTCTAATTCCTGAATATTTTTGTTTTCTTCTTTCTTTTTGTGTGATGAGAAAGAAATTATTTTACCTCTCATCACAGCTTTCCCTGCTTCCCATAGAACAGAAGCAGATATTCCGGGAGTGTCATTAAAGTCTAAATATGAAGTCCATTCCTTTTTAAAATATTTAATAAAGTCTTCATCTTTAAGCAATGATGTATTAAATCTCCAGCTTTTACTTGGCGTAGTATTATTCTTGTGCATTAGTGTTAAAGATACAGGAGCATGATCGCTGACAGCTATAGGATGAATCTCAGTGTCTGAAATGTCACTCAGCAGTGAGCTGCTGACCAGAAAATAATCCAGACGAGAGTAAGAGTGATGAACATGCGAGAAAAAAGTATATTCCTTACTGTTGGGGTGAAGGGAGCGCCATGCATCGCGAAGGCCAAAGTCGCTCATATACTGTTTGATTATATTTGTGGATTGCCAATTGCGCTGAGTTCCTGTTGTGTTGAGCCTATCCATTTCTTCATTTAATCCAAGGTTGAGTATGCAATCGAGGTGTTCAGAGAGTGTACTAAAAAATCCGTGGAAGAATGAGGGTTCATCAACATTTGGACCATATATACTTACAATACATAGTTTTTTGTTCAATATTGATAGTTTAATAATTAGAAATCTACCCTCTGGATCTATAACTGTATCGAGTACTGTAAAATTAACATTTTTATGTATTAAAATTGCTACTCCCCGTTGTCTAGAATTATAACAGGCTGCAAACACGTTAGGAAACTCAGGTGTTTTAAGTTCGTTTAAACCTGTGACAGGTCTGTGAGTTTCTTGTAATAAAACAACATCTGCCTGTAGTTTTTTAAGCTGGTTAAATGTCTTTAACCTCTTTCCTCTGGTGCCAGCTCCATTTACATTCCATGTGACAAACCTCAGCATGCCCATAATTGTGTGTGTATGTCTAATGATGTATGCTGGGTGTTTTGTTTAGACAGGTGGAGAGAATGTGGAAACATCCCTTGTTTGTAAATAGAAAGAGAGAGAGAAAAAAAAGTGTGGTGAGAGGCTCCATAAGTCTGACTATGTGTGTGAATATTCACTAATATGAACAAGCGTGGCTTGTGTTATGTGTCCTGCAAGTCTGTGCGTGCTGTGAGGCTGTTTTGAATGTGTTGCCGTTGAGCGGATGTGTTTGCGTGATCATGTTGTGAAAATATGGAGAAATAGAGGGTGTTGTTTGTAGGTGAGTGGGGAAGTAGGTGATCACAGCAGTGAAAGACAAGAGAAAGAAAGAAACCACATGAACTGTGAGCAACAACAACAAAAAAAGAAACGAAATGGAAACATTCCAATTAAAGTAATGACGGAGGGTGACGGTGTTATATCTGCTATGACATCATATTGATATTACTAGGTTAAACCCATGTTAAAGGAGAAAGTGTGAATGAATAAGAAAAGAGTGTAGTGGGTTCTTATCTGGAGTGCAGTCAATATAACCACAGTGTGGTGCCGGGGTCGCGGTAGAGCTGTCCGTCCACGTAGAGCCGGTCCACGGCGATGACAGCACGGGAGCCTTTCTGGATGAAGCTACGTCGAACTGGGAACAGGACCTTGCGTCGTTCCAGGATCTCTTTGGGGAACTGGTCGTTCACGCTGAAGTCCGTTCCTTTCAGCTCTCTGCCGCGACTCTTCACCTGTTCCTTCTGTTTGAATTGACCGAATTTGGCCACAATAGGCCGTGGTCTCCCGGTCCGCGACCTCACGCCCCCCAAGCGATGCACTCTATCGAAGTCGATGTTCTTTACGGTGTCCTCCGGCAGCTTCAGGTGGATTTTAATGAAGCTTTTCACCGTTGCCTCCGCGTCCTCTCCGGCAGATTCTGGAATACCAGAAAACACAAGATTATCTCTCATGCTACGGGCTTGTAGATCGATAACGGACTCTTTTATTTTTTTATTTTCAATGTTTAGCTGGGTCACGTTATCGGTGAGAGATTTGACCGACTCCCGTAGCGTGGCATTTTCAGCGGCAAGCGTTTCCACCTGCTGCTGGCTGAATTCCAGGGATTCTCTCAGAGATTTAAATTCCCGGTGTAAAATCTCCACCAGGGACAGCCTCGCATCGAAACTGGACAATCGCTTGTCGATTGACTCCAGGATGTCTGCGATGTCTTTGCCGGCAGGCGATGTTGTACCGGGGGAGTCTGCCGGGCGACATCTCTTCGATGACGGCGTCTCAATTTTGGCCAGGGAAGATGCACTCTGGGCCTTCTTCATTACTAAATCTTGAAAACAGCGGTCGATGTAATCTTGGAGAGCGTCTAAACTCTCCCCATTGTCCTCCAGGGTGTTAGAGATGATAGGACAGATGTTGTTAGTTATATGACAATTGATTAGTATATTTGGTAATACTGAAGCTTGAAAAACCTTTGTTAAACTCTATGCTACCATTTGCTTTTTTTCCCGCCAAATCTCCGGCGTCTGACGTCACCTACAACATGGGTCGCTTACCTTACTCGTCACTTCTGTCACTT
The DNA here is from genome assembly GCF_041146795.1 of Maylandia zebra. NCBI lineage: Eukaryota > Metazoa > Chordata > Actinopteri > Cichliformes > Cichlidae > Maylandia > Maylandia zebra. Next base: position 26,632,300 of record NC_135181.1, on the reverse strand, counting down.
ACCGTCCTAAGAGATTCTACACACTGTTGACGTCTGGATTTTTAATTCTTAGTGACTCTTATAGTCTTCATCTTTAAGCAATGATGTATTAAATCTCCAGCTTTTACTTGGCGTAGTATTATTCTTGTGCATTAGTGTTAAAGATACAGGAGCATGATCGCTGACAGCTATAGGATGAATCTCAGTGTCTGAAATGTCACTCAGCAGTGAGAGTTTGTTTAATGAGCATTTAATTCTTAGTGACTCTTATACCGTGGCAGACGCCACTGGACTTTTAATGTTGTGTTTTATTGATTTTTACTGTGTTGTCCCCTGGCCAGGGTTGTTTTAATTCATTTTATATTTTTAACTATTTAAATATAATAAATTATATTTTAACTATACAGTTTTTATTCGTGTGCTTTCCCTTGGCGGCTCCACTGCTCTGTCCGTTTGGAGGAAGGTTTCCCTCCTTTAAAAAACACTGTGGAAATAAAATCACCTTCGCTCCGTTACATAATTGGGCTAGTCAGGGGAATAGCAAAGATGATGATGCCTGTATATCCCGGAGCCCCGTGGCTGCCGAAATTTAAAGGGCCTGATCAGGATGTGCAATATCAGGATTGGAAGGAGCAGATGCAGGGGCTGCTGGGATCGCAGGATTTGCCTGAAGTGAGGAAAGTTGCTATTGTGTTGGGAGCGCTAGCAGGTGAGGCTAAACGTCAGGTCAGTGTTCTTGAAACCAGTGAAAGAGACCAAGTACAAAAAATCTTTTCTTTTTTAGACTCTTTATATGGTGATCGTGTCCCCACCCCAGTTCTTAGGTCACAGTTTTTTAGTTGCACTCAGAACCCAAGTGAAACCGTATCTTCATTTATTTTGTGGTTGAGAGAATTATACTGTAGGTTGCGAAAGCATGATCCAGATAATGTCCCCTCTGATGCAGCCCTGCGAGATCAATTGTTGCTAGGATTGCGGGAGGGCCCTGTAAGTCAGGCACTGAAAGTCTATGTGCGGCGTAACCCAGATCAAGATTTTGCTGCCATACGCCAGGAGGCACTGCTGCTTGACTCAGAACATGTACAGCCCCAGTCTGAGGTAACCTGCCTGTCTGTAAATAAGTCTCATGCTCCTTTTAAGGTTGAACAGAAAGAAGATTGGAGACAGGTGTTAAAGCAGAAGATACTGGAGGACGTCAAGGCACAAATGAAGGGATTGGCACAAGAGCTAGTAAGAGAAATTAGAGGCTCCACTCAGCCAGCTGTAGCTACTCTTCCGCCTGCACCTCAGTTTAGGAGAAGACTGCGACAATTAAATGCTAGCTGGGATGCACAAGGTCGGCCTATCTGTCGGAGGTGTAAACAAGCAGGACATATAGCTAGGTTTTGCCGGACCTCCATTTCTTCCCAGCCAAGTTTAAACTAGATGACCCTGCTGCTGAGGTCCGAGGGGCGGGGGCTTTTGGTTCACCTAAGCAATTAAGGGCCACAGAAACATTTATTGGGCGGTGTCCAACAGTGAAGATAGTGATCGAGGGGGTGGAGCTTCAAGGCTTGTTAGATACAGGATCACAAATGACTTTGATACAGGAGAGTTTGTTTAATGAGCATTTTTCCCAGGCTAAGCTTGAGAAAACTCCAACTGCCTTTAAGCTGAGAGCCGCCAATGGTCTGGAAATTCCCTATACCACCTATGCTGTCCTGGACATGGAAAAGGAAGGTGTTAAGGTTCCTGGACGCGGGGTTGTGGTGGTAAAAGATGACCATTGTACGCACCCACTGATTGTTGGAATGTATTTAAGTGGCCGGAAAAGACTGTTCCTGTCCCACAGCAATTAACGAATCAACAGGCCTGGAGGACTGCCTTCGCAACATGCAGACGGATAGAAGCAAGTACAGTGGAGGACGGAATGGTGGGGTATGTACGGCTAGCTGGCCGACGCAAAATTAAAGTTCCCCCGAGGAGTGAAATAATGGTGTGGGGCCGGGCTCAGATGGGTCCACAAGGAACAGATTATTGTGCCCTAGTGGAGGCACTGCCTGAAACCCCTGATGTGGGGGTGGCGAGAACCCTTGTCATGGTAAGGGTGATGTCATCTGCTGGGTTCAAAGCCGAGGGGACATACCTCCAGCTGGCGGCCTCAGTCAGCTCCTGTATTTCGGCAATACGAGTACTTACAAACACTTTATAGTGGCAGGACTCGGACTGGATCCAGTTCAACACAGTGGTAGAATCGGTCCATAAAGTAGTCTCACTAATGGGCAGAGTAAGCTCACTGAGGAGGAGTCTAGACAGTTGTGCCCCAGCCAGTACGGCACACAGCTCTAAACGGGGAATTGACAGTTTCTTGCGGGGAGCTACACGTGATCTGGCCATGATAAAGGCAGTGTGGACCTCATGTTCTGCCGATTTAAATCTCAAATATGCCACTGCTCCGTAAGCACTCTCTGACGCATCACAGAATACATGCAGCTGGAAAGTTCCCTCTTGGGTTGCTGGGGCTGTGTAGCATCTAGGCAGACAGATTTCTGGTAGATACTGTAGCTCACTCACCCACTCTTGCCATCGCTGGAGTAACTCGCCCTCGATGGGATCATCCCAGTTCCTGTCGTTCTGCCACAGACGTTGAACAATAACCTTTGCCCGGGTCGTGAAGGGGATGATGAAACCCAGTCGGTCGTATTGAGAGGCGAGGATGCTGTAGATGTTTCTCATGGTTCACTCCTGAGGAACCACTGGCCGACATCTGTAGGCGATCTGGTCTGTGGAGCAGTGCCATGCCAAGCCTAAGGTTGGTTCTTGGGGATCTGGTTGGTGTTCAGTCAACCACAGCTCGCAGGTAGGGGACTTTGCTTCAGAGGGGAGATGAGCAATGGCCTCTGGGTAGTTACTTGCCCACCGTCGGATTTCGAAACCACCAGTAGATAGCAACTCTCTGATGTTATCGACAAGTGGTCGTGCCTGCAAAGCAAAGGGCAGAGATTGCAAACAGTTATCAACATAAAATGAGCGCAGCACTGAGTTTAGTACTTGTTCATTGCCATCTTTATGATCCTGCACATGACGCTGAAGGGCATACGTGGCACAACAGGGGCTGCATGTGGTTCCAAAGGGCAGGACACACCACTCATAAATGTCCGGGCTCCGATCTCTTTCCATATTTCTCCACACGAATCTCAGCAGGGGCCGGTCATGCGGAAGAAGCCGCACCTGATGGAACATACCTCGTATGTCCCCACTCACAGCAACAGGGTGCTCCCTAAATCTCAACAGGACACCTATTAAGGATGGACCGAGAGTTGGACCTGGTAGCAGCTGATCGTTAAGGCAGTCTTGCCTGTATTGGAAGGAACAGTTGAAAACTATCCTAGGCTTATTGTTATGATGCCCAATATGATACCTGAGGTACCCCTGAGCAAGGTACCGTCCCTACACACTGCTCCCCGGGCGCCTGCTTAGTGGGCTGCCCACTGCTTCACTGAGTGAATGGGTCAAATGCAGAGAAAAAACAAGTAATTTCCCCATGGGGATCAATAAAGTATCCATTATTATTATTATCATTATTATTATTATGATGGGGAATGAACCAGGATTCATCTGTGCGGTTTGCCTCTTCAGGAGTGAGTTTTCTTACATAACCTGCTTGTTCCAGTTTGTGTATTTCTGCATTGTACACAGCCGCTAGATCAGGAACTTTAATCAGGCGCTTCTCTGCGGACCGAAGGAGAGCCATCACTGCGCCATGGTCAGTTCGTAGTTTAGTGGAGTCTCTGCGGCGAAGCAGAGGAGTAGCATAGCGAGCTATTCCATCCACCTGTACACGTTCTGTGGTTTTCTGCAGTAACTCCAGTGCCTCTTTGTCTTGTTTAGAGCGAGTTACCTCTTTCTCTGATCGAAAGGGGAGCACATCTAACTGCCACAGCTTCTCAACGTTCTGTCTTAGCGCTTGAGAAGGAGTTGGTAACAGGGATGTGTGCAGACATGAAGCTTCAGTAGGTAGATGTAGAAAGGTAGCCGGTCCCTGGATGGCCCAACCGAGGTTAGTGTTGACAGCAACAGGGCTGCCTAGTGGACCAACTTTGACAGGTGACAGAGGGGTGATGAGCTGGACATTATCTGAGCCTATAAGAAGCATAGGCTGCACATCCTTAAATGCTTTGATGGGAACGTCGGCCAGATGTGGATATCTCTGATGGAGTATGTCCACTGGACAGGATTGTTTTGTCAGATTAAGTTCTTTAGCAGTAAAAACACGTCTGATGTGATGTTTGATTTGGGGAGAGCTGGGTGCGCTTAGTTCAAAAGAAACAGATGCGCCTTGTAACTGTGACACCTCCTGCCTGATGGTTCGTAGTTTGAGGGACTCCTCTGTGATATTTAATTGCAGGTAATGAACCGCTGCAGATAGGACAATAGTCCGCTCTGATCCATCGTCAAGAATGGCGTAGGTGGACAGAGATCGCCCATTATTGTGGAGGGTAACTGGGACCACTTTAAGCATGACTCTGCCTGAATGAGTGACTTGGTCCAAATACACCATGCTGGAGGCTGTACTCAATGTCAGGATACTCTTGTTTGAGCGAGAGGCAGCTTCATGAAGGATCTGCAGGTGTTGTTCTCCACAGGTGGCACAAGGTTTCTTCAGATTGCAACTGTCAGGCTGGTGACTCCGACCACATCTCCAGCATCTCTTATTGTCATTAATCCACGTAATAATCTGTGTAGTACTCAGCTTACTGAAGTCAGAACAGGAACTCAAGTAATGTTCTGTACTGCTACAGAAGGGGCAGTAGGGCTTAAATTTCTCTCTTTTCTTCCCTTTCATAGGTTCTTTACTGTCAGTAGGGGCTGAAGTGGTATTAGCCATCGGTGTTGTAGGCTTGTCAGTGCCATAGTAGACTGATGAGGATGTCTTTAATGGTCGTGATGACTTGTCTCTACGATCTGAGCGGGGTTTATCAGATATGTAGCTTTCTGTAGCCCTTCGTGATATCTGTATGGCCTGTGACTTCCTCTCCAACCACTGTGCAAAGTCAGGGAGAGTATAGGTGTTAGCTGAGTCACTCCGCAAGATGCCCTTTGCAAGACAATATTCAGCAAAACTGTCTTGATAGGAGAAGGGGAGTTTACTCAAAAGCCGGTCCACATGGGAGCCACACTCTAGTTCGCTCTTAGCAGCTCCTTCCATGGAGTTTAGTAGTCCCACCAAACTACTAACTGATAGAGCAAAGTCTTCAAACCCCTGTGCATCTCCAGCTTTCACTGTAGGAGCTCTCAAAATGTTGTTAATTTCACCTTGGACTAATTGGCGTGGTTGTCCATAGCGCTGCTGTAGAGCCTGCATTGCTTTAGTGAAGGGCATAGGGTCATGCACATACCTCTTTGCAAGCTGAAACGCAGGAGGAAACTTTAGATGATCCAGCAGTACTTGGAATTTGTAATCCTCAGACAGATGTGGATGTGGTCCCAAAACTCCATCCAGACCTTTCTTCAGTAGCAGGAAATCACTCTCTTTTCCTGTGGTGAAGCGGATTAGGTTGGGTTTAGGGATGCCATAAGAAGAGGAAATAGCCATCTCCATCAAGTTCGGTCTCTGAGAGGAAAGCAGAGATGAGGAGTGTTGTGGGCTGCTCTGAATTACATCATGCTGTGAACTGACAGGTGGCGGTGCAGCTGGAGCAGGATGCTGATAGGTATACTGTGAGCTAACAGCAGGTGGCAGCACTGGTGTAACGTATGGCTGACTGAGAGGTGGGCCTAAAGTCCAAGGTGGATAACCTGGAGAGGGCATGCCAGGCGGCAGCGTGACAGGGTACTGCATAGTGCCAGGGATACTAAACTGAGCAGCACTGTGTGGCACAGACCACTGTGGGGTTGATGACTGCCAATTCAGGTCTCTTTGTTGATACCAGGGAGGACGTGGCTGATCTGTTGCTGTAAATGCAGACCGGGGTACCACTGGTGTTGGCTGAGCAGCTGATGGCATAGAAGAGTGGACGTATAGAGGGGGCTGAGGAATAGGTCGGTTAACAGGGAGAGTAGGAGCTGTTGACTGTAATATTTGAGGGTTATCAACATGATGAGCTGTGGAAGGGGAGGTCTGCTGTACAGTATGAAACTGAGGGCCAGGTATTACTGGAGATATGGGAGGGATGTTTTCTAGTCCGCCCATAGGAGGAGCTTGTGTAGGATTATTATCCACAATTAGTAAAGGCATACTATGGCTCCGGACCTGGGTTTGTAACTGTACTTGGGGGGTTCTTTGGCCAAAGTTCAAAGACACTTGTATAGCGCTCTGTATCTCCCTCATCTGCTCCTGTACCTGAGTAACACACTGCTCCATCCTCCTTATTCTCTCCATCTCTGGTGAGCCGTCGATGCCAGCGGTTTGGTGTATTGGAGTAGCTGCGTTAGTATTCGGTGGAACTGGGTTAGTCGGCTGTGGGGGATAGGTCCAGATGAAGTCATCCAGATATCTTGGAGCCCTATGTGGTCTCCTGTGCTGGGCACCTGGTTGTTCTTCATCATATCGGGATGTCGGCATGTTAGGAAAAGCTGTAATTACTCCGGCTCGAAGGACCACTTGAACTGGACATGTGTGTGCTTAATAAACTGGCAAATTACAGCAGGATTTTCCTATCCTCGGTCAGAAGGCACAGGTGACTTATATGATGAAAGAGAGGGTCCACAGCAATGATAATTAGGGTTCCTTTAATCCAAAACATCTCCAGAAGTGAATTCGTGTGAGTATATGTATGTGTGTGTGGTTCTGTAAAATAACAGAAATTACAATTAGCAAACAATTAAAGTCAACCAAACTGGTCTAAATAATACAGAAAGGGTTGAACAGAAAGACTAATTCGAAAATGACTAAACACCACCCCCTGGTGGACACAAATGGGCTGCTGCACAGGGATAGACTCCATCTTTACTTTGGGCAGCTCAGTTCACAAGGGTAGCACCATTTTGGTCAAATCAGCGTGAATATACAGTGTCTCGTGGCTACACAAACCGCTGGAAAACTCTATAAAAGCATGACACAATGTACATAGGCAAGTATATGATAAGTTACAACCATAGAACAAACAAATACAAGGCACTTACTTATCATTCACGCACACGCACGACACATATTCAGTACAACAGCCCAGCTCCACCAGCGCTATCACGGTGAACCAGCGCAAACACAAACAAAGGATGGGAGGAATGTACCACCTTAGCAGTGGTTAGAGGGGGTCCGTGGAACAGTCTATATGCACAAATCGCAGGGGTTTTATACAAGACTGCTTTTACTACCCCAGTCGGGTTGTTTGAGTTCGAGCGGATGCCGTTTGGTCTGTGCAATGCACCCGCTACATTTCAACGGCTGATGCAGCACTGTTTGAGTGGACAGATTGCAGAGTCTTTATTGGTGTACTTGGATGACATTATCATTTATTCACCTGACTTTTCGTCTCATTTACAGCATTTAGATGAAGTGTTTCAGAGGCTGTGGCGTCATGGGTTGAAGTTACAGCCGAAAAAGTGCAAGTTCCTGCAACAGGAGGTGAAATTTCTGGGGCATGTAGTGGATAAGTGTGGTGTAAGACCAGACCCTGATAAGATTTCTGCAGTGATGGATTGGCCGGTCCCTGATACCATCAGACAAGTCAGATCCTTTTTGGGCCTGGCTGGCTACTACAGACGTTTTGTGTCCGGCTTTGCTAAAATCGCACGCCCTTTAAATGCAATATTGACAGGGGTCCCTGTGAACAAGAAAACAGACCGTCGCAAAGTGCAGTGGTCCCCAGAATGTCAAACAGCATTTGAGGCACTCAAAGCAGCTTTAACGCAAGCACCTGTTTTAGCATACGCAGATTACTCTCTTCCCTTTATTGTGTATACTGACAGCAGTGGTTGCGGGCTGGGAGCCATTTTGGCCCAGGTTCAAGAGGGCCAAGAAAGGGTAATAGCGTACACCAGCAGAAGCTTACACCACATGGAACGGAATGACGCCAACTATAGTTCCTTCAAGTTGGAGCTGTTAGCCCTTAAGTGGGCAGTTACCGAAAAATTTAAAGACTATCTGACTGGTGCACGATTCGTTGTGTATACTGATAATAACCCTGTGGCCCATTTACAGACTGCTCGCTTGGGCGCAGTAGAACAACGTTGGGTTGCCCAGCTGGCCTCTTTCGACTGCGAGATGAAGTATCGTTCGGGTAAGAGTAATATTAATGCTGATGCCCTTTCTCGATTCCCCACTGTCCCAGCAGAGCACCTGGAGGGGGCTGGATCAGAGCGTGGAGTCACTTCAGCAGCCATTGAATTGACCTGTGAGGTAGAGGGGAGTGACTGGGCAGAAGCACAAGCTCGTGATCCGGATATTCAAGTAGTAAAGCAACTTCTGGAAGCCCAGGTCGCACCCACAAAGTTAGAACATCAGACATTGTCACATGGTGTGCGACGACTCCTGCAGCAACAAAAAAGACTTTTTATTAAAGACGGAATACTGTGCCGTAAAGTGTTGGATGAATATACCCAGGAGACTCGTTATCAAGTTGTGTGTCCTAGTTCCAGGTGCCATGAGGTGTGGCGGAAGGCTGCTGCTCATGCGGGGGTAGATCGAACCCTCTCTCGGATACGGCAGCGGTTCTACTGGGTTAACATGGAAGCGCAGGTACGTCAGTTTCATCTGGGTTGTGTCCCCTGTAGTCTACAAAAAGAGAGGGTAGAACCTAGGGCTCCACTGCACCCTATTTCAGTCTCATACCATTTGGAGGTTGTAGGCATGGATTTTCTGTCCTTAGGCCGGCCAACTGACACTTATCAAAACATACTTGTGGTTACTGATCTGTTTACACGGTTCACTTGGGCTATCCCTACAATATCAAATCAAATCAAATCACTTTTATTGTCACATCACATGTGCAGGTACATTGGTACAGCACATGTGAGTGAAATTCTTGTGTGCGAGCTTCACAAGCAACAGAGTTGTGCAAAATACAATAACATAAACAGGCAAAATATACGAATGGCTAAATCTGAAACTAATAAATATATGTACAATATATAATAGTATATGCAAAAAAAAAATTTTTCTGGATGTGTATACTAAATGTTTTTCTACGTGTGTGTGTGTGTGTATACACATATTTTACAAATTAAATAGAGTCAATAAATAAAATATATAAAAATATACAGAGTTGAGACATGTGCAAAACGGTGGCATTACTGTACAGTATGGAGTGCATAATGTTGAAGTTCCAGTTGTGAAGCTGAGGTGTCTATGACGTGTTCAGCAGTCTGATGGCCTGATGGAAAAAGCTGTCTCTCAGTCTGCTGGTACGGGACCGGATGCTGCAGAACCTCCTTCCTAATGGAAGTAGTCTGAACAGTTTATGGCTGGGGTGACTGGAGTCCTTGATGATCCTCCCCGCTTTCCTCAGGCAGCGCTTCCTGTAGATGTCTTGGAGGGAGGGAAGCTCACCTCCAATTATCCGTTCAGAGCACCGCACTACTCGCTGGAGAGCTTTGCAGTTGCAGGCGGTGCTGTTGCCGTACCAGGTGGTGATGCATCCAGTGAGGATGCTCTCAATGGCACAGTGATAGAAGGTCCTGAGGATGCGGGGGCTCATGCCAAATCTTTTCAGTCTCCTGAGAAAGAAGAGGCGCTGCTGCGCCTTCTTCACTGTTTTGTTTGTGTGTACTGACCACGTAAGATCCTCAGCCAGATGTACACCAAGGAACCGGAAGCTGCTCACTCTCTCCACAGCAGCGCCGTTGATGGTGATGGGGGTGTGTACTTCTCTGCACCTCCGGAAGTCCACTATCAACTCCTTTGTCTTTGCGACGTTGAGGGTGAGATGGTGAGGGTGAGATGGTTGTCTTGACACCAGTGGGTCAGGGCGCTGACCTCCTCCCTGTAAGCCGTCTCATCACCGTTGGTGATAAGACCCACCACTGTAGTGTCGTCCGCAAACTTCACAATGATGTTGGAGTTGCTAGTGGCCATGCAGTCGTAGGTGTAGAGTGAGTACAGGAGAGGGCTCAGTACACACCCCTGTGGAGCACCAGTGTTCAGTGTGATGGGGGTCAGTTAATTGATGGTCAGAAGCTTCGTCCGGTGCGATGTCCGGCCTATCTATTGAGCAAAGTGGCTAAGAGCTATGGAAAGATTGCATATACGCTTATAATACATGTATCACATATAATCTAGAAACAGGCCTGAATAAAGACCTGAGTGTATTCAGCAACCTGCTGCGTTTGAGTTTGCTTGGTAACAGATGACTCAGAATAAGTCAGGAAGTGTACTTCTGAAATGTCTTTGTTTCCTCTGTAAAGTGTGCATTTTTTGGTGGTTATTTTGAGGAGCTGTCTGGATGAGGCTATTTGAATAACCAGGTTATTCATTGTTATCTTTTATTCTTTTATATTCTTTTATTAAGTTTTAAGTAGTATCATTTGATTAAAACATTTATTCAATATATTACACATATAGTTTCAGTTGTGTACGTGCTGGCCTTCGGTCTGGTGGAAAGGTTACAAGGTTTAGTTGGTGAGGTGAGAGGTGAAACTGAGTCCATTTCAGGTTGACACATACACACACACACCCACACACAGTAGATAGGCTCATTTATAGGTGAAAGTTTAATTATATTTTTCTTGTTACTGCAAAATTGTGCCTGCAAAAGAACAGTTTGTTGCAAAATGTGTGCCTGATGTTCCAGACAATAAGCGGGCGTCCGGCAGCGACAGGAAGCACCTGCCATGGAGACGGAGACAATGTTCTTTTTTAACTGTGTCACAAGTTGTCAACAGAACATTTGTGGTTTTGAAACTTATGCATGTGATGACGCATGAGGGGCGTTATAAATTTCCCTGATGATATAAAACAACTGATTGTGTATTGTTCGAGTGAGATCGATGCTGTCTGCATACAGTGTTCATCTCCCACACGTGTGTTCATTAAAATCCTCGTTTGACTCCACTCGGCTGGATCAGTGTTGTTATTTGGATTACCTCCTGTATCCCTCCTCAATATTTGAACCCTTAACAATCTTAATTGCTTAATTGCACTTTGGGGATAAATAAAGTCTCTCTGACTCTGACTCTGATTAGAAAGAAGGAACTTGACTTATTGATGAATGGAAAACCCACTGTAGGTGTTTAGTGGTTAGACGCCAATTGACTCTGGGCAGAGCAGACCCCAGCTGAGAAAGGGAGACTAGACACTGCTGGTGGAGTTGAGGGTGGCTTGAATGAAGCTTGCGTGCTGAGATTCGGAGATGGGGAGCAGGTGGATTGCACAAAGGAGTCTGCGAAGGAGAAAGACAAATGCAGATGAAATTTAAAGTACGAGGCATGAATGTTGATTGGCCTGGAGAAGGGCGGGAGAAGGTGATTGGACTAGACCGGTGATGACACCTTTTCTACTGTAACATTTACAACCACAAAGTTAGTTTCAGGTATGACATTAATACCATATAAAGTACTGTTGAAACACAATTATATACAGTAAATGCCTCCTGTAACTTGACTCTTATGGTTTTGGGAGGTGTTTGTTCATCTGTCTGTAAACCTGATAAACTGCATTCTGCCAAGGTAACAGCATTGGCATCATCAGCTTGCAGTCAGGTGAGATGTACAGGTTCCTTGTTTTTGAGTCAGATACAACACAGACACACCTGAGCGAGGATGTCCAATCTCTTTTTCACACTTTCTTTCCATCATTTTAAGGTGAAACAACAGTGACAGGTGAGTGAGAACAAACTCAGCAGGTTTTATTCCTGGGTATTTGTTTTTCTCATTTCTGACAAAATTAAAATTGCAGGGTACAAATGTTTATGTAATTAAAAGTGCTAAATTCAGAATCTTGTTAGTGTCAGAGTAAGGTGTTCTCATTCTGAAGAGCACGTTAAAAGTAGGAATACTGCAACTGTGTCTTTTTACTTCAGGTACGTGCTGTTGATTTTCAACAAATACAATTCACTTTCCTCCCTTAACATGTTTGTCCTTTTTAACTGGACATATGAGTGGTTCAGAGGTCAGACAAGTTTTTATCCAGCTATCATCATTATGGAAAGTAAATGAAGAAACACTTTCAGTCATGCGATCTGTCAACCAGTGGCTGAAGCTACATCATTAAGCCTTTTTCATGTTTCATTAATTTCCTTTGTGTGTGGATGAGTCGATCAGCCTCAGAAAGCTTTATTAATCTTTTCAGTGGAACAGACTATGGCAGGAGCAATGAAACAGAGCTCTGGGATTCGAAGTCTGTAGCCTCACCATCACTGAGTGAATGCAGTGAGCTGTGGTTTCAGGCTTAGCAGAGGGACCAACAACAGCTTAGACAAAGACTGCATTCCATTTAAGCAATTTTCTATTATTGTTCGTGCATGTTAATAATTTACTGGAACATAGAGATGAGTCATTGTCATGGTATTAATTCTACCTGTACATTTCCTGTTGTGACAGCTGAAATTCTTCCAGAGTAAGAGTTGTGACATTAAGCTGGCGTAACAGCAACTGGTCAAAAGAACAGTCATATTGATAACAACACTAATAAACACATTTACTAAATGAACTACAGTGGAACCCCGACTTACGAAAGTAATCCGTTCCCGAGGTAAGTCGAAGCACCCATCACGCCTTTTGAGTGAGGCGATGCTGGCTGGAGACGAAGTTCTCAGTGGCGGAGGCTGAAGAAAGCATACGTATGCATGCATACAGCACCACCACGGGGAAAACTGGCATAACATTACGGTGTAAAGTTCTTGATTTTTTTCATTCAAAGATTAATCAGGCTTTAAACATAAGGAGGTAGTGCAACAGACACTGAAGTGCATGTTAAAGACGAAAGAAAACATTATTTTTATTAACAAACATTTTTAATCCACCAACAGCCCTGGCATCTAAAAACACTACAAGTGAAAAAGAATGGCAACAAAAAACAATGTACTATTCATTCAGACATTTTTACACAATTATTAACACTTCAACTTTCTTTGTAATGTCTGCTTGTATTTTAAGAAGTATCACATCTGGGTAAAAATATTACCACTAACTCAAAATTAGAGGAATAAGTGTACATATGTGTCAGTTGTATGCATGCATGCATACATATGCTGCATGTATATAACATTCTAAACATTCTAAACATTCTAAAACATTAAAACTAAAACTTTCATATTTTTAAAACTTGTATTGTATAATTTTTTTAATTTTCTATTTTATAATTTTTTTTATTTTATATTTTTGTGCATTTTTATGTTTTTTAACTAATCACTACTGCTACTTTCATCGCTTTTTTCACCTTCTAAGGCACACTTTCACCTGGTTGACTTGCTGCTAGCCTCTTTGTGAAAAGTTTATCTAACAACGTCTGTCTCTGTCTACTTTTCAAAATGGATATCAAGTGGGAGAGGCAGATGTCACTAAAATGCTCTATAGCACGAGTGGTAAAGTTCTTTTCAGGGTGATTTTTTTCGACAAAATCGGCCACCTTCTGAAAATCGCGGAGAATGTCCTTGATATCGCCCGATGGTATGACGGCCTCCTCCTCCTCGCCGAATTGTTGCTGTACTGATGAGTGCTGCATCGCTTCCAACTCTTGCAGCTCTGTCGTTGACAACTCCTCTTGATGTTCAAGCACAAGGTCGTTTATATTCTCCTCCTTGACCTCAAGTCCCAGGGCGGTGCCAAGATTTATGATCTCCTCAACTTTGACTTCAGGTTGAGGTTCCCCCTCCTTCCCCTCAAAGCCTTCAAAATCTCAAGGGGCAACAGCATCAGGCCACAGCTTCCTCCAAGCAGAATTTAGCGTTCAACGACTCACCTCCCGCCATGCCAATGAAATCAACTTGAGTCATGCAACGATGTCGAAATTATTTTTCCAAAACTCCCTGAGGGTGAGCTGCGTACTCTCTGTTATGTCGGAACACCGTTCGAACATGTGTTTCGTGTACAGTTTCTTAAAATTAGAGATGACTTGCTGATCCATGGGCTGGGGGAGAGGGGTTGTGTAGGGAGGGAGGAAGAGAACCTTAATGAACGAGAACTCCTCCAGGATGTCGTCCTCGAGGCCAGAGGGGTGGGCGGGGGCGTTATCGATGCTCAGCAGGCACTTCATGGGGAGATCGTTCTCCTCAAGGAACTTCTTGACAGCAGGGCCAAAGACCAAGTTGACCCATTCGACAAAGAACTGTCGGGTCACCCAGGCCTTGGGGTTGGACCTCCACATAACCTCAAGCCTCTCCTTTAAAATTTTGTGTTTCTTGAAGGCACGCGGGTTTTCTGAGTGGTACACTAGGAGTGGCTTGACCTTACAGTCCCCACTGGCATTAGCACACAGGGCGAGGGTAAGACGGTCTGTCATGGGCTTGTGGCCTGGCATCTTTTGTTCCTCCGCGGTGATGTGCATACGCTGCGGCATTTTATTCCAGAAGAGGCCGGTCTCATCACAGTTAGTACCTGCTGGGGGGGTGTAGCCTTCTTGGTTTATGAGTTCCTCAAATTTTCTAACAAATTCTTCGGCAGCCTTGTGATCGGAACTTGCTGCCTCGCCGTGACGCACAACAGAGTGGATGCCAGTCCTCTTCTTGAACCGATCAAACCACCCATGCGACGCCCTAAACTCTGGGGAGGATGGGGGTGCCTCCTGCAAGGACGTCGATGCCGTTGGCTGCTCATTGGAAGGTGCCTTGCTTACTAAATCATTATAAATTGAGGACGCCTTCTCGCAAATGATCGTCTCGGTGAGTGTATCGCCAGCCTTTCCCTTGTCTTTAATCCAAACAAGGAGAAACCTTTCCATCTCATCGTGTATGTGGCTCCTCCTTTTGGACATGATGGTGGTGCCCGTTGAAGGTTTACCTGCTTTGATGACTTCTTTTTGTTTTAGAATTATTCCTATGGTCAAAGGATTTCGGCCATTCTCACGTGCAATAGCACTAAGTTTCACACCTCACTCATATTTATGAATAATTTCTCTCTTTGTTGTCATCGAGAGCACTTTACGCTTCTTCTTTTCACTCGAATCGCTTGCAGGCCTCATTGTGAATGAACAATAGGCTATTGGCTAATTGCTAACTGCAACATCAACACAATACGAAAGCCAAGGTGGTTGGCACATAATTCGGAAGGCATTCTAGGCATTCTGGGCATTCTGGGCTCGGCCAATCAGAGCCTGCTGATTTCGGAACACAGGCATTTTGCCGTAACACGGGCAGAAATATTGCCGTTCAGTGCCTTCATAACTTGAATTTTCCGTTTAACGGGGTATTTGTAAGTCGGGGTTCCACTGTATATTTGCATTATAAATTATGTGATGGGAAATTATACTGAGCGAGTACATGATCAAGAATTTTGACTTTGTTAGGGAAACAGGGGGAGTTGTTTGAAACACTGACTTCAGTTACAAGTTGTTATTATTGTTACATTAAAACTATGTGGTGTGTATATCAAGAGTTAAACTAGATATTATTTTGACCATATGATCCATGAGCAGGCATTTCTATGCTATTACAAGGGCACTCTACTAATATACTGTACTAATGTGTCAGATCATGTTTTTCTACCAACTCTGTCTTGATCTAAACTACATTCCCTGTTAAGTGTTTGTGGCATTAAGATGCTGACAAAAGGTGTCCACAGGTACATACAGACACATCTGCCAAAGTGCTGAAAACTCCTTCGTTGTACTTCCTGTTAGAGCATGCATCCATTGGACTACATTTTACATTATGACACAACACAATACCAGCTATATTTCTTAACAGATCCGTTAGGATTTGTGGTACTACACTGTACTTTAAATATGCAAGGCATTAACAATTCATGATTGACATACTGAGTACGTAACAGTAAAGTTCAGGAAACACATACAGGTGATCACACCCACAAACTACACCCTTTTTGGCTTCTACCTCAAAGCACACTGTGTTCTGTTGATCTTATGTGCTGCACAATAATGTTTAATATTTAGTATTTACTGTCATATTCCCATATATCATTGTGATGTTGTTTATTCTATTACTCTTGTTCTCTTCTGCTTGTTTTCTTTTTTCTTTCTCAGCAGGTGATCCAGGTGATTGATATATGCATTTTTTATTTCTTTTTTTTTTTCTGCTCATTCTGTTGGTTTTTGTTTTTTGCCCTTCTCCCCCGTCCCTCTTCTCAGCTGTTTCTCTTTCCCTCTTTCTTTCTCCCCTTCTTTCCTCCAGTCAAGTCTGTCCCGTATTCAGTAAGTGAAAATAAAATAAACAATAAAAGGTGAATCAAATGGACCATTACGGCAAGGCTGGGATGGTCAATTTGGTAAAGCAAATCCGTTGGGCATCTTTCTTTGCCTTTAGACAACAATTCTGATGGCAAAAGAGCCAAACGGGACAGGCAAAAAAAAAAAAAAAAAAAAAAAAGGAAACACATCCTAGCTGTGTCTCTGCTATACTGCCTTGACTTGAAGTACTAATCGCATTTTGCCCTCCAGCTCTCTTCTAATAAATCATGTTCTGTAACTAATAATATTCATGTTATGAAAGTTAAATTATACTCAATGTTTTTTTTGAGAATTTAAATCTTGCAGATTAAAAATGTAAGTCAGTTGAACGATAAAAACCTTTTTGAGCAGTAATGCGCTCACAAGGTAATGTTCAAACATGCAAGACATGTGTCACCTGTACACCTTGAACAGTTATCTTTCAAGGTGCACACACAATAACTACAATTGTAGTTGTGAACCAAGAGATCAAGATCAGAACTAGTGATGGGAAGTTCGGCTCTTTTCAGAGAGACAACTCTTGTGGCACGACTCCCAAGGAAGAGCTGGCTCTTTTGGCTCCCAAATGGCTTCTAATTTATTATCTTCAACAGCATAATATTTTAGCCTTACTTGGCAAATATGAATGCTTCGTGTGTTGATAAACCATTTTGTATTTAGTGTTTTTATGAGCAGCCTTATAACTGCCTAATTTTGTGTATTTCTTCTGTTTCAAAAGCAGGCATTCTTACTTAATTTTAATATTTTAATCAAATGTTTAATTTTAATTTGACACAAAAACAAATGAACAAAACTCTGTAAACAAATCCGCAGAGCAGGAACAGAACCAAACTCAGTAACCAAACAGTATGTCTGGAGAGCAGTTTCTCCTCTGAGTTATTATCTTTTCTGTTTTTGAGAAGACTCTTTCCGAAGGTGCAGCTGTAATGCATAGTCTCCCCTCCATCACCTTCACCAGGTGTGGAAAACTGTGACCTTGGCCTGCCACCAGCTCAGGGGGTCTTCTCCATGTTGGAAAGATAACATCTCATCTCTCAAGATAGCATTGCATCTCCAGTAGAACATCAGCTCTTTGCAGCATCTCCTGTAGCTCTTTCGTTAAAGAGTCTCCACACAGCAGAAGTTTGTGGCTCCTCCTCCAATTGGCCCTCTAATGATGGAGCTGGGTGGCTGCTGGGGGTGCATTTTGCTGCTGAGGCAGTTATTCTCTGAAGTGCTTCATCAACAGCTCTGTTGTCACTTAATTAAGGCTTTTTAAACCTGCGATCCAGTAATGCAGTTTCTGAGAGGGTAGTGTTGAACTCCATATGCAGAAATGTTTGGTCCATGGCTGAATAAAGAGGTGCAACCAATTCCAACCAATCATGCTGTGTGTGATGTATGTGGGAGGACAGTGGCAACACAATAAACCTTGTTTAAAAAAATTGGGGAGCCGGCTCTCACTTGATGGAAGTTGGCTCTTAGAGTCAATGCTTTTGCACATGACACATCACTATTCAGAACTAATCTTATCTGTTCCACGGTCTAAATTTGGTAGGGACAGAGCCTTTCTGTGGCAAGTCCCAGACTCTGGAGTAGTCGGCCTCTAAATATTAGGTCTGCACAAATGCTGGAACATTTTCAGTCTTTACTGAAGACAAATACTTTTGACTGGCTTTTAGCACACGTCGATGCACTTTTTGCAGCATGAGATGTTTGAAATGTGCAATACAAATAAACTTGACATTGACCTTGACAATAGCTACCGTAACTACAGTTATTGTGTTCCAGTGAGTCCTGTAGACTGACAGAGTTACAGAGTTTGTCTCTCAGCTGGTTCTTTGGATGCTTTTAACCCCAGTAAGGACTCAAGACTCTCAGTGTTGGTAGTGAAATTTGTTTCTTTGATAATTGTGTGTTTTTACAGTCCATTCCACCCCCCTCCTCGGCAGCGGCGCCACGGACTACACCTCCGTCACAGTGTTGTTCTGTGTTCATCTGCAACCCAGACTACAAATCTCTCTGTAAGTCTTTCAGACCGATAGATGTCAGTGACTTTGTTCCTCAGCTCTTTCTTTAGTTGGTTGTGTGATGTGCTGCTGTTTGAGATCTGCTCCACTTTGTTACACAGCCTGAAAGTTACATGTCTGGAAGTAGTCAGGCCTGGGTGTGACAGTGAAAGTCAGCTTTCAAAAAGTTGCGGTTAAGCACAGTTAACTCATAATTTAATGGCTCTGCATGTGAGGACCCAGGAGAGCTCTATCCCTATCTCTGATGTCCAAACTTAGCCCAACATTACTCAGGTTGAGCCTTCACAATGAAACCAAAACAGACCAATCAAAACACAAAAAGTGAATATCCTGCACTAAACGCCAGCAACCGAGACAGTTTTCTTATTCTGTGTTATTCTATCCATTTTCTTCCGCTTATCCTGTGCCAGGTCACTGTGGCAGCAGCCTAAGCAGAGAAGCCCAGACCTCCCTCTCCCCGACCACCTCCTCCAGCTTGTCTGAAGGGAACACCAAGGTGTTTCCAGGCCAGCTGAGAGATATAATCTCTCCAGTGTGTCCTGGGTCTGCCCCGGGGCCTCCCCCCAGTGGGACTTTCCCAGAACACCTTACCCGTACAACGATTGTATTAGTAGGGTGGCTGCAGCTCAGGTGTCAGAGCAGGTCACTTACTAAACGGAAGGTTGGTAGTTTAATCCCATTCTGCTCCTGTCTGCATGCCAAATATCCTTGGGCAAGATACTAACCCCATGTTGCTCTCCGATGCATTCATCAGAATACGAATGCGTGTGAGTGTTAAATAGGATTGAATGGCCTCTAGCAATGGGCCAAAAACCCCATATTCCCGAAGCACCTCCCACACTCCGAAGGACAGTATTAAATGCCTTCTCCAAGTCCACAAAACACATGTAGACTAGTTCGGCAAACTCCCATGCACCCTCAAGTATCCAGTGTTCAGTGTTTCACGACCAGGACAAAAACAGCATTGTTCCTCTTTTACCCGAGGTTCGACTAACGGATGGACTCTCCTTTCCAGCATCCTGGCATAGACTTTTCCAGGGAGGGGTGTGATCCCCGTATAGTTGAAACACACCCTCTGGTCCCCCTTCTTAAAGATGGGAATCACCACCCCTGTCTGCCAATCCAGAGGTACTGCCCGTGATCTCTCCGCAACACTGCAGAGAAGTGTCAACCAAGACAGCCCTCAGGGCGGACCTCATCCACCCCAGAGCCTCTGCCACCAAGGAGTTATTTAACTGCCTCAGTCACCTCAACCCACAGCATGTCTTTATCTTGTTTTCCTTCTCTCACCCCAACCGGTCACAGCAGATGGCCGCCCCTCCCTGAGCCTGGCTCTGCCGGAGGTTTCTTCCTGTTAAAAGGGAGTTTTTCCTTCCCACTGTCGCCAAAGTGCTTGCTCATAGGGGGTCATATGATTGTTGGGTTTTTCTCTGTATCTATTATTGTACGATCTACTGTACAGTATAAAGCACCTTGAGGCGACTGTTGTTGTGATTTGGTGCTATATAAATAAAATTGAATTGAATTGAATTGAACCCAGAGATAGGTGAGCTGTCCTCTAGCCGTCCACAGGGGATTAAGGAGGTCCTCGACGTATTCCTTCTATCAGGGCCTCAGTGCCTGCCCGCTGCGCGGCACACAATGCACCCAACCCCTACGGCGCCTCCTGCAGGTGGTGGGCCAGCAGGAGGATGGGCCTATGTCCCTTTTCTGGGCTGTGCCTGGCCGGGCCCCATGGACTAAGCCCTGGCCACCAAAAGCTCACCCTCGGGCAGCCTCCCCACTGTCCCTGATCCCTGGGACACACAAACCCCTCCAAAATGATAAGGTAGTGATTTGCGGAGTGGTGCTGTATGTAATGTGTAATTTTAAATGTAATAAATGTCATTTTTACCTTCCAGTGTAAAGCACCTTGAGGTGGCTGTTGTTGTGATTCAGAGCTATATGAATAAAACTGAATCGATTTTGCAAATCTTCTTTTGACTGATTTATGAAATATTCCAACAAAGTATAATAAAATATTACTGAAATGTTTTACTTCACAGGAAAGTTTACTGTTACAGATTTATTGAGACCATCTAGTGTATGTGAGTTCCATTTATACTCTTTGCATGGTAACTGTGAGGTGTTTGTGCCGCAGACTGAACCTGGACCAAGAGACTAAGAATCAGGCCAACAGCTTCTCAGCTGAAGGATGCAGAGAGGACACTTTCCATCAGGACAAACCAGGATCAGAGAACCCGTGACACTCATCTCTCTTTGAAACTATGGCCGCTGCAGATCCCTCAGCTGACTCTGAACTCGAGTATTTATGTTTAGCTCATCTGAACATATGTGGTCTTAGGAATAAGCATCCTGACGTTGAGAAAATATTAACAGATTCTAACATTCATGTGCTGGCGTTAACTGAAACTCATTTAGACAACAGTGTTAAAAACTCTGAACTACATATAGAGAAATTCAGGTTTTACAGGAAGGATAGAAACAGTAATGGAGGTGGTGTCTGTTTCTATATTCACGATCACATGACAGTTATTCAGCGGTATGACTTGGATCACAAAGATCTCGAGATGATCTGGGTTGAGATTTACCTTCCAGATACCAGACCAGTGTTAGTGGGATGTTGTTACAGACCATCAGGCAGCAAAATAGATTATTTAATTAAAATCTGCAGAAAAATAGAAATGGTGTCAAATGAAGACAAAGACATTTTCCTTCTGGGAGACTTTAACTTTGACTGGTCGAAAGAGTCTACAAAAAAGACAAGGATTGATTTTGTCTCCTCTGTGTGTGGACTGACCCAGATCGTAAAAAAGCCTGCCAGGGCGCACGTGACAAATTCACGATCCACATCAAAATATATTGATCACATCTACACAAATATTCCAGCGCTCTGCTCAGAACCAGACGGTCACCAAGTTAAATCAATCAGTAATCATAAGCTCATCACTGCCACTGTACGAAGAAGAGTCCCCAGAAGCAGAAACTCAGAAACAGATCCCCTCAGTGAACCCTTAAAGTCTCCTCCTGTTCTTTCTGAAGTGTCTCCATCAGAGTTTCTTATTAAAAAGAAGATCATGGAAAACAAACACTGTTCTCTTGAGTTTAGGAAAGTTGAGGATAAGGAAGTTGAGAGGTTGATGTCCGACGTTGATGCTTATGTTCTACAAGCTGCAGCTCCATCCATCTCTGCTCCCATATGTCACATCCTGAACTCGTGCATCCACCGCGGCAAGTTCCCATCAGAGAATCTTGAGAGCTGCGTATTCCGTCCTGATCCGATCCTGGAGAAAGTACTCCTCCAGCAGATGCAGGGATACTTTTATAACAATGAACTTTTCACTCATCATCAAACTCTTGGTGACATAACTGATCATTGGCTCACAGAACTGAAAAAAAAAAGAAAAGTTGGAGTTGTATTCATAGATTTCAGTTCGTCCTCTGATGTCATCAGTCCTAATCTGCTGCTTCCCAAACTGAAGTCTTACCATTTCTCAGATTCGGCCATTTCTATAATGAGAAGTTTTCTCTCTGATGGAAACAGCTGCTCATGTCGCTGGACAGACACTCACTGTGAGATGCCACGAGGAAGCTGCATGACTCACTTCCTGTTCTCTGTTTATACAAACGATCTGAAAGTTGCTTTAAAAAGTGCTCATGTTGTTGTGAGTAACAGTAAGCTGATGATGTATCACTCAGAAAAAAAGCACCAGGATTTACAGGAATTGTTGAGAGATGAATCAGAAATTGTGCGTGGCTGGCTCAGAGAAAACAGCATGGTTTTAAAGACGTTCACATCAACAGTAATCAGAACCACGACGCAGGTGAAGAAAATACAAACACTCCTCAGAGCCACACTCAGTGTAAATGTGCAAGAGTTTAACTGGATCGGAATATTAGGAGTTTTACTGCACGATGCTCCTCATCTGGTTTGGACATCTTAATGAAATCTTTCTGAAAGAAAAGCTTTGGTTTGAAAAGGAAGTGCTGTACAGTTTGCTCCTCCCCCTTTTCAATGTAAATATTTATTCTCTCATTTGAGTCTCTTCAGAAGTGGAGAATTTTGTACTCTACCAGTCTGCACCCTGGAAGTCTGTCTGGTGAGATATTTAATTATAGAGGTGATTTATTAGATTATTAAGAATGAGAAAATATTGAAAGGTTGTTGACTTTCGAAGCCAGTGTGTTTTAACTACTCTCTTCATATTTTAATGGTCATTTTATCACTTAATGTGCTTTTCTGTGGTTACATAATTTTATCACTTTCTTTATTTGTGCGCTTCGAAGAAGCAGTGACCAGCAGAGTGTGTGTGTGTGTGTGTGTGTGTGTGTGTGTGTGTGTGTGTGTGTGTGTGTGTGTGTGTGTGTGTGTGCGCGCGCGCAGAGAATGAAATAAAATAGGAAAATGGACATTTTGGGATGGATGTGATTTTTACTGCAGTAGTCTGTTAGGGTCAGGGGTCACTGCCTCTGTTGAATCATGTTCCTTGTTTTTGTAAAAAAAAATATATGTGCTCATAAAAAATAAAAAAAAAACAACTCCTCAAAACTTCTTCTTTTTATTGTTGTGGGTCTTCACCTTACAATTTAAACCGTCTAGGCATTATATCAATAAAATTAAATTCTTCTTCTCCCAGCCGTTCACTCCAGAGCAGGATGCTCTTCTGCAAGTGCTCAGAGCATCCTGCTCACTGAAAATCTGAACACCAGACTGTGTTGAAGAATGAAGATTTGTACAAACTTTGTTTTTGCCTCATGTGCTGTATTTACATGATGTTAGCATGTTTCAATAAACCACTGCACCTATTTCCCGCTCAACATTTTTGCATAGTACTGTATATCCATTAGTCAGGTTCATGGTCCCTGGGTATAACATGGAAGTACTCAGTAGAGAAGTGAAAACTGGAGATCAGCCTTCTGTTACTACAGTAACATCACAGCAGCCCCGTTATTGGTCACATGATGTCATTAAAATGCTCCAAAGGCCAATAGCACAGACAGGGTCCAGAGGTCCAGTTCAGCTGAAGCTAGCAGACAGATAGTAGCTACAGCTGCCTGTGTCACCATCCACGTGTCAGTCACAGAGGCCACGCCCCTAATAATGAAAAACAGTCAGAGGTTTTACAGAGAGGTGGAGGAGGCGGTGTTTTTGATTAGAGGGCAGGTTGTAAATAAATTTAAACCTGTTCATTTATTAGTGACTTTATGTTGTTTTCATGTTTAGAGTGAAATCAAACTTTGGCTGTCACAGCTTTATTTTACAGAAGTAAACAAACCCATTCATTCTTTCACATCCGAAGCGTGTCAGGTGTTTTTAAATGTATGTGCTTTAAATGATCGTGGAATCACTGAAGCCAGCGGAGATGATCTAACTAAAACATGGAAAAGAAACCGAAACCAGAGACTGAAAATCCAGAAATATCAGAGTGAGGGTTCTACATGTGACGTGAATCCAGTGTGAACACATGTGTCTGAGCTACACCACCTCCACCATTCACAGCAGCTTCGTGAGCCAACACGAAGGTGGAGGAGGGGCTACTATAATTAACTGCGGGAGTAAGAACAACTGAGCACAGCTATTGATGAGGCAGCTAACTCCCAACCCCTGACCCTTCCTGACGGTGCCATTCTGCTGCCGCTCGTGAGCACTGTGTGTAGGAGCATACCACAGCTGGAGCTGTGTGTCAGGCCCAGATGTTTCCAGTTAATGTCTTTAAATCTCAAACAGACGGGGAAAGAAGGAGGCGCAATCATAATTGGACATTTCAGACTCATTCAAAGGACAAATGTCCTGGAGAATCATTGGAGGTGGGGGTCAGGGTGTTGGCTGGAAGGTGGAAGATGATTAAAGTTGACCTTGAGCCTGAGGGAGAGAAAACTAAGATGGATGGATGAGAACTAATGACAGAGGACCAGACAAAAGGAAATCAATAACCAGCAGATCAATAGCAGCTTAATTTTTTAAAAGCCCTGAAGGTCTGAGGTCATCTGGGTGTCACAGTTTGTACACTGTCCACTTCTTACTGGCCAGAGTTGCAGTGAATGGTATGGGTCGACCCCACAGACGGAGGCGGCTGATTCCTCCGTCCGGAGCGATGATAAGTCGGACGTGGGTGACAGGATGGCTCAGTTTCAGCTCCATCTTGCCGTAGTGATGAATGTGATGAGGGCGGAGCTGCAGAGAGGTAGGAGGCGGTGAGGAAGAGGATGAGAGGGTGAAAATGATTTAACAGGTGACAAAGGTTACCTTCTGAGGAGGGAGAAGGACCCTCCATTTCCCAGAATTCCACCTACTGCCGATACACTGAGCCTTCTCCTCAGGGGTCAAAGTGCATGCCTCGATCCTGCATGAGTCTGGGAAGTTTCCTGGAGAGGAAAGTGTCAGGCTGAAGAGCTAAGTTTGTTTTTAAAGGAAAGAAAAGCAGCACTGACGTGTCTCCACCTTTGAAGTGGTTGGTGTCGACCTCAACGCTGCTGATCAGTCCGGGATGACCGAGACGAAACACCGCCCACTCCCAGCCGGGAACCTGCAGGATCCCACGCTGGTCTGCCTGCAAGATTTGCAGCAGGGAAGCATTTAACCCACATCTATAATGTAATAATATTTATGTTCACGGTTGGAGAAACAAGAAGTTAATAATATTATATCATTATAGTACAATGAATTGTGACACTGAGGACAGCTTGAAAAGAAAGTGGAAACCTTTCTAATGAAATGAAACATTTTAGAGAGAGAGAGGACTCTCTGACAAGCAAGGAAACTGTTGGTAGTAAATGAAGTCAATCAGAAATTGATGTTTTTCACTGTGTAGACACTGCTGGAGGACATTTTGTCTTTTTTGCTATGTGAAGAGTTTTTATAAAGGTGTCAGGAGAGTGCACCACTTTTACTTCTGTGGGATTTAACCTTTATAAATGTGTAAAGGTTAGAAACTTTAAAGACTTTTCCTTATTTCCTCTCATGTTCCTCCAGTTCAGTGGTTTCACACAGTTTTTTCTGCTCTTGGATCTTTATGATGTCGGAGAAACGTGCTGTCAAAAATCCTTTGGGCCAGCCAATCAGAATAAAGCTGGCTGTGAATCATGTACAGCTGCTTTAACGTATAGAGCCGGAGATGTGACATTAGTGTTGTCAGCGTGCACACCTGCAGTTTTTTGGGTCGGTCCAGTCTGCGGGCCGTTTCCCATCCATCGGCCATGTTGGCAGCTCGACCAAGTCCTGCAAACACAGCACACCAGTTTGACCAGAGCTCCCAGCTCACTCACAACAGAGACATTCAACCCAATATTATCAATATATATATTATATTGAAATACAGATTATTGTACTATCTGATGTTAACCAATCATATTGCGTGGATGCCCAAAGTGGGCGTCACTGTAGCCGAGGCAGACTCCTCCATTGGTCAGAGCCACTAGGTCAACATCCTGATTAGTGGAGACAGATGACCAGTCCCTCAGCCCAACACCGTACACCCGCAGTCTGGCTATGCCTCCATCTGAAACACAGTATATTGTAGATGCATATAAAGTTGCACAGAGCATGTGTGTGTGTGTGTGTGTGTGTGTGTGTGTGTGTACCTGGGTACATGTTGAGGCGCAGGTGTGTCACTCTCCTGCTGAAGCTGACTTTGAAGTAGTTATGGCAGCAGTCCGAGTATCCAGGCTGCAGCTGCGACACACTAACCAGCTCTGGCCACACCTCTGATCCCAGCTGTCAATCAAACACAGTAAATGACATCATTCAGTGAACATCCAGGTCAGACATGCCCACATGGCACAGGTGTTCACCTAATCAGCAGCCACACCAGGGGCGATTTTAGCCCATTTTTGAATCAATGAATCAAAGCACCCCCAAAGATTATTTACTGTTTGTGTGACACACTACTAAAAATATAAAAAGCATTCAGTACTTGTTTGAGACATAACATTTTAACAACAAAAGTATAGATAACACCCCCCAAATGGTTTGTTCCAGCTCTCCCCTCTAGCGCCCTGATGGTGGCTGAGACACAGCGGAGCGGAGGTGTAAGTGCCTGGCTTAAAACAGGACATATTAGCTGCATTTAACCTTCAGTTACTCTTTATATAGTTAGGTAGGAGTCAGACCATGTTTCTTTTTAGCTGAAAAACATTACACCAGGTAGCCTGCAGTGTTGGAAATGTGTTTTCCAACGATGTTTGCTACCCTACAATCCGTCCTGCTCTGTAGTAAAATCAGCGGCATTTGACTGTCCTGTTGCTCCCATTGAAATTTATATAGCCTATTTAAAATCTAAAACTTAAAATTATCTGTAGTCTACTGTTGTTGCCACTGTCCTGTTTGAAATGGAGAAGTTGGTTATTTTGTCATATGTGCATGTGCCAAGATTAAACCCAGGAGCAACATTCAGGTAAAAGTGTAAGATCAAAAGATCCGTCAATCAAGAATAATTTTGGATCAGTGTTTCAATATTTATATCTTTTATTAGATGTTCATGTGGTTTGGTTATTTGCCTTTTGGTTGAAAGTACACTGAGAGAGGACTTTTTTTTTTATTAGTGGTCTTAATAGTATTTGTTTTTTAATATTAATGTAATTTTTTACATCTAATTAATACAATCTATTTGTGTATGATTGTCAGTCCAAAGAGGGAGAGAAGAAAGAGGGGAACGTGAGAAGAAAGTACAAGGTCAGGAAGAACCAGATAAGAAAACAGACAGGGAACAGTGACAGGCAAAACAGAAACTGTTAAACTGCTTGAGAGAGTTAATGACAAAAAGTGATAGACAGATTTGCCAACCTCAAGGTGAGGCGACATAGGTTAAAATAAAACAAAAAATCTGCAGAGCCTACAGTAAAGATCTTTTCATACATTGAATACATTGTACCATAGGCAAAGTTGCCTCCATTTTTATAATTTTATTTATCAATATTTTGTACATTTGTACATTTCAAGGACTCTATTTTTGGAGTGTATTTTTATGTATCTGTATTATATTATACATACACATTAAAAGTGAATCTCTGTCCAAAAAATGCACTCTGTTTACATCTTACTCACTATGATCATCATTCATCATTTTCCCCCAGTAATTAAGGTTAGGATATGTTTTTTTTTTATTCCAATCCATTCTTCGTTTGCAGCATTTAAATAACCTTTATCTGATTTGATGATTTTGTTACTGACTTTTAAAATAGTGTTTTGCTTTTCTTTCTCAAAAATGGGGATTCAATTGTGTTAAAATGTACAAAACAGTGATGTCATGTTTTGTGACGAGGACCCAGGCACAGGGAGACTTGATGAATTTAAGAATCTTATGATTTAATAAAGAAATTTGCAGACTTACTCAGAGATGGTAAAATTATGATGACTGATAACGGAGACGAAGACAACAGACGATGAGGACAGGGAGGAACAGGGGTTTAAATGCACCAAGGAGACAGTCATAGAGAACTTGGGACAACTGGAGACATTTAAGGATGCAGGGACTGACAGACACGGGGAAGACGTCTCATCGTGACGAGTAAAGTCTATCTTGCCTGGCTGGGCAGCTCTCTAGGTGCTCAGCACCCCCAAAGCTCTGATCCTAGAATCGCCCCTGAGCCATACATATAGTCATGTGAAAAAGACATTCTACTCAGGTCTTTATGGTATCCTGACGATGAATTAATGACTGATTGACGATTAGGAGCTCTCCGCTTTTCACATGGCTGCAGATAAACCGACCATAGCTGTCAATTCAGCACATCACTCTTGTTTTAAATATTTGTTTAGCTGGGGCTGACTACAGTGTCGGTGATCACATGAAGCGCCTTGAGGCGACTTTTGTTGTGATTTGGCGCTATATAAATAAAATTGAATTGAATTGAATTGAATCACATGAAGGTCACTGTTACCTTGGCAACAGCTGCCATCTGACTATCGGAGGCAGCCATGCCAGTTCGGTCTCCTTCCAGGGTGAAAGGAGACTCCTGGTCTGGGAGAACAACAGGAAGTGTTTCATTGAAGCTATTTAGATATGGAAAAGTTTAAAGTACGTTATTGGGCAATGCGATGATGATGACGATGATGACATACCCAGACAGCCGGCCTGGATGGAGATGTAGGGTGAGTGGTTTCCTGTGAAGAAGGACGTGTCGACATCAAAGCCATGGATCAAACCTGGGACTCCCAGCTGGATAATGCACCAGTCGTGACCTTCAACCAAGCAACAAGCAAACACAATGATGATTGGTTCACTTCTCAGTAAAAAAGGAAAAAAGGAAAAGAATGGATGGATGAAACACAGACACAAATAACAGGGGGAAATGATTGAGGAAGATGAGACGGGAAATACAGAGGGAACAGTTAAACTCTAACACAATCACAGATCAAACTAAGAAAACTAAAATAAACAAAATGTTAAAAGTAAAAAAAACAAAAACAAAACCCAAGTGTAAGAAATGTTGGAGCTTAGGCTCAGAAAACCCAGAAGAGAGTAAAAGAAAGCACCGCGTCAGAAAACGGGTCCGCTTGTGAAAATTCAGGGTACTAACCAGGTGTTCTCTTCCTCCTCGTCTCCCATCCGTCCATCCACTTTCCAAACTCGGTGAAGGCAGATGTGATGAACTGTGGCGGCTCTCTCTGTACACTCAAAAAATGAATGAGGTGGATTGTTCAGTGTATATTAATTATTTATTTTCATTTTACTTAAAATATATGTTTTTGTTAAGTTAAAATATGTTTTTTTAATCAAGTCTACGTAATTTTGTCTATTATTGTCTGTACAGAATACTAACGTGTTACTTGATGGCATAACATTTAAGTTAATTAGGATCAATATACTTCGTATATTCACAAGGTGGCAGTAATGCAAAAACAGTTGTAATAAAACCGCGAAGAACAACAAGGTTTCACGGCAAGACTTCAAATTTAACTTAAAAACATTGTTTTTGGCGGCAAGCTGCTGTTTCTTTTTTGAGATGTAAGACCACGTTTTTCTTTGACTATGTTGTGTAGTATCTACATGTTGAGCGTGGTTATATTTTGCGTTTGTCTTACAAGAGATGTTATATAGTTTGCGTGCCCCAGTTTTACTGGGTCCTGGATAAGTTAGATATGTCTGCTTTCATCCTGCCAAGCCTTGTTATTGTAACACGGAACCGTGAGACCACTGGGCAGGTGGTGTGTATAGGTTTACATGGTAACAGATGAAGTATCCCCCTCACAGAGCAAACCTGGGCTTAAGATGAAATATAATATTACAAGGGATGAAATTTAGTGTGCCTGTTTATCTCAGGCTATTGCAAACAACTATATTAACTGCTTACATGTTAACATGTTATTTTGTGTGTATTTTAGCTGATGATGGTTGTATAGTGTATAATATAAAGACAGCATAAACAGTGTACTGTCAGTGTAGAGATTAAATGAGGCAGGACAACTCAGGAAACATTTGCTCACATCAGGTTGAATCCACATGTATACATCCACAAAGAGCAGCAGGCCAGCTGATCACAGCCCGTACACTAAGAAAATCTGGTGAAGCTTTCAATAGAAATTATTGAGAGATATGATGATTTTCCCCACACTGAGATCCCCCCACCGCTCCTCCCCTGGCCACTTCCACGCCACCTCCACTTTAACCCCTGACTGTACAAATTTTCCTGTTTAGAGGTAGAGGTAAAGTCACCCTCTACAATGAAGGAAACAGAAAATAGAAATATATTTTTCTTTTCCTTCTGATTCATGATTTAATTCAATTAGGATTAAAGGTTAGAGTAAAGTCTGTTTTTCCATCTACTGATATTATTTTATTATTATATTAATATAGCACAGTTCAGTTAGCTTTGCACAAAAATAGAAACGTCCTTCAAAGAGCTGCTTTTACTTTCTTACTTTGAGTGTATTTCAGAGCCAGTACTTTTTAATTTTACTTGGGTAAAGAGGCTGAATCAGTACTTTTACTGCAGTATTTTTAACAATAGTATCTGTACTTCTACTTTAGTACAGAATGTGTGTACTTTTGCCACCTCTGAATGCCTTTAAAAGCTTTAAAAAATATTTAAAGATAACTCTGTTAATGTCTTATAATTATCCAGCTCATTTTGAGTCACCTGCATAAAGAACTTTATCATTAGAAAGAATCGTGCCATACACCTGCTGCTATGTCCAGTTCATCACTGTGTGAATATGCTGTCCTCCATCCTAATGTGGATTCTTCCACTGCTAAAAATAGTGCCTTAGAAACTGTTTTCTAAACATTTTAGACTGGAAAGAACAGGCATAAGCTGTTAAACAAATATTCAACTCTTTTAAATAAAGCTGGGTGTGAGGTGTTTTTAATGATGTGAAATATGAATCACTGGGCTCAGAGCTTCAGGCAGGGGAAGAAACAGTGGACTGCTCCTTTAACGTGAATGTCACTGATGCTGATGAGTGGAGTTATTTTACCTTCAGCAGGTTTTTCGCTGGGGCAAACCATTCGTCTGTGGCAAAAATTACCTGAAAGAAAAAAATTGTTTTGCTAACACAAACAGCTTCAATGTGATAACACAGAGAACTGAACAGAGTTAAAGCGGTGATTAAACATTACGCTAACAGAAACTGAGTGAACAGCTAGCTGGCCTCTTTCCTGAGCAGCAGGAGAGAAAATATTTAGACGGTTAACTGAGTTAAAGTCAATGTACGTAAAAATTATTTTAAAAAATGCATTAGACCTGTTTGTGATCATTTTATGTATTTTTGTGTTTTAAGCCCATTAAAACTCTTTTTGTGTCTTCTTCTATGTCTGTTGTCATATTATACTGAACAAATGTTAGGAGCCCTGATTTTATTCACAATTTTTTAATTTACTATAAATTACATACTATAATGAAAGATTACAAACTGCAATATAATTCATGTGTTTTCATTGTGTCTTTCGTATATTATATTACTGACTTTACATTGTTTTCATATCAGGCTGTGGTTTCAAACAGTTGTAATGAGTGGAGTGAGTGAACCTGCCCACAGCAGCAGCGTGAACATACTCGTGGTGACTCACCTTCCCTCCGACCGTCTCACAGCCCAGATCGTTGAACTGCAGGAAGTCGGGCTCTGCACACGCCTTTCTTGCCATCCTCCTCTCCGCCATACTGACCTTTCCTTGACTTTCCACTAAGACAAGAACACAAAACTTGATGCAGCCGCTGTCTGCCAACCTACTTGCGCAGCCGCTGCCCTGCAGCACAAAGTTCAGCGTTTGCTCGGCCAGACAGCAGCTGTTTGCTCACACTGTCACTCATTTACCTGCATATCTACAGCTTTGTTAACTCACCTGAAACAGACACAGTTTGACCAGTGCAGTCAGTTTGGCCGACACAAACACACAACTACAGGTGAACAGAAACCTATAAAGACAAATTCCTACCTACAAAATCATGAGCAAAACACACTGCAGCAGTTCTCCAATCACACTGGAGCTGATAAAGTAAAGAGAGCTGACCCAGGAGTTTGTGGAAGTGCCTCCAGATCGGTGCTGGGGAAACCAAAGGACTGGTGGTGAACTTCCACAACGGTGATCAATCTCAAACAGTGTTGGTCAAGTTACTTGAAAAAAGTAATCAGTAACTAATTACTGATTACTTCCCCAAAAAAGTAATCCCGTTACTTTACTGATTACTTATTTTCAAAAGTAATTAATTACTTAGTTACTTAGTTACTTTTTAAAAACACGATTTACAACCTGAAGAGGTGATAAAGCGATAGATCTTTCAGCCCAATTCTACTTTTTCTACATAATCTATCATACAAAATGTAATCAAATGGAAAAGTCTATTTTTTTAACTTGTTTTATTAGTTTTAATCTTTTAACTTTATGCATCAAGCAAAAATTTAATTATATGCAACATTCTCTGACTTGAATAAATTAGTTTAACATTTAAACCTATTTTCTACACATTCCAGCACATAAAATAAAATATTTTTTGTGTTTACACTCACTCTTTCAAATAGATGCAAGTAAAACACAGCAGAAAATAAATAAAGTCAAAGACTCAGCGGTCCTGTTGCTCTATTTTCACCTGTAAAGCAGGAGTGGGGTAGGCGCGGTCAGTTGAAGAATCCGCGACTTTCTCTGTGAGTTTCCCATTACGTCGTTGCGCACTCGGTGCTTGCTTGGAAGTTTAGGGGTTTTTTTCGCTGTAAAAAGAAGTTTTCTTCCCACTCACGATGGACGCTAATGTTTTTGTCACTTTTTATGGAATCAAACTCAAAGTAAGGTCAGTACTTCCACGCTTTAAACGCTGCACGCTGCACTCTCTCCCACAATCGATATGTGATTCATTGTTGATCTGCACACAGCACGACTCCAGATACTATAGCTCCTCTGAAAAAGACACCCTCAAATCAGAAGTACTTGATAACCTATATCTGTAATCTGTTGAAAAAATAGATTGTGTACTGTAGTGGTACAATACACAGTGAAGACAACATTCCTCCAAGACCATAGTGCTTCATATAACAGACATATAACAGGGCTAAACAGAAACCTAGGGTTGTTCCTCTTCAGCACTGTTCCTCTTCAGAACTTCAGGTTCTGTCAAGTCAGGTTCTGTCAAGTCATATTTTGTCCACCCAACCACAAAGACTGTAAAAACTGTTCGTCAAGGTGGCAAAGGGCTTAAATCTATTTTTGCTGACACTGTTTTTTCAGAGACTGTTCCTCTGCTTCTCTGTGCCCCCTGTTCTCAGGGTGACTGCGGTCCAGACATCCCCTGCACCTGTATCAGTTTCTCGAGTGAGGGGGCCCAGGGCCCGGTTGGTTCCTGCTCCAGTTTCCAGGCCAGCTGAGGCTCTGCTAGTCTCTACACCTGTACCAGCTGGGGACAGCAGCTGCGCAGCCATTGCCAGTGCCTGTTCCGGCTCCCAGGGTGAGGGTGGCCATTAACCAGTTACCTCCTGCACCCATAACCACCCCTCGGGTGGCAGTGACTGGTGCCCAGTTTGCCCCGGCACCCATACAGGTCCCCAGGGTGAGGCCAACCAGGAAACAGCCCACCTCTGCACCAGTACCTGCTCCTCGGGTGGGAGCAGCTGGTGTCCAGCAGGTGCCTGCACCCATTCCGGCCGTTTCCTTTGTTTTCTTAGGAGAACAAGTAAAGCCGCCTGCTAATCCACCACTTCATCCACCATTACACCCTCTACTTCTGTCACTAGTTCAGTCGCTAGGTCAGTTATTAGCCCAGTCATCTGCTCAGACACCTGCTCAGCTGTCTGGTCAGCCAGAAGTCTGCACCTGCTGGTCCTGCATCTGTTCCAGCTGGGGCCTCTGGAGAGCCGCGCCAGCCATCTGTGCCCGCTGGCGGCTCTGAAGAGTTCATCCAGCTGTCCAATGTTTTGACGCCATCTGCTGGCGACTCTCTGCAGTGTCTACCCAGCTGACTCTGGGGAGTCTGCCCAGCTGTCGTTTGCCTCTGCTGAGGACTCTGGAGAGTCTGTCCAGCCATCAGCTCCACCAACTACTCAACCATCAGATCCACCATCTGCAACAGCCATGATGCCAGCCATCCAACCGCCTATGGCTGCTACGCCGCCATCTGGTCTTGTGCCTTCTGGTCCTGCTCATCCACGGCCTGCACGGCCTGCTCGTCCACGTCCAGCACTACACTGTTGACGGCCACGTTCCAGGCCATTGGCTGAGCATCTTTGCTGTCATTCGCAGCCTCCTTAACTATGTTGCCACCCCCGTTTCCCAAGCGGTGGGCATCTGGACTTCACCTGCCGCTGCTTTACTCACGGCCAGCACCCTGGACTGTCTCATCACTGCCGCTGCCTCCGCAGTCGGCCTTCAGAACTGCTTCGTTGCCACCAATGGCTCCTGAACTGTGTCTGCTTTCCGCGCAGTTGGCACCCTTTATTGTATAGGCCTGGATTCCTGTAATGTCGACAGACAGTGGCACTTGTAGGTTGCTTTGCTTTCACTCTTCTGTCCAGTTCATCCCAAACCAGCTTGATGGGGTTTAAGTCTGGAGACTGTGCTGGCCACTCCATGTTTTCAAGGTTACCATCTTGCTCTTTTTTTCCTGGGGTATCCTGGCATAGCTTGGACTTATGTTTTAGGTCATAATCTTGAAACCCTGACCAACTAGATGCATACAAGAGGGTATTGCATGGCACTACAGAATGCTGGAGTAGCTATTTTGGTTCAGGCCCTGGATACAGCAAAACAGCCCCAGACCATCACACATCCTTCTCTATGTTTGACTGTTGATCCAACAAACCTACTCGATGGCGTGCAAAGATCCTGCATGAACCAAAGATTTCAAATTTGGATTCATCAGTCCATGATACCTTCTTCCAGTCTCCAGTAGTCCAGTGGTGGTGTTTCACGGCCCAGGCAGGCCTCTTTGTCTTATTCTGATGTTTTAGCAATGGCTTTCCTGTCAAACCTGCAGCTCGAAGTCTTCTCTTAACAGTTGAAACTGAGAGTTGCTTACTATGACCACTATTAAACTGTGCTTGAAGCTGTTGTCCTGCGAGCCGCCTATCACGCAAGCTGTTAACTTTCAGTAACTTGTCCTGTGATTCAGTTGTGGTTTTGGGTATGCCAGACCTCTTCCTGTCAGAGTTTGCCCCAGTTTCTGAGTGCCTTTTGATGGTGAAGGAAACTGTACTCACTGACACCTGGACTTTCTTTGCAATTTCTCTGTAGGAGAGACCTACACCTATTTTATAGAGCTATTTTTAAGTGCTATGATGGCCTGTCTGTCTTCCATTGTTAATTGCTTTTTCCTCCCCATTTTTGTAGCAACACACTGCAGTACAATACTGTTCAACTGATGCTCACAAGGGTATGGCACCACAGTGTGTTCCAGCACTGCTTTTATGCAGACAGAGGGGGTGGTATGTAATCCAGAAAAGTTGGAACACCTGTAGGATTTAGTAGCTCCAGCTTTCAAGTCTTGATCAACTTCCATTGCTGCAGAGCAGCTTTAAATTGTTAACCCATGTTGTGTTCTCTGAAAAAGGCCTTTTTGTTTAGTTCTGAAATGTAAATAATTTTTCACTTTTGGGTAACCTTTTTCTACCCTCTGGCAATTCACCACTTACCTTTGTACCATTTGAACTATTCATTGGACGTGAACAACTTGACTTGCAATAAATAACTGGAAAAATTGGGGTATTCTAAAACTTTTGATTGATAGTGTATGTAATTTAAAAAAAAACCTCTCATCGCTGCTGGTGGTCTATCCTTCAAGCTGAAGGAATATAATATATATAAGAGCTTGCTCTACTTCTTAGGCACCTTTTTGATTGCCCCTTCCTGCAGCTCCGATCATTGGCTAACTTCCTTCCATGCTACTTTGACCTTGGCCTCTAGTCTCCTTCGCCATGGAAGGTACTGCTCCTTGTGGCTGTTTATCTTGTAGTCAAGCATCTCACTGATCACTGCTGATCGGTGATCAGTGAAAAACATTAATACATGACATCTCACAAGTCAGGTTATACAGTCATTTATTGTACATGTTGCCGTGTTTCACATCTTGGCAAATTAAAGCAGAAATAATAAAAACTTTCTTTTAAAAAAATTCAGAGTAAAAATATTGCAGAAAATGAAAATGATGTTGGTGACTGAAGAACAGAACAGTGAAAATATGGGGAAGCTTTCTTTTTTCTTTTTTGTCCTGAAGTGGTACGCACTTTCAAATGCAACCTGTGTTCATTTTAAAACTTTTAGCCAAGTTTAAATGGATAATAACCTTTGACAGAAGAAGAAATATTTTCAAGGGTAAGGACTACTAAGAAAATGAACTTGATGAACGTAAGGAAATGCATTGTCTTTACATGTATGCAGTTGCCATTGACTGGTTTTAGGATTTAAGGGTAGGGGAAGGGTTTGGTTCACATCTACCCTTTTTTATGTAATCTTGACCTACACCCTAATAAGATCTGCTAAAGGAAGAACTATAAATGCATTTAAGAGACTTCATTTGAAAGATAATATTTTCTAGTACTGAAAACATGGCAAAAATGCAATCTTATTCTAATCCTAGTAGGACAAACAATGGATGTATGGAAGCAGATTATTATGTTCTTTAGAATCAGTTGCCATATTCTATACTTTAAGTTAGGAGTTGAAAAACTGCCATTAAAGTTTGATAATCCATGTAGTATGTTTTACTGCATTCTAGAAGGCAGTTGGCCAAAAAGAGCAGTAATCCTCAGAGCCAAACTAGCAATATATAAAAACTTTCAGATCACATCTCTTACTGTATATTAAAGCAGAAAGGAAATGTAATGTGTTGTTTGCTTATCCAGAAATCTTGCTAGAACTTGTTCTGAAATGCCATATCATATTTTCATTGTGGATGTTACTCAGATGCAGACTGATGTATGCAATTATTTGTCCTATACTGAACACAGAGACACAGAGGAGTCAATTGACAGCATCAAAGACTCAACGCCCAACCCAAACACAAAACCGAACCCAGCATACAGAGGTTCAGTGAATGTGGTTTCGAAGGTGTGGATTTGGATCATTTTGTCAGAGGAGACTCTGTAGAAGGACAGACTGCCAGCAGGATAATCCACATACACTGCTACTCTGTTAGAGACCGAAGAGGGAGGGACTGATCTGATTTTGTTATCATGGCAGACGGAGAAGCCACCATCAGAGCATCGCAGACACCACGACTGATCATTCATTCCAAACTTGCAGTCTTCACTGTTTCCTTTCCGTTTTATTCCTCTGTAACTTACGGCTATGTCAACTTCTCCTCTCCACTCCACCTCCCAGTAACAGCGACCAGTCAGACGATTACTGCACAAGAGCTGCTCCCTACGGTCAAATCTGTCTGGGTGATTGGGATAAGTCTGCTCCTTCTCTCCTACCAGCATTACTTTTCTGTCGTTTTCAGAAAGTTTCAGCTTTCTGTGTGCTGTGTTTCTGTCCAGTGTAAGTTCACAGGCGTCTGCCAGAAGAAAGAAGACACAGCTTTAAAATAAAGGACATAAAGAATATTCAAATACAAGGTTTCAAAATATCATAAATTCCTATTAACAAAGTACATGCTTACATTTTCTCAGACCGGGTTTTAACCTTTGCTCTCCACAGTTTTCCACCCTGGGGAAAAAAACAACCCAGTTAACTGATATGTTGTCTTTCATTATGAAAAGTGGAAGACATGCTCTAAAATATAAGCTAATGTAGGACTATTAGCAGCCACCAACCAATCAACCACACATGCTCTCAAAACTGAAACTGAAAATGCTAACTTTTTTCCCAGCTTCACTGACAGTGTTAAATCTATAACAGTATTGTAGAGAAGGGCTAAATAGTGTAAATTAGACTTAATACATGTTGTCAAGTTTCACAATGGCTTAAATGCATGCTTGTATTTAAGGCAAAGAGCCTCCATGGCAAGTTTTTTTTTTTTTAATTATTATAGTTTTTTACAAAAATCATCGGTGTCTTCATGAATCATACTTCAGAATGCCCAGTCTCCAGAGTGGATTTTTCAGTCCAGTGGACAGCAGTCCCACTCCTGAATCTCCTGGATGATTGTAACTTAGGTCTAGCTTTCTAAGATGGGAGGGGTTAGATCTCAGAGCTGCAGCCAGAGAAGCACAGCCGTCATATCTGATTAGACAACCTGAGAGGCTGAAATTATTAAAAGAAATTGTATTTAAAACAGTGTTATAGGTAAGTTTAAGACATTGGTCAGGATATACAAAAGAATCTGCAGGACACAGTCTTTAGAAAAAGAGAAGTAAACATCTGATTTCTTACCTAAGAGTTTCAAGTTTACAGTGTGGGCTCTCCAGTCCAGCTAACAACCCTCTTACGCCAGAATCCTGCAAGTCATTGTTACTCAGATCCAGCTCTCTCAGGCTACAGGACTCAGAGCAGAGAACTGTGGACAGGGCTTCACTGCTTCTCCACGACAGTTTGCACACAGCCATCCTTTAGAGTTAAGGTTGGAGATGTGTTTTAAACACACTTCATATTCGGTGTTACTGAATTAGCTTTCTGGTTGGACAAATCTAGATCACTGCAAATGTTAATACAAAAACACAAAAATGCCACCACCCTAAATTAATTAAGAAATTATGTCCCAATTCTATTTAATAGAAATTAATTTGACAATTTAAACATTACTGTTGCCAAATTTGAAGTGTAATACTTTGCAATGGATTCCTAACCTGAGAATCTCCAGTTTACAGTGTGCACTCTTCAGTCCCACAGATAGCTGCAGCATTCCTGAATCTTGCAGGTCATTGTTACTCAGGTCCAGCTCTTTCAGACTAGAAAATTGGAGAATTGAGGAAAGATCTTTCCAGGTTCCCCCTGACAGGTGACAACCACCTAGCCTAAGCAGGAAATAGTAATTATAAATGTTTAATGTGTTCAGTTATATTATTATATTATATATATCATGTCAATGCATCCACTTAACTTAACACACTGGTTACTGCTACAACTACACGTTTCTTTTCCAGCTATTTATTAATGAGTATTAATTTATTAATGAGTATATATATATATATATATATATATATATATATATATATATAGTACTATGCTATTCTTAGTTAGTTCTTAGTTAGCGTATTGTCTGTCTTGTCTTAATGTTGGTTTATGTTG
The DNA here is from genome assembly GCF_041146795.1 of Maylandia zebra. Classification (NCBI taxonomy): domain Eukaryota; kingdom Metazoa; phylum Chordata; class Actinopteri; order Cichliformes; family Cichlidae; genus Maylandia; species Maylandia zebra. Next base: position 26,593,466 of record NC_135181.1, on the reverse strand, counting down.
GTTTATAATGGAGCACTGTAACAAAAAAATAATTTCCCCCAGGGATCAATAAAGTATTCTGATTCTGATTCATCCACTTACAGAGCTCTGTTGGAGGCTTTGACCACTGGGAGTAGCCTTAGAAGAGCTTCTTCTGAAGCAGAGTATTTCTTCAAGTCAAATATGTCCAGATCTTCATCTGATGACAGTAAGATGAAGACCAGAGCTGACCACTGAGCAGAAGACAATTTATCTGTAGAGAGACTTCCTGAACTCAGGAACTGTTGAATCTCCTCCACTAGAGAACAATCATTCAGTTCATTCAGACAGTGGAACAGATTGATGTTTTGCTCAGTAGCCTCATTTTCGCTGATCTTTTTCTTTATATACTTGGCTGTTTTCTGATTGCACTCTGAACCTACTGTTTTCTGGAGTCCTCTTAAGAGATTCTGACTGTTCAGCAGTGATAGCCCAAGGAGGAAGCGGAGGAACAAGTCCAGGTGTCCATTTGGACTCTGTAAGGCCTTGTCCACAGCAATCTGATGAAGGAGTTTTAGACTACATTTGTTTTTAAAGACCTTAGGCTTCTTAGAAGCAATTTGATCTTCCAGCATGTTGACCCCAGAGTTGCTAAATATAAGATGGACATGAAGAGCAGCCAGAAACTCCTGAACACTCAGATGGATAAAGCAGAACACCTTGTTCTGGTACAGTCCTCTCTCCTCTTTAAAGATCTGTGTGAACACTCCTGAGTACACTGAGGCTGCCCTGATGTCAATGCCACACTCTGTCAGGTCTGATTCATAGAAGATCAGGTTTCCTTTCTGCAGCTGATCAAAAGCCAGTTTTCCCAGACACTCGATCATCTTCCTGCTCTCTGGACTCCAGTGCTGATCTGTTTCAGTTCCCTCGTCATACTTGACCTTCTTCATTTTGGCCTGAACCACCAGGAAGTGAATGTACATCTCAGTCAGGGTCTTGGGCAGCTGTCCTCCCTCTCTGGTTTTCAGCACATCTTCCAGAACTGTAGCAGTGATCCAGCAGAAGACTGGGATGTGGCACATGATGTGGAGGCTTCGTGATTTCTTGATGTGGGAGATAATCCTGTTGGCCTGCTCCTTTTCTTTGAATCTCTTTCTGAAGTACTCCTCCTTCTGTGGGTCAGTGAACCCTCTTACCTCTGTCACCCTGTGAACACACTGGGAAAGAATCTGATTGGCTGCTGCAGGTCTTGTGGTTATCCAGATGCGAGCAGAAGGAAGCAGCTTTCCCCTGATGAGATTTGTCAGTAGCACATCCACTGAGGTGGACTTTCTAGGGTCAGTGATGATTTTAGTTTTGTGGAAGTCCAGAGGAAGTCGACACTCATCCAGACCATCAAAGATGAACACAACCTGGAAGTCTTCAAAGCTCCAGATTCCTGCTTCTTTGGTTTCAGTAAAGAAGTGATGAACAAGTTCCACCAAGGTGAACTTTTTCTCTTTCAGCACATTCAGCTCTCTGAAAGTGAATGGAAACATGAACTGGATGTCCTGGTTGGCTTTGTCTTCAGCCCAGTCCAGAGTGAACTTCTGTGTTAGGACTGTTTTCCCAATGCCAGCCACTCCCTTTGTCAGCACTGTTCTGATTGGCTTGTCTTTAACAGGTGAGGCTTTAAAGATGTCTTCTTGTCTGATTGTTGCTTCTGGTCTGTCTGGTTTCCTGGATGCTGTTTCAATCTGTCTGACCTCATGTTCATCACTGGCCTCTGCAGTCCCTCCCTCTGTGACGTAGAGCTCTGTGTAGATCTGATTCAGAAGGGTTGGGTTTCCTGCTTTAGCGATCCCCTCAAACACACACTCGAATTTTGTCTTTAGGCTAGACTTCAGCTTATATTGACACACAGTATTATGAGTTCCTGAATAAAAAACAAAGAGAAATTAAAACCTGTTAAATCTCACGAACACAAAAAGCTCAACACCAAGTAGCTTAAGAAATATGCAGCTACTGAAAATCCCGTAAACACAATGTGTTTAAACAAGTACGTGCACCAGGTTGAAAGGCAGCTTGTCCTTGTAGCACACATATTGTTCTAGTGTGTTTAACACCATTCAAGCCTGCATTTTGAGACACGATCTCAAAATGGGAGTTCATTCCACCTTCACTTCGTAGATACATAACTAGCCAAAGGGACGGCCACAGTTAAACTGTGAGGCTGTGTTTCTGAGTGAGTGGTGAGCATCATTTAATTCAGGGAACTGTTCTGGCTGTTTCCCCCAACAACGGGGTGAGACTGACATAATGACTTTAAGGCCTGTAACTAAAAATCACTAACACAGTCGAGCTGGAGGTGTTAGAGAAGGCGTTTATTACAGCAAAAATGCCTGACAAAACATACCATCACCCATCTTAAATACCAATACTGTGCTGAGAATGTGGCTGGATTTGAAAGTGAAGTTAATACAAAAAGAGGCATCTAAAAAACCAGAGTGTCGATCGTGTATTGGCGACTTTGCGCTGTCACTCTGTCACTTTGGGGCAGAAACTTGAAAAATATGTATATAGTGAGGTAAGTAGTAGAATATTGGACCTGTAAGGCACCCAGTTAACTCCCAGGACCCATGGAGTCACCAAGAATCACCTTCCTTGCTCTTCCACTGGCAACAGAAAAGATCATTTACCATTTTGGGAAACTAAGGCTTCCTAAGGCATCCACAGAAGAAAAGGGTAGTGCTGCTCTCCAGGTTGGATGGTTAAACATTTCAAGGAGAATGAGCGCTTTCCTTGCCTTAGCGACATTATTGACGGACATGTTATAACAGATGCTGACATAACAGCAGAAACAAGTGACCTTCCCAGCAGATGAGGATCATGAGATAACTTTACCACCAAGATAAATGTCAGAATTGTCACCACCACAGGTTCAAAGCCTATGCCCTGTACGAGGCAGTAGGTAAGTGACATCACATCGATATTACTGAAATACTCGTACTGCTCTGGAGATGGTCGGCCAGCTCCTTCTCTTTCATTCTTCTCAAGAAGTAAAGTGTGATTTTCAGAAATGATTCTCTGCTGCTCCTCCTCTCCTCCACATCTTCACCATCCTCTCTCTCACTCTCCAATCCGACTGAGTCATCTGGGCTCAGAATCCTCTGAAATTTTTTCAGCTCATCCTTCACAAAACTGATGATGCTCTTCTCGAGTTTCTGGAACAGAAATATTAATGCATGTAGCCTGAAGGTTGTTCCAACCAGAATACCTATCACTGATGACGATAAGTGCAGTGGGTGAACATTTACACACAGTGAAGATGGAGTCGAGGTCTTTTTGATTCTGCTGGGCATGCTGAACTCTAGAGAGACACATAAAATATTTATGTTTATTTTAGTTATCATGTGAGTTGCTTAAGGATAACAGGTTCAAAATAAAGCTTTTACAGGACTGTGCAGTCCAGTAAAAACGTAAATAACTCCTCCAACCTTCCACCCCCTCACTGTTTGTCTGATAGATAGTGAAAAGTATCCCACATAAAGCCGGCTGTATTTTGTTGAGAGCAGTTTTACTTTTGCTAAAGAGCTGTGAGAATAAAAATCTAGTTAGTACAAGTATATTAATCCTCCTGCTGTAATGGCTGCACCAATCTTAAAAAAAATTAAGGTACTTTCTCAGATACATCTGCACACTTTCAGCTCCTACCCCAGATCATCAGGCCTCTGTTCATGTTTAAAGTCAACATGTGGACCCTTGGACCGCTCACTCTGCATGGACACACTGCTGGATACAGAAGAGTGCTGCTGCCATTGTCTGATCTTCCTACAATCACAGGAGGATATTTCAGTTACCCAGCACATGGTGTGAACCACAGTGATAAAATACGAATAATACAAAGCACCATGCTAGAGATAATCATAAATGAATAAAAATAATAAGCCATGTTAAAATCCTTGATTAGACCAGCATGTTTAAAATGCAATGCTAAAACTTAATATACCGTATTGTTCCATATTTTTTGGACTATAAGGCGCACTTAAAATCCTTTAATTTTCTCAAAAATCAATAGTGTGCCTTATAATCTGGTGCCCCTTATGTATGAATTCTGGTTGTGCTTTCTGACCTTGAAACTTTGGTAAGCTACGAAGCCACACCGCTTGTCGATGCTCCGATTATCGGAGCATTACGGCTACTGTAGTCAGGAGCCTTGCGCAGTAATCTGTGTCCAAACTCTGCTTCAGGTTCCAAAGTCAAAAGCACACTGCGCCATCACTGAGAGTTAAAAACTAACTCTCTAAATTCTTTCATCTTTAACAAAATTTGCTGCTTTAAAAGGTGTAACAATAAAGTTTAACATCCAGACATCCATGAAAACAGAATTTATTAAATTTAACGGAGTTAGAAGTTAACAGGAACTTAGCTTGCTAGTTTCCACCTAAACATGATATAGCATGTTCTGACTGAGAGATTTCTGAAAAAAAATTAAACACACAGCTCTCCTATCACTTCAGACAGAAATGAAGACAGAAAACTAAACAGCAGTGACTTTTGTAGGGTTACTGAAGTTGGACTAGCCGGTATAGTATATAATGATGTGCTACGTGATTGCTAGCGACACAGCTATGTTAGCATAACTTAAACAGTGAAGCTGAAGGAAGAATGCTAACTTTTTTCTACTCAATAAAAGTTAACGCGAGCATTCCCGATGGTTAGGGGCAAATGCAAACGCATCATAGGACGGTGTAAACGGACCAAACTTCAGTGAGGAGAACAACTAAGAGAATCCATCCACAATACAAGGTTAGTCATTAATATACTGCAACAACATGGGAATAGAGCAGCTGCGAGAGAATTCAACATTAATGAATCAAGGGTACAGAAGTGGAGAAAGCAAGAAGAATGAGTTGAGTAAAGTCTGGCTTACTCAACTCTGACTGGACTGTTTTGTTTCCCTTATTGCGTCTTATAATCCAGTGTGCATTATGTATGAAAACAGACCTGTTCATCGACAGTGCGTCTTATAATCCGGGGCGCTTTATGGTCTGATAGATTTATTAGGATATAAAATTGATAGTTAAAATATGTGCAGTACTCTGTATCAGATAACTCATGCACCTTTGAGTCCTTACCCTTGGTCAGACTTCTGTTCATGTTTAAAGTCAACATGTGGACCCTTGGACCGCTCGCTCTGCATGGACACACTGCTAGATACAGGAGAGCGCTGCTGTTGTCTGACCTTCCTACAATCACAGGGGGAGAGATTTCAGTTAGCAAGCACACTGGGTGAACCCAGTGGCAAAAGACACAAAGTGCTGTGATAGTTGCAGCAAGTATAAAGAATCGAATGGGACTGGACATGTTATAAGTGGTGGGAACAAGTTGGCATTTGCAAATGCAATAATAAAACATAACCTATTCAGTCTTCTTACTGATCAATACATTCATCCTGATCTATATGTTGATAAAAACCTGATTCTAAAATATGTGTAATGTCTGTTTCAGATAAGTCCTGAATCGACCCTGTTGCGCTCTTACCTTGCATCATCAGGGCTCTGTTCATGTTTAAAGTCGACATGTGGACCCTTGGACCGATCGCTCTTCATGGACACACTGCTGAATACAGAAGAGTGTGGTCTCTGCTGTAGGATCTTCCTTTAAATATAGGAACGCATTTATGTTAGACACCATCCTATGTGACTTGTCTTAGTACATGACAGTTAGAATGAGTAAGTAAATCCTCCTGCTAAAAAAACATAAAGCCATGAAATGGTTGGAGCGTGCTATAAAGAATTTAAACCGTGTTAAATAAAGTGGATGAAAATGGTATTGCTAAATGCAGTGCTAAAACAGCCATCCATCCATCCATTTTCTGCCCCTCTGAAACTGTAAAAAGCTGCACCTTCAGTTTGTAGTCCTTACCCAAGGTCAGACCTCTGTTCATGTTTAAAGTCGACATGTGGACCCTTGGACCACTCACTCTGCATGGACACGCTGCTGGATACAGGCGAGTGTGGTCTCTGCTGCAGGCTCCTCCTGCAAACACAAGGACTCGTTTATCCTGAATAAGAACTCATTAATAACCTGAAACAGTGATCACATGAAGAAAACTCTGAACGCTTTTGAATTTTTGCTCTTCTAAACTTTTTTCTAAATATTAAGATAATTAAATAAATAATAATCAATATTTCTTTCAACATTGTTAAGAAATCATTTTGTCTAACAAATCTGTTTTAGTTCCTTTGACTTCTTACCTTGGATCAGCAGGGTGATGTCCATCTTTGAAGTTAACATGTTCGCCCTTGGACCAATCGCTCTCCATGGAGACACAACTGGGTACAGGCGAGTCCCGTTTGTGGTGTTTGATCTTCCTATTATATATAATAATTTAACTTGAGTGCTTAACTAGAGATAAGATGATGTGTCATGGGCGGTTGGTCATCTCACCTCTGCAGTTTGGTTCGACTCTCATGTTCCCTGCACTGATCCATAGCAGATCCCAAACCTTCACACAACATCACAGGACACATTTGTTCTGACTGCTGTCAAACAATTACAAAAAGTTTGGATTCGTTTTGATATTCAAAATGTAAACTGGTCTTTGTTAACATAATACCAGTATATCTTGATACCGTAACATAAAACAAACAAAGATAAGAAACACTTTACAGAAAATACCACGTGTTTGATCGTGTTTGTAAAATCAAAATTAGTGCATCTAATAACTGTTTTATTTGATTTCCTTTCATGTTGTTTTATCTTGGCGGTGGGGTTTTAATCACATTGAGCAATAAGGTTATCAGGAACCTTTTTGTGATTTTTATACCTCAGAAAAATAAAACCTTGAACTTTGATTTTGTATGATATGAATTACAGCTGCTGATTGGTGTGATAGCATTCTGTTTGTTGTAAAAACTGTAAATGTCATTACATCAAAGGACATTTATTTATAGGTAAAAAGTTGTGTTGTTTGTTTGTTTCAAATTTCTACATGCCATCTGGTTACTGAAGCTTCCTGTTGTGTCAAGGTCAAATTTGACTTATTAAGGATTATGTAAATGATAGAAACAGAAAAAAAAACAAGTAACAAGTCTCATGTTTTTTTAAATCTGGAGTGAGGTTGATCATAATACTGCCAATAACACTTTTGATAAGTCCCCCCAGTACTCAAGACCAATTAATGAAACTAATGGCTGGAAACAAAATATCTCTCCATCACAGAGGTGGTTGTAATGTGAAGGTCCCCACTCTGAAAAAAACGTTTTCCAAAAATAATCATAAGGGTTGACATTTGGACGTGTTGTAGAAGACAGTTTGAACTGAAAGCTTTTTAAAACAAATGAAATAGACTGATGGGTTGTGATAGCCCAACATAAACCAGTGAAAAGGTAATTTAGTCATCTGAATATCAGTTCTTGCAGACCAGCCTGAACTTCCATTAGCATAACGATTTTCTAACAGAGAGCATCCTGAGATGGTCACATGAATGAAAATGCATGAACAGACAAAAATGCCCATGAACACACCTCTGCAGCAACATACAACAAAATCCTACAAAGACTTGGAAGCTTTTTGGACATACCTGCTGACAGTGAAGAGGCAGGAAGCAGTTTGCGTTACTGTTTGATGGAAGAAATAATCTGTGTGAAATTAATCTTAATCAACCACTTGTAATGTAAAGCAACTAAAAGCAAGGCTAAACAGGAGCTTGCTGGTCTGCAGATTCAATCTAATCTCCACATTCAGTTCTCCACAGTTTTTATTATTTAAGGTCATACAATAACCACATGCCACTGAACTTTGAACCTGCTCTTGTGGAACATTAACAGACAGTAAGACAAGCTTACAGTGGAACTTAGAATTCTTCTGGGCCTTGTCCAGAAGGCAGGTTTTACACAATCTGAGTATGTTTCTTTGTTTTTCTTACAGGTGCAGCAGTTGTCAATACATTGTGCATTTCTATTTGTATTTTATTATATTTTCTCCACCTTTCCCATGCAAAAGCTGACAGACAGGATGAAAAAAAAAAGGACCAGATACATGATCAGAGGAATCGGTACTCAAGATCGGTGGTGCTGTTTATTTCTAACATTACAGCAACATTAGAGTTCTGAAATAATAAACTTGATGTATTTAAAATTGGTTAGTCACTGTATACCCACAGGAAATTGACCATGATCAATTTTCTTATCTATTCAGTTCCCAATGAATCCATCTGTGTAAAACAGACTTAGTGGTGTTAGAGGCAAGCATAAAAACTAGCGTAATCAAGCATAAAAACAGCATTAATCTTGTTAACGACGTTAACGCCATAACTGCATTAATGTGGCAAATCTCTGTTAACAAGTTACCGCGGATCGTCCCATTCATGGGGCTGACCGGCGTCAACACGTTAGCGCGTTGATTAACGCTGACAGCACTAATAAAAACATTAGTGCATTTTCTACATCACCAAAATCGATGTACGCCCCTCTGATCAGAGTTAGCTCTGTGAGCTCTGAGTATGTTCACCCTGAGTTAAATGACCTTGTGGGTAATGAAAAGAGCCAAAGTAGTTATAGTAGGTCAGATACCGTGACTCATCATAAAGAGCAGAGCCTCCACTTTGATTCAGTGGATCAAAGAAGATGAATCCATGTGGGTGTGCACGATGATCAGCTTCAAGACTGCAATCATCATTCCAGAAGATGGGTTGAGCCTGTGTGGGTGTAATTAACACATAATTGCTCCAGAAAACAAAACAAAGGTCCCTTTGTTGCCTAATCTCTGGTTTATCAGCCTGGGCGCTACAGTTCACAGCAGTGATGGCCCGCTTGAAGCCGACACTCTGGCAGGTGTGTCAAAAGAAACCAACACACTGCTTCAGAAGCACTGTGTCGAGACTTGATTCTTTTGGCCAGAGTCACATGATCAATGACGTCTGAAGCTTCATTTAACTGCTTCAGTATCTGAGTCAGTGGTTTATAGGAAAGTGATTAGTCATTCGCAGGACTTGTGGAGTGTTTTGATGGTGAGAAATAGCAAACCACTGATCATTCTAATGAGTGAAATGGAGCCAGCGAGGAAGAGAGGAGGTTCTGTCATGTGGGAGTAATTTGAGTTGATTTTGGTCAATCAGGTGGGTTTGCCAGCTTTCTGTTCTTGTTGCTTGCCTTTGTTTTGGGTGTATTTATTTTATCTGAAATTTGAAAAACTTAAAATGTCTTAACAAAACATCTGCTTTTCATAATATACATATCATTAAAGAATTTCATTGTTAAAATAATCTTAAAATGTTATTCTACAAAATGTGCAGCAATTTACTTTGTTTACTCTTTTTCGGTGATAGTTTGTGGGACCCAGGAAGATCATATACCTGCATCCCCACCAACTTGCATTGCAGTTTCTATGCAATGCAACCTTTTCTGTTTCGTGTGAGAGGATTTTCTCTAAGCAGGAGAAATTATCTCCAAGCAAACAAAGAGACTCGGCCATCGCACAGTGGAACAAATTCTCTTCTTAAATAAAAACCAAATAGGATAACCTTAAATGCATCATGTTTTTACTTTACAAGTTCACACCCTGTTAAGGCCATCTTCTCTTTCTAACATGTTTCACTTTTCACCACTTTTACTTCACTCGCTGGTCAGCTTTAGGCTCTAAATCCACTTGGTTACATTTCTGAAAAGATGTCCCCTTGTAAACATGGACAGTAAAAAAACCTACAAGTGGTGTGTGTCCTGTCTCAGTGATGAGATTAAAGGTACACTAAGAACACAGAGAAAGTAAAGATTCAGATGACCAGAACCCAAATCCAAACCCAACATACAGAGATTCAGTCAATGTGATGTTAAAGGTGTGGAGGTGGATCAGAGTGTCAGAGGAGACTCTGTAGAAGGACAGAGTGCCAGCAGGACAGTCCACATACACTGCTACTCTGTCAGAGACCGAGGATGAAGAGGAGTGGGAGGAGATGAATGTTTCTCTGTTATTGTGCCACACCGAGTAACCACCATCAGAGCAGCTCAGACTCCAGGACTGATCATTTCCTCCAAACCAACACTCATCACTCTTTTTTTTCCTTTGGATTCTTCTGTAACTCACTGCTATATAAACTTCTCCTTCCCACTCCAACTCCCAGTAACAGCGGCCAGTCAGACCATTTCTACACAGCAGCTGAGGCCAGCAGTCAAATCTGTCTGGATGATCAGGATATGGATGGTCCTGTTTCACACGTGTCACCTTCCTGTTGCTGTCAGATAGTCTGAGGTTTCTGTTCACTGTGTTGGTGTCCACTGTGAGTTCACATGAATCTGGTAAGAAAAAGATGGAGCTGCAGTTGATAATCTGACATATTTGATGCTTTATTCTTTCTTTACTTGCTGATATGTTGCTCAGTCATAGAAAGTTTAATGATGATACTTTCTGAATGAATATATACAGGACTGTATATAAAAGATGCCTGTAGCCACTGTGAAGCTGTAGTTTTGAAGGTTTGACATAAACATTTAGTTATCATTTCTGAGACTTACACTTCAGTAGTCCAGGTTTTAGCCACTGCTCTCCACAATGGTCCACTCTGGAGGGAGAAAAACATAATGAGTTTTATCTATAATGTGTACATACTGCTATTCAACATGAAGCACCAATTCCTGATTGATATAGAAACATGCTGAAACACAGCCAGTTTTAAATATATTCTCTTCTCAGCAGTTTCAGTTTCAGTTTTATTTGTCATATGCAAGTTAGCACAGGGTCAACATTGCAATGAAATGTGTATGACGAGCAGCAGTCACTCAGCACCATGATACAGTAGGAGAAAATAAAATAAAATAAAATAATAAAGAAAATAGAAAAATAGTAAGGAGCAAAATATTAGAGACACATGGTAAAAGAGAAAAGATGACTAAATATATATGTATCTATAAATATAAATATATGTACACTAGTGATTAAATAAGAAAATCTTGAAAAGAAATATGACGGGAGGGCAGATGGGATATTGCACAGGAATGAGCAGCAGAAAATTACAGTATTGCACTTTTAAATATAAATATCAATGACAATAAAGTGGAATGACCAGTGCAGATTAAACAGAGTACTTGTGAAGCTGCAGGGTCATGAGACTGCTATGGGTCATGCTTTCATGAAGCTAAAAAAAGGGTAAAAGTGTATTCTTAAAAACCTGTGTGTGTTTGTCAGTCCCATTCAGAACTGAAAGCTAAAGAAGCTAACAAGCTAAAGAAGAGCCCAGCCACACCTTGGAGGAAACTCATGTCCACCGTTAGTATCTGCAGTCTCATTCTTTCAGTCGCGACCTGGATCTGGTAGCCATAGGGGTGGATGCAAACACAGATTGGCCGGTAAATTGATACCTTTGCTTTCATGCCCTGCTGTGTCTTCAAAACAGAGCAGAACAGAGTCTCCTCTCCAGTACTCTCGGACAGACCTTCTTAGTGAGGCTGAGTAGTGGGATACCTCTATAATTGGAACACTGCTTTCAGTTCCCCTTCTTAAAGACAGGAACCATCACCTGACCCTGCCAACCCCGATGATCTACCCCAGACAAACAACATTACAGAGACGTGTCAACCATGACAGCCCCACCACATCCAGAACCTTAAGAAACTTAAGGGGAAATCTCATCCACCAAAAATTCCCTGCCACCAAGGACTTATTTAAGACCATTAGTGAACTCAGCCTAGTGATGCCTAAGTTGTCCCCTTTAATTCCTAGACACTGCTTTCTCTAAGGATGGATATTGGAAGAATTGAGGAGGTGCCTAAGGTATTGGATTCACTGGCTGACTATATCCTCAACTGAAGTCAGAAACAACCAATGATGAGAATAACAGCATTATAAGTAACAGCGTTACTTTTTTCAGTAATGAGAAATCTAACTAATTACTATTTTTATCGTTACAAGACCGTTACCGTTACTAACAAGAAAATGCAGTGCGGTCGCATTACTATTTTTCAACAAACAGATGGTTGAAGCTGCCTTCAGCTTACCGCACTTTATATCAGTTGAACCGAAGTAGCTGTCTACGTAAGTAATCTGGGCACTGCCGCTTTAGGTAACTTCTACTTACTCAAAGTTACTAGTAACTTTGAGTAACTAGAAGTTGACTGAAGGTTTGCCAGAAATGCTTGAGAAGAATCTCAGTCTAAAGGTGAGTTTTTGCACAGCTACTGTAAGAATACAGTCTTCTTGGGCTGCAGTACTTGTAAGTTGTCTCAGGAGTCCAGCAGGCTAACTAAGGACTTTTTCAGTTTGATGGCTCTGGTCACTTTTAGTGTCCACCATCTGATTTTGAAATTAATATTATGACACATGCCAACCACCATGAGGCCACAGCTTTATACAGACTCCTCAGCCAAGGAGTTCTATGACATCGTCCTTTTGGACTTAGTATCCCCTGTTTGTCTTACGGAAGGCTTTCAAAGCTCTGTCAAAGGTGAGAATTTAAGGTTTTGCAGACCAGGGCCTCAGACATTACCAGTGCACCAATAGGACCATAGAGTTCCCTGATAGGGCATCCTCTAGCACCCACACTGTTGTTCGGTATATAAGCACAAACAACAGTCAGGACTTGTTCCATGACTCCTCTGGGGTCTGCACATTTCTTTACATAGAATCACTTTCCCATAAACAGAAAAAAGGAAAAAGCAAAAAGGCTAAAAAAAAAAAACCCAAGTTAGATAAACCAACGCCATGTGAACTCTTGTTCATACCTTAGATTGTCCAGTCTCCACTGAGTATTCTTCACTCCCTTAGAAAGCTCCTCCACATGAGAGTCTCCTGGATGATTGTAGCTCAAATCAAGATTTCTCAGATGGGAGGGGTTAGACCTCAAAGCCAAGACCAAAGATTCACCTCCATCTTTTGTGATCAGACAACCCGAGAGACTAAAGTTTTGAAAGAAGAAAAAAGTCCAGGATGAGCATGCATAAATAATAATACTGCAATACTTGCTCTTGGGGACTTTAACAAAGCCAATCTGAGCCATGAGCTTCCGAAATATAAGCAGTATATTAAATGCCCGACCAGAGAGGAGAGGACATTAGACCACTGCTACAGCACGATCAGCGGGGCCTATCGCGCGGTGCCCCGCGCTTCACTCGGACTTTCTGACCACATCATGATCCACCTAATCCCCGCGTACAGACAGAGGCTGAAGCTCTCCAAACCTGTCGTGAGGACTAAAAAACTGTGGAGCAACGAGGCTGTGGAGGAGCTTCGCACGTGTTTGGAGACCACAGACTGGGACACATTGAAGGCTGCTTCTAACAGCTTGGACGAGTTTACGGACACTGTCACCTCCTATATCCACTTCTGTGAGGACAGCATTGTGCCATCACGCACCAGGGTGAGTTATAACAATGACAAACCCTGGTTTACTCCTAAACTCAAAAAGCTGTGGCTGGAAAAGAGAAAGGCGTTCAGAAGCGGAGACAGGGACTGCTACAGAGAGGCCAAGTACAGGTTCACTAAAGAAGTGGACATTGCTAAACATCAGCACTCTGAGAAGATGCAGCAGCAGATCTCAGAGAATGATTCGGCCTCTGTGTGGAAAGGTTTTAGGAATATCACAAACTACAAGCCTAAAACCCCCCACTCCACTGATGACTTGCTCTTAGCCAACACCCTTAACGACTTTTACTGCCGTTTTGACGAGCCATCAGGCAGCCTTCACACCTCCAACGGCCCCAACAATAGAGACACTTTGGACACTCGTTCCCCCACCTCTCCCCCCTCCATAGAGCCATCACCACCTTCAAACTGTTCACCTACAACACCCCCCTCCTCACCCCACACAAAAGAGGATTTCACACCACCTCCTCCCACCACAACTCTTCATATTCATGAAGCAGATGTGAGGAAGCAGTTTAAGAATTTGAATGCTCGGAAAGCTCCCGGCCCAGACGGCGTGTCTCCTGCCACCCTCAGACACTGTGCAAACAAGCTGGCCCCAGTGTTTTCTGGCATTTTCAACTCCTCACTGCAGGCATGTCATGTGCCTGCCTGCTTCAAGTCCTCTACCATAATTCTGTCCCCAAGAAACCTAGGATCACTGGACTAAATGACTACAGACCCGTGGCTCTGACATCTGTGGTCATGAAGTCATTTGAGCGCCTAGTTCTCTCCCATCTCAAGACCCTCACGGCCCCCCTCCTGGACCCCCTGCAGTTTGCATATAGAGCCAACAGGTCTGTAGACGACGCCATCAACATGGCCCTACACTTCATCCTGCAGCATCTGGACTCCCCAGGAACCTACGCCAGGATCCTGTTTGTGGACTTCAGCTCTGCCTTCAACACCATCCTTCCAGACCATCTCCGAGGCAAGCTTTCCCAGATGAATGTGCCTGATCCCATCTGTCGGTGGATCACTGACTTCCTGACGGACAGGAAGCAGCATGTGAGGCTGAGAAAGAATGTCTCGGACTCCCAGACCATCAGCACCGGCTCCCCTCAGGGCTGTGTTCTTTCTCCTCTGCTCTTCTCCCTGTACACCAACTGCTGCACCTCCACCCACCAGTCTGTCAAGCTAATCAAGTTTGCAGATGACACCACCGTTATTGGGCTCATCTCGGACGGGGATGAGTCTGCCTACAGGAGGGAGGTTGAACGTCTGGTGTCCTGATGCAGCCACAACAACCTGGTGCTGAATGCCCAGAAGACAGTGGAGATTATTGTGGACTTCAGGAAGCACACAGCCCCACTCCCCCCCATCATCCTGACTAACACCCCCATCACCTCTGTGGACTCATTCCGCTTCCTGGGTACCACCATCACCCAGGACCTGAAGTGGGAGCCCACCATCACCTCCGTCATCAAGAAGGCCCAACAGAGGATGTACTTCCTGAGGCAGCTGAAGAAATTCAACCTGCCAACACGGACGATGATGCAGTTCTACACTGCAATCATCGAGTCCATCCTCACCTCCTCCATCACCGTGTGGTACGCTGGAGCCACTATCAGGGACAAACAGAGACTGCAGCGTGTTGTGCGCTCTGCTGAGAAGGTGATTGGCTGCAGACTCCCATCTCTGCAGGACCTGTACACCTCCAGGACATTGCGGCGTGCAACTCGGATCTCAGCTGACCCTTCTCACCCTGGACACAGTCTGTTTGACCTGCTCCCCTCAGGCAGGAGGCTCCGGTCCATCCGCACCAGAACCTCTCGCCATAAGAACAGTTTCTTCCCCTCTGCTGTTGGACACATGAACAATAACCATATGACTGTCCCCGCCACTAACACATGACCCTACGCTGTGTCACTGCATCATTCCATGTTTGGCACTGATCACCACCTGCACGCATATCTTTCTACGTAGCACTCTTAATTCTTATTCTCATGTATATATCTCATGTATATCTCATGCACATATCTTTCTACGTAGCACTTTCTTATTCTACTTTTATTTTTTCATGTCTATTTAAGTGCTATTTATGACACTATGTTTGCACTGAAGCACCGCAGCAATTTCCTAATGTTGTAAACCTGCTCAACATTTGGCAATAAACCCCTTTCTGATTCTGATTCTGATTCTGCAATTTAAAATAACACGTAAATCTCTCTCTCTCTCTCTCTCCCTCTCTCTCTCTCTCTCACACACACACACACACACACACACACACACACACACACACACTGAATCATAACACCTCGCTGTCCTGTTCACTGGTACCATCCTGTTTCAAAGCAGCAACCATCGTTCCCATCCCAAAACAGTCAAATGTCACATGTCTGAACGATTTCAGACCTGTGGCACTCACCCCCATTCCCGCCAAATGCCTGGAGAGACTGGTCATTAAACACATCAGAGCTGCTTTTCCACCATCCCTGGACTCGCACCAGTTTGCATACAGGGAGAACCGGTCAACCGAGGATGCGATCGCCACAGTGCTGCACACATTACTGAAGCACTTGGAACACAGGAACACCTATGCACGGCTCCTCTTTGTAGACTACAGCTCGGCTTTTAATACCATCCGGCCATACAAACTCCGTCCCAAACTCCACCAACTGGGACTTAACTCCTCTCTGTGCAACTGGATTGTGGACTTCCTCACTAACCGTAGACAGAGTGTCAGAGTGGGTAAGAACACCTCTTCCACCCTTGTGGTCAACACCGGTGCCCCTCAGGGGTGTGTTCTGAGCCCTCTGTTATACACTCTCTTCACCCATGACTGTATTTCCTCCTGCGCGTCCAATCTCATTGTTAAGTTTGCAGATGACACCACAGTGCTCGGACTTATATCCAACAATGATGAGACAAACTATAGGACAGAGGTGCAACAACTAGAGTCATGGTGCCATGACAATAACTTGGTCTTAAACACCAAAAAGACCAAGGAGATCATTGTAGATTTCCGGAAGAGGGGTCATAACAACCATCTGCCTCTCTTCATTGGCAGTGAGGCGGTGGAGAGGGTGAGCAGTTTTAAATTCTTGGGGGTAACTGTGACCGAGGACCTGTCCTGGGGTAACCATATCACCTCAGTTGTACGGAAGGCCCAACAGCGCCTCTACTACCTGAGGAGACTGCGGAGCGCACACATTCCCAGATCTCTGATGTTGAACTTCTACAACTGTGCCATCAGCAGCGTTCTGACGTATGGATTTCTAGTGTGGTTCCCCAGCTGCACCAAGGCCGATCAGCAAGCACTCCAGCGGGTGGTGAAAGAAGCTGGCAGAATTATTGGAACAAGTCTGCCAGAGATCAGTAATATCTTCCCCACTCGCTGTCTGAGGAGGGTGCACAGTATCCTGCGGGACCAACATCACCCTGCGCGCCACCTTTTCCATCTGCTGCCCTCAGGGAGAAGGTACAGGTCTATACAAGCCAGAACATCCAGACTAGCCAACAGCCTGTATCCACAGGCTGTGAGGCTCCTGAACTCTCTGCCCCCCTCTCACGGACAATAACCATATCCAACTTCTTAATAGCAATGAACTGGTCTGCATTGGTGCATCATATCTTTATTCTCTTCCCCCTCCTGCCCCCCCCCCCCCCTCTTTCTTAAATAGATAACTATCATATCTGATATCATATCTCACAGTACAATAATATTGAATGGGTTGCATTGTTGTATTTTGTCATGTTTCTCAGGTCTTTGTCTGAATTTCTACGAACATTATTGCTAAGGATTGTCTTATTGCATTGGAGTCACACTGGGTTAAATATGTACACTTGGGTTTTAAGGGGTATTTATTATTTTCTTCTTTTTTTTTTTTTTGGGTTGTATGGAAGCCCCAAACGCAATTTCATTGTTCTTGACAATGACAATAAATAAATAAATACTAAATACTACCTTAGAGTTTCAAGTTTACAGTGTACACTTTTTAGTCCACCAGACAGCAGCTTCACGCCAGAATCTTGCAGGTCATTGTTACTCAGGTCCAGCTCTCTCAAACTAGAAGACTCGGAGCTGAGAACTGATGAAAGAGCTTTGCAGCTTCTCCACGACAAGTTACAACAGCTCAGCCTGAGAGAAAGAATTATTAATGAAGATAACAATCAAGAATGTAAAAACATTTATAATGGTTCATAAATCGACTTACAGAGCTTTCTTGGAGGCTTTGACCACTGGCAGAAGCCTCAGAAGAGCATCCTCAGAAGCAGAGTATTTCTTCAGTTCAAATGAATCAAGATCTTCCTTTGATGACAATAAGATGAAGACCAGAGCTGACCACTGAGCAGGAGACAGTTTATCTGTAGAGAGACTTCCCGAAGTCAGAGACTGTTGGATCTCCTCCACTAGAGAACGATCATTCAGTTCATTCAGACAGTGAAACAGATTGATGCTTTTCTCTGCAGACTGATTATCACTGATCTTCTTCTTGATGTACTGGACTGTTTCCACATCAGTATTTGAACTACTTCCTGTCTGTGTCAGTAGACCTTTTAGGAGAGTCTGATTAGACTGCAGTGAAAGCCCAAGGAGGAAGCGGAGGAACAAGTCCAGATGACCATTTGAACTCTCTAAGGCCTTGTCCACGGCACTCTGGTGGAGATGTTTTAAAGAATACTGATCTTTTTTTTGCCGTTTCTCCAGCAGGTTGACTTCAGAGTTGATGAAGGTCAGATGGACATGAAGAGCAGCCATAAACTCCTGAATACTCAGATGGATGAAGCAGAACACCTTGTTCTGGTACAGTCCTCTCTCCTCTTTAAAGATCTGTGTGAACACTCCTGAGTACACTGAGGCATCCTTGATAATTACTTCAAAATCTGTCAGGTCTGATTCATAGAAGATCAGGTTTCCTTTCTGCAGCTGATCAAAAGCCAGTTTTCCCAGACACTCGATCATCTTCCTGCTCTCTGGACTCCAGTGCTGATCGGTTTCAGTTCCCTCATCATACTTGACCTTCTTCATTTTGGCCTGAACCACCAGGAAGTGAATGTACATCTCAGTCAGGGTCTTGGGCAGCTGTCCCCCCTCTCTAGTTTTCAGCACATCTTCCAGAACTGTAGCAGTGATCCAGCAGAAGACTGGGATGTGGCACATGATGTGGAGGCTTCGTGATTTCTTGATGTGGGAGATAATCCTGTTGGTCTGCTCCTTTTCTTTGAATCTCTTTCTGAAGTACTCCTCCTTCTGTGGGTCAGTGAACCCTCTTACCTCTGTCACCCTGTGAACACACTGGGAAAGAATCTGATTGGCTGCTGCAGGTCTTGTGGTTATCCAGAGGCGAGCAGAAGGAAGCAGCTTTCCCCTGATGAGATTTGTCAGTAGCACATCCACTGAGGTGGACTTTCTAGGGTCAGTGATGATTTTAGTTTTGTGGAAGTCCAGAGGAAGTCGACACTCATCCAGACCATCAAAGATGAACACAACCTGGAAGTCTTCAAAGCTCCAGATTCCTGCTTCTTTGGTTTCAGTAAAGAAGTAATGAACAAGTTCCACCAAGCTGAACTTTTTCTCTTTCAGCACATTCAGCTCTCTGAAAGTGAATGGAAACATGAACTGGATGTCCTGGTTGGCTTTGTCTTCAGCCCAGTCCAGAGTGAACTTCTGTGTTAGGACTGTTTTCCCAATGCCAGCCACTCCCTTTGTCAGCACTGTTCTGATTGGCTTGTCTTTAACAGGTGAGGCTTTAAAGATGTCTTCTTGTCTGATTGCAGTTTCTGGTCTGTTCAATTTCCTGGATACGGTTTCAATCTGTCTGATCTCATGTTCATCATTGACCCCTGCAGTCCCTCCCTCTGTGATGTAGAGCTCTGTGTAGATCTGATTCAGAAGGGTTGAGCTTCCAGCTTTAGCAATCCCCTCAAACACACACTTGAACTTCTTTTTCAGATTAGACTTCAGGTTTTTTTGGAACTTTGCAGCACGAGTTCCTAAATTAATAATTAAAAAACAAACAAACATTAGAATTGATTAGAATATTTGCCGTGGTGTTTCCTTTATTTAAGAACTGACAGGATTACCTTGGATTCCCTCAGCTCTCTGTAATTCACCTACCCTCTGCCTATCACCTACACTGAACAAAAATATAAACGCAACACCTTTGTTACTGCTCCCATTCCCCATGGGATGGACGTAGAGACCTAAAATTCATTCCAGATACACAATATAACCATCCCTCCCAAACAGTGGTCACAAATCAGTCCAAATGTGTGGTAGTGGGCACATCTGCTATATTGAGATAATCCATCCCACCTCACAGGTGTGCCACATCAGGATGCTCTTCTGACATCATGAGTAGTGCACAGGTGTACCTCAGACTGCCCACAACAAAAGGCCACCCTGGAATGTGCAGTTTTGTCTCACAGCAAAATGCCACAGATGCCACAAGCAATGAGGGAGCGTGCAATTGCCATGCTGACAGCAGGAATGTCAACCAGATCTGTCGCCCGTGCATTGAATGTTCATTTCTCAACCATAAGCCGTCTCCACAGGCGTTTCAGAGAATATGGCAGCACATCCAACCGGCCTCACAACCGCAGACCTCGTGTAACCACACCAGCCCAGGACCTCCACATCCAGCAGGTTCACCTCCAAGATCGTCTGAGACCAGCCACCCAGACAGCTGCTGGAACAATTGGTTTGCACAACCAAACAATTTCTGCACAAACTGTCAGAAACCGTCTCAGGGACGCTCAACTGCATGCCCGTCGTCCTCATCGGGGTCTTGACCTGACTCCAGCTCGTCGCCGTAACAGACTTGTGTGGGCAAATGCTCACATTCGATGGCGTCTGGCACGTTGGAGAGGTGTGCGCTTCACGGATGAATCATGGTTCACATTGTTCAGGGCAGATGGCAGCTGAGAATGTCCCAGTTCTTGCATGGCCAGCATACTCACCGGATATGTCACTCATTGAGCATGTTCGGGATGTGCTTGACCGGCGTATACGACAGCGTGTACCAGTTCCCACGAATATCCAACAACCTCGCACAGCCATTGAAGTGGAGTGGACCAACATTCCACAGGCCACAATTGACAATCTGATAGACTCCATGCGACGATGTGTTGCACTGCATGAGGCAAATGGTGGTCACACCAGATACTGACCGGTTCTGGGTCCCCAGACCCCCAATAGCGCAAAAAACTGCACATTCCAGGGTGGCCTTTTGTTGTGGGCAGTCTGAGGTACACCTGTGCACTACTCATGATGTCAGATCAGCATCCTGATGTGGCACACCTGTGAGGTGGGATGGATTATCTCAATATAGCAGATGTGCCCACTACCACACATTTGGACTGATTTGTGACCACTGTTTGGGAGGGATGGTTATATTGTGTATCTGGAATGAATTTTAGGTCTCTACGTCCATCCCATGGGGAATGGGAGCAAAAACAAAAGTGTTGCGTTTATATTTTTGTTCAGTGTACTTTAGCCATTGATTTATGGGCTTTCCTGATGTAATCAACCATCTATAATGTAGTATGTCTGACCACAAAAGTTATAGATAAACAAATAGAAACATAAAAACAAAAGATGCATAAATGTTTATGTCTCTGTCATGCACCAGGGTGTTGTGTTAATCATGGTGCACATCATTTATGTTTCGATAAAGAAAAATTTATAGATCCAACAGAGTGTTTCTCAGACTGTGGGGCATAGAACAGCTGGGGTTGTAGACAAACTTGAGGAAATGCTGTGCATGTGTTCAAATCCTCTTACTGCTCTGCAGACACTCAGCCAGCTTCTCCTGCTTCATTTTCCTAAGGAATTGCAGCGTGATCTTCAAAAATGACTCTCTACTGCTCCTCCTCTGTTCTTCATCCTCAGCCTTCAGCACCTCCTCATCCTCCCTCTGACACTCTAACCATTCTGGATAGTCTGAAAGCACGACCTTCCTCATCTTCTTCAGCTCATTCTTTAAAAAACTGAACATGTTGTCCTCCAGCGTCTGGAAAAGGGATAAATTTAGAACTTTAAACTTATTTTCAGTCATTTTCAGTTTCATCTATTAAGGTTTTGACAGAATTAGGACCATATATTCCACATTATAACCTTCATAATGTTTTTAACTAAATGAATCTAGTAATTCTCTCACTGAGTCTCATGTTTAAGGAGAGATGGAAACTAAATTACTTTTTCCTCATTGATGTGATATTAAACTGTTGACTCTTGAATCTTCTCACCGTAAATATGGAGTCCAGATCAGACTGACCACTGAGAGTCTCTGAGCTCTGCAAAACACTGCAAAAACGCTCAACGTTAGCATATGTGCAGTTTGTTAAAGGTGTTGCTCTCTGTAATGATGAGTCTTGGTATGAACACAAAGTGATCACTAATGCAAGTGCTGGTCTTGCTGTTGGACATGACGTTTTTAAAGAAGAAACACAATCAACAGTTTCAGTTCTCACCCTGTATCAAAAGACCGCTCTCTGTTTGAAAAGGTTATTGGTTGAATCATAGATCGGTCACTCTTCATTGACACACAGCTCAGTGAAGTAGACAACGGTGTCTCCTTATTGATTCTGAAATGAGAAAATAAAGAATATCACACGTGTGTTATTTAAGGTATTCACAGCAAATGTTGGTATTCTAATGAAACAGATAAGATTGCATGTGTACAGGTCTGTTAAGAATTAAAAATAATTCACTCGACTCTCGTTAGCACAAAATCTTTGGTTCTCCGAGACTATTTGTTTTATAGAATGATTTTAAAACTTTATCGATTAAGCTGTTCATAGCTACAAACTATGATTCGGAGTGGGGTTTGATATTTGGGGGAACCTTAAGGTTCAGTACCTAAGAATAGGTCCCCAACTGATTTCCACTGTAAGCTCAAATAGATTTTACTCCCGTCTTCCTCAGATGGCCATCCCTCCCTGAGCCTGATTCTGCTAGAGGTTTCTTCCTTTTCAAAGGGAGTTTTTCCATCCCACTGTCACCAAGTGCTTGCTCATTGGGGCTCCCTTAATACTGGTGTTTTTTCTGTGTTGTAGAATTTTTACCTCATATCTTGTTGTGTGTGTTTGGCACTGAATTGAACTGGAAAAGCTCCTTTGTATTGGAGGTGCAGAACATGGTCCACTCAGTCAGAAATTGGAATAGTACTGAATTTCTGCCAGAGGTGGGAACTGAACATCCCTGTGCACTCTGTATGTTTGGCTATACCAGCTCTGTCCAGGATCCTACCCCACCACCTAATCCAGCTCAGGTGACAGCTGTTTCTCTCCTCACCTGAGTATTTAACTTATGTGGCTGCAGGAATGATCATTTAATTATTTTTCATATCAGGAAGTCCGTTCCTCCCAATCACCCCTTTAGGTCTTTGTCACATGTCTCCTCATTTTGTTAAATAACTTGTTCACCTTTGGCCTTCCATGCCAGTGTTCTTCATGTTTCTTTTACACACAGAGCAATTTTCAGTTCTCCGTACAAAAGGTCTTTGGGATGTGTCCATAATCCGTTCTTATGGCATGGCCAACTCAGCACATTCGTCTTTGTTTGAGGATGGTGTAGATGGCTGGTAGTCCTGTTGTTGCAAGTATCTCTGTGTTGGTGACCTTGTCTTTCCATGGTATGCCAAACATAGAACTTTGGTCTTTCCTTCAAACTAAGCAGATTCCTTCAGTGCTGTCTTTAAACACATGATTTAAAAGTAAGGAAAAGAAAAATGTTGAAAAATGTTGGGACATGCACACATCCTTCTTTGACACCAAGGCAAGGGGGTTGGACAAGGGTCTGTCAATAAATGCTATAAGTAAACTGTTACTCTGCATTTGTCTTGACGTTGTCACAATGAGAAAATCATATCAGCTGATCTTTTTGGTGTGAAGCTGCACTGGGAGTCTGGATAAACTCTGGCAGCCAGTTTTTTGCAGTTTTTCTGGTGCAATGCACAAAAACAACTTTCCAACAATACTCAACAACAAAATTCCGCAAAAGTGTCTGCTTCTGTCTCCTGTTTGGTTGATGGTACCGTCTGTCATATGTTATGGAACAGCTGCTTCTTTCCAACATTAACAGAGTGAAGAGGGTCTAAAAGGGTTTGTGCATCAATCACATGTAACATCAAGACAACCTTGTCTTATTATCACAGGGTTTAAACTCTAGAATGATTTGCAGACTCACTAAATCACTCGCTCTGTTTAAATCTCTTGTTAAAATTCGTGGAGCCTCATTGAGCCTCTGAATAACTGTAATGATTTTCTTTAACGTGTTATTTATTGTCATCACAGAACAAAAATCAATTAAAATTTTGTAAGTGAAGAATGTGCGTGTTTGTCTTCATCTTTGAATATAATGGGTTGAATCATAGATCGATTACTCTTGAAGGACACACCGGTGGATGAAGGAGGGGCTTGTGTTTTCTGATAGAAACTGATAGAAAAAAAACAGGGACTACATAGTGAGCACAGTAGCACAGTGAGTTTGGATTCAAAGCATCTGCAACAATTTCCAGTAACCAACTGAAAAACACAAAAAACAAAACAAAACTGTAGAACCAAAATTTATAGCAACCAATCCATTGTGTATTTTCTACCTGGTGTGTAAGTAGATGACACGGTAAAAAACAGATTGTGCTGTTTTGTGAGACTAAACACAGGAACACAGCAGCAGAAATAAGTTTGTGTACTGGCAGCAATTTGATGTTTGTCTCTCTCAAGTTTTAAAACTCTGACTTATTTTTGTTTTTTTAACTGAGGTTGTTGCATTAAGAAAAGGTGATGACCACACAATGTAGTGACTGCAGAGAGTTCACATGTCAGAGAGTTAAACAGTTGGTTCGTTTGATTTCTGTGTCTCTGACCAGGACCTGGAGAAGGGTCCTGACAGCTAGAGACAGTCCTCTCACCTCTGAGCTTTGGTCTTGCTGTCATGTTCCCCACACAGAGTGGATTTAGAGGGAGGGACTCCCTCCTCTCTGTGCTCACACTGATCCATAGCAGAAGCCACACCTTTACACAGACACAGCAACATTAATATCACAACATATATTAGTTCACACACACACACACACACACACACACACACACACACACACACACACACACACACACACAAGGATTTAAACATCTATAATATTTTGTCTGAAAACAGAATCCAAACATCTTCTCCTGTGTGCCTTCAGTCGGTCTTCAGCAGTATTGGGGAGTAACGGAATTCATGTACCGCCGTTACGTATTTAAAATACAAAATATGAGTAACTGTATTCCGTTACATTACAGTTTAAAAAGGTGGTATTCAGAATACAGTTACTTTGTTGAAATAAAGGGATTACACGGCGGTCAGGAACAGGAAAAGATCTTTTCCTGTTTCATATGTTAGGCTATGCCCTCTCTATTTATGGTAATTCCACGCCGGTGGAAACCCAAACAAAACACGCATTAAGAGGCTCAAATGGCTGTGTCTCAATCTAGCGTCTCATAATGACGTGAAGAAATATTTTTATTTATTTAATATGAAGGCAATAGACAGAGTGTTACAGGCATTGCCCTAGCCCAGGGGTGGGCAATCTCAGTCCACGAGGGCCGGTGTCCCTGCAGGTTTTAGATGTGTCCTCGAACCAACCCAGCTGATTTAAATGGCTAAATTAGCTCCTCAACATGTCCTGAAGTTCTCCAGAGGCCTGGTGACGAACTAATCATGTGATTCAGGTGTGTTGACCCAAGGTGAGATCTAAAACCTGCAGGGACACCGGCCCTCGTGGCCTGAGATTGCCCACCCCTGTCCTAGCCTCATGGGCAGTGTAGTCCGTGCTGCAGGGAGAATGGACTGCAATACCCGCTGTGTGTCTGTGAGCGAGGGAGGGAGAAAAAGGAGAGTCGAAAAGCACGAGTTGTCACCGAGCAGAAACGGGAGCTGGAAGCATGTAAATATAATAATAACCACTGCAGCCAAAAAGAGTGCCTGACGAGCCCAGTTGTAAGTAAGCTATTAAGACTCGGCTCTACACTTTTTTCGTGTTTTCCTCAGAAAAAATGAGTTCAGTTGGAGCAGCCTTTCAACCCCTCTCTCTGTCTCTCGCTACCAAAGTTGACACAGACAACAAAGTAAAGCAAGTTTTCGGTTACGAGCCCTACATGGAACCAGACATATTAGCCAGAGGTCCCTTTACTATGCTTCGGAGCCGCGGACCTGTTTTATATACACGCGGAATAGTTTTCTATACAACCTTACCTAATGTCCACCCTACTGTTACTCATTTTATATTAAGATTTAAGACTCTAGTTGGTATTGGTATGGTGAGTAGCCTTCAGTAATAGTAATAAATCACACAGCAATAGTACATTCATGTAGTTGTAAAAAGGCATGATAATATATTAAGTAATCCAATGTATCCAGAATACGTTACTCGCTTTGAGTAACGTAACGGAATATGTTACAAAATACATTTTGGGGCATGTACTCTGTAATCTGTAGTGGAATACATTTTAAAAGTAACCTTCCCAACACTGGTCTTCAGTGTTACCTGATGGTTTGAACACTTAAAAGTAAATGAATCACTGTAAAGTTATTGTTCCTAAACTCAGAGAGAAATTCTTTTTTCTCTTCATGTTTTATACCAACAAACAGCAAACAGCCAATCAGCATCATGAAACAGCCTTCTCTGGAAAGACTCACCTGCTGAGCTCACTTCACACCCTTTCCACCTTCATGTGTGGAAGAAATATTTTGAGAAAAGAAGCTGCTCAGTCTCTTCGTCAGTCCTGGTGTCTGAGCAATCGATCTAAGGACTCCGTCACAAGCTCACAACAACAGATAAAAAAAACAACCCCAAAGACATCCGACCAGCCTCACCTGTGGAAAGAAACCCAGTCAGTGTCAGAGAAAACACATAGGGGATTATGGACTTAGACATGATCTTGACCATGTCTACATTCCTAGATGCACTGAGTACATACAGCAAGCAGCAGTTCTCCCTAACACAAAGCCTGTCAGAGGTCAGAAGAGAATGGGCAGACAGCTGTGAGCTGACAGGAAGGCAACAGTAGGCAACAGTAAGTAAAATAACCACACACTACAACCAAGGTATGCAGAAGAGCATGCCTGAACACACACTACCTTACAGCAGATGAGCTACAGCAGCAGAAGAGCACACAATAGAAAATTGGAAAACCATTTCCATGTCCTAAACACCAACACCGTAGGGGGAGCAGAAGGGAACATAAGGAGATACGAGGACATCTCTCCTTTACTCTCAAAAACACTTTTTTAATGGCTGTTTCAGATAAACAAGCTAGAGGGCTGAAATTTGATCTGCACATGCTCAGTAGGATTCTCTCTGTGTGGAAAAAGAGCAGGATCATCTCAGCGTAGCAGAAGTATTTTTAAAAACTAAATTAAAAAACTTTTTCATTATTTATAGATGGGTAGGTGTGTGTGTGTGTACACATATATTGCCTTTGCTCAATAGAACAGCGGTCCCCAACCTTTTTTGCGCCACGGGCTGGTTTATGCCCGACAATATTTTCATGGACCGGCCTTTAAGGTGTCGCGGATAAATACAACAAAATAAAACTAGTACCAGTACTGAAAAAAAGAAAATTTATTCATATAACACACGTGAAAAGACCAAGGAAAACTGAGTAAACGATAAAAACGATAACAAAATAACGCTGAAAACCGATAAAAACCCTGAAAACTATACATTTCACACCTAAGCCTAAACTCTCGCGGCCCGGTGCCAAACAACTCACGGACCGGTACCGGTCCGAGGGCCGTGGGTTGGGGACCGCTGCAATAGAATACAAGATGTATTCATGGCTGCAGGATCATAAGCACTCTGAGTTTGCTGACAATCAGAAAATCAGCACAATTACATTTTCAAAGGGGTTATTAAACGTGTTGTTCTAAAAGCAGCTCATCTATAAAATCTGTTATCTGTGTTCTGTCAGAGCTGATTTACAGCAGCCTGGTGTCTTAAAAGGTAGAACAGCTCTCTGATATGACAGCTGATATCCAAAACATTTTTAAACATATACAAAAAAAGCTAAACAAAAGTCACATGTACAGCAGTAATCTGATTTATTAGATGAACAGTAATATGACTAAATTTTTTCAGGGTTACACTTTGTGTTGTTAGTGCATAGGCTATATCAGACTGGTAGCTGCACATATGTCTTACATCTAAATGTAAATGCTGGATTTCAAGCATTGTGAATTATGAAGAAAAACATAGAAATGCTCCGGCCTCGACCTACTTCTACTTCAACAATCAAAACAACTTTATTGTCCACGTTTGGAGGACAAAATGCCTCACAGCACATCTCACGTGACCAAACAGACTCTGAGATGCAGCTACTTAAACATTTGTCGATAAAATATTAAACATAAAAACGTTCATAATAATGTTATGTTAGTTTAAGAAATAAAATGCTGGATTTATTCGGCACTGCGTGGACTTCGGGTCCACACTGACGTCACATAAATGACTGCAGTCACTGACGCCGCGGCGGACACACACCGACCTGTTTGATCTTAACAGATACTCAAAGGGTCTCGATTTCTGACGTTTCTATGGTAACACGGTTACAGCAGTAATCTGACAGCACGAGCAGAACCTCGGAGACAAACACCGGCACGCGGACCTCACTCACCTACACAGATAGGAAAGACGCTCCGCGGAACAGCAGCCGGACAAAGTGAAAGTAAACCGAGCAGGAAGTAGAGGGAGAAGAGGGAGGGTTCCCTTCTACAACGTCACATTTAAACAGCTGGAGACAGCACGGTCTGCTACAGTATTCACTGTGACTCGGTTTAATCTGAAACCTAACAGATCAAACATGGAGTCATTCTCCTCACCGATGTATCAAAATAAATGGTAAATGGCCTGTATTTATATAGCGCTTTACTAGTCCCTAAGGACCCCAAAGCGCTTTACATATCCAGTCATCCACACACTGGTGATGGCAAGCTACATTGTAGCCACAGCCACCCTGGGGAGCACTGACAGAGGCGAGGCTGCCGGACACTGGCGCCACCGGGCCCTCTGACCACCACCAGTAGGCAACGGGTGAAGTGTCTTGCCCAAGGACACAACAACCGAGACTGTCCAAGCCGGGGCTCAAACCGGCAACCTTCCGATTACAAGGCGAACTCCCAACTCTTGAGCCACGATCGCCCCAAATAAAGGCTGAAAGAGACCGCTCGTCTCATTTAAACATACAAACGTTTCTGTGAGTCCTGACGGTTTGAATAGATCCCTCCTCACAGCAAGTTTAAAGAGAAATATATCACACTTCATAGAAAGTCACACGCATTTAGGTAAAATCACGATGATAAAAATTCACTGTACATCAGACATGCCTGCATATAACAGCCTTAGAGAAAAAATATGTAAAATCACATAATCGCAACAGGATTCAGTTTTACCTGAACTGTAAGGTTTGAGTTTAATTTGTGGCGGAGATGTGATGCTTGTATTCCAGTGGTCTGGAAAAATCTGCCAGGCAACCTGAGCTGTCCCAGTTCTCTGAATCCTAAGGAAAAGAGCGTCAATGCTTCCTTTATTGCCTTCTTTAGAAAAGGACACACTGCACCACCCTTTATGATCATATTATTTATGAATATATAAGTAGACGTCACATGTGCCAAATATGGCTGCTCTCCAACCTCAGACAGAATAAAGGTGGAATTATGGAGGTGCTTGATTATCTTAATCATTTTTTTACACTTTATATTTATTATTTTTTATTAAAAATTTTTTAATTATTTAAAACCCTCTTATACTGACAGTCTTCATCATGGTAGACAGTTACAAGCCATCTCTCTCTCTCTCTCTCTCTAGTATGACAAATGACTGCACAACAACCTAAAAATGAAAAACGTTTTTATGCCTGATCACCTGTGTTATTGCTGACAGTTTACCTACATACAGTGGGCTTTGATCAGTGGTTGTTGATCAATGGTCATGACAATTTGCATAATTACGATTAAGGAACTGACCTCCCAGCCCATTGTTCCTCCAGTGGGCTGGTTTCAGTCATGCAAATGTACTGTTT
Organism: Maylandia zebra; assembly: GCF_041146795.1. Taxonomy (NCBI): domain Eukaryota; kingdom Metazoa; phylum Chordata; class Actinopteri; order Cichliformes; family Cichlidae; genus Maylandia; species Maylandia zebra. The sequence goes on along the minus strand of NC_135181.1, from coordinate 26,564,123 downwards.
ATAAGATTGGGGAAACCTGCAGTCAGCTGAGACTGAAGAAGTCACTTGGATGAGTGACGAAACGTTTCTCCCACTGAAAACGCTACGTCCAGATGAACAGAATCAACTTTTGGAGATTTACCTGGATGATTGAGCATGCTTTTCAAGTGCCATTTTCAAGTGCCCTCATCATTTCAAATGTTAATAACTAAAGACAGTATTTTGGCTGTTGTGTAGACTCACAACTTAGGAATAAGCAAAGTGCATACAGCATACAGAAATTAAATGTTTTAAAAATTAAATTTATTCAAAACCGACGTCGGGATTTGGGTTGTGAGAGCATCTGTGTTGAATTTAGAAGCCATGCCCAAAGTTCACTCTGACGCCTCTGTCTAAATGGAAGGACCATAACTGTGTGTGTATATGCAAGCGTGTAAAAACTGCAAATAATAAGATTAACAGCAACAGTATTTTGTCTCTATCTGCCATTGTAGAAATTCATCTCATGTAAACAATGGGGGTGTCCAAATTCATAGGCTTGCAACCTCCTGAGGATGCGGTCTTTGTGGGCTGGGTCCTCCAAAGGCCAGGAAGACCAGAAGTGAGTGGCTGTGAAATTGGACGGTCTAGCCTTCAGATGAACTTTTGCAAGTTTATCTTGATTTTTTTCTCTCCAGTGTCCCTTGCGGGCCTCAGTAATTATCTAAAATGTAACAGGACACTGGCGTAAATTCTCGAACATTTCACACTTCTGTTTAATCAATTTTCAGTTTGACGTTTATTCAGCTGTAATCTCAGGGAAACCAGTTTACTCACGAACAAATAAAACACTGAAAAAGTCAAACAATAACATTTTTAAGTTATCTAAGTGACTTATATATCACCTTTAATCTGAGTAGCGACAGATCGCAGGGGGTTTGAAAATGATGTGCCGGGAGTTCGCTGTTCTGCTAGCTATCGAGCAGGTGGGTAACAGACGTCTCCGAAAACTTTGGAGCACTTTTGCAAATATGTGATGTCTTGACAAACCGAGCAGATATTTGAAGTTTACACAGCTACATTCTGAAATTTGAACATTACCTAATAAGACTGATTCAGGACAGACAATTAGTTATGTTAAACTTTTCTAGCAGTCCTTCACAAACAGGGAACAGTCTGTCTCTCCATCTGTCAGCTGGTGCTGACTCTTCCCCCTCCTCTTCCTCACACACTGCTGAGTTTGTCCTGGTGGATCATCAGGGGTGCAAAGCCTCACAGATGATGAGCAGCAGTGGGTCCCTCAGTCTGTCCTCACTCTGGACACTTGCAGTTGTCACACATGGAAATCAAATGTGTGATAAGCTGCAGAATTCAAACACAAGTGTAACTTATAAATACATGTTCAGACTTTTATTCCACAATCAGAGAGAAAGAAACAGAGAGAGAGAGTGCAGGACAGACAGAGAGGTGACAGTCTCAGGTGTATACACTGCTACAAAACAGCACAAGAGAAGGAGGATTTAGTGTTTGTGTTATTACAAGTGCTAAACAAGAAGAGTTCCCAGATGGTACAGTGGACACATGTGTGACTCCTGTGATTAAAGCATCTTTCTTTCAGCTTAACGAGTGAACCGTCAGCTCTTTCAAACACACGTTAAAATCCTTTTGGCTCGACACCACCGAACAGAGGCAGCAATATAACATAGCGAACATTAACAGTGCAGTGGATCCTGCTTGTGCCGTGATATTCAGGACTGCAAACCGAGCAGCATCACTGACTTTCTGCTTGTTGTGTTTATGGATATATTGCTGACTTTAATTATCCATAAAATCATGGCATTCTCTCTAAGATTAAAGTCAACTATTGAACGGAGTATATTTTAAAGTAAAGGCTTTAAAGCCAAGTTAGTACAAACATTGCTAATGTCACATAACTTTGCCGACATGTGGCCAACAGTAATGTTTTAATGTTCTTTGTTATTAAGCATTTGCACATAAATAAGTGACATAATATTCAGTACTTACTTTTAAGAGTTTACTCTTTGGCTGCCCCGCTTCAGCCGTCCTCTGTTTTTTTTTCTGGCAAAATTATCCAACACCAGTGTTTTAGCTAGCAAAGCGGCGTGGCTGATGTGGAGCCACGCACACGCACTAACACATCCTCCAACCACACACACCCATATTTTGCTCCATTGCGGTTTATTTCACACCTCAAACATTTAGTAAACAATTAAGCAAGTACAAGTAACCTCCAATAAATGACAGTTAGTAATAAAATAAACTACTAACT